>NC_057834.1:137697910-137998744 GCF_910594005.1 Cervus elaphus
TCAAAGATGCAATAAAGCCACATGGTAAAGTGTTTTAGAAATGATAAGGTAATACAAAACATTATCTAATTAGAGACTAACTTAGGCTTTACAACTGTAAAGTCCTTTTTTTGGGCCATGCCTTGAGGCATGTGATTTCTTAGTTCCTTGACCAGGGATTAAAACTGTGTTCCCTGCATTGGAAGTGCATGTGAAATACTGGACCACCAGGGAAGTCTCTGGGAAGTCTTTCCATCACCTGATTCTTTGGTGATTAAATAGGATAATCTGTGTGATAATAGCTGACATATTCCTGGTGCTCAAGCAATATCAGTTATAATAACAATGCTTTAGAAACCATGTAGCCTCTCCAGGATAATGTTTGACTCGTAAAATTTCAGCTATTACTCAGTTATATAGAAAAAAGCAGAAAATACAGATTAAGAAAAATTAAGAAAAAATTACATCAATCCGAGAAATCTGTAATTAACATTTTATAGATCTTTTCAGATTTTCCCATGTATATGAATATATAATTATTTTCTAAAACTGGATATATTTTCATAGCATTATTTTTAATGCTTATCCAGAATTCTAATTAACTCTTTATTATTGAACATTTAGATTTGATTTTTTTTCTTTTTCCTTTTGCTTTAATAGTATTGATAAAAACATGATTGTAGCTAACTCTTTGTAACTGAAGGTTAATCAGGTGAAAGAACAAACTAGAAGTGGAAATATGAGGTCAAATGACTTTTGTGTATATAAGATTGTGGTAGAACACTATAAAATTTATCATGTTTCCCATTCTTCTATTTTTTGCTTGCACCGTGCCTCATGCCGGATCCTCAATTCCTGCACCAGGAACTGAGGATCAGATCTGTGGCCCTGCAGTGAAAGCACGGAGTCTTTGCCCCTGGACCCAGGCAAGTCCCATGTTCACCATTCTTTTTTAAACTTATTTTCAATTGGAATATAATTGCTTTACAATGTTGTACTGGTTTCTGCCATACATCAGCGTGAATCAGCTAGAGGCATACACATGTTCCCTCCCTCTTGAACCTTCCTCCCACCTCCCCACATCCCATCCCTCTAGGTTGTCCCAGAGCATCTGATTTGAGCTCCCTGTACTATACCACCCGTGTTCGCCATTCTTAAACATGCAGTGCAGTGGAACGAAATACAATTCACATTGTTCTCCAGCCCTGACTGCCCTCTCCAGAGCCCTCTTCATCCTGCAGAACTGAAACTCCCCGTTAAAAACTGACGCCCCAGCCCCTCCCTCCCTCCCCCTCGCAGCCATCGTCTAGGTTCTATCTTTATGAATCTGGCTACTCTGAGGACCTCACAGAAGCAGATCACACAGGATCTATCCTTTTGTGATGGTTTATGTCACTTCATGTCACATCCTCAAGGTTCATTCACATATGTATCAGAATTGGCTTTCTTTTTAAGGCTGAATGATATCCTATTGTATGGATGGACCATTTTGCTTTTTCATTCATTAGTCAATGGATCCCTTGGGCTACTCTCACCTCTTGTGCTACTGTGAATAACGCTGCTAGGAACACGAATGTGCAAATATCTCTTTGAACTCCTGGTTTCAAATCTTTGGGGTATATACTCAGAAGTAGAATTGCTGGATCATCTGGAAGTTCTATTTTTAACCTTTTTGAGGAACTGTTATGCCATCTTCCATAGTGGTTGCACCATTTTACATTCCTACCAACAGCAGACAAAATTCTGAATTCTCCCTGTCCATATCAACACATTGTTTTTCTGATTTTTTCATAGTAGACATCCTGAGGTGTAAGAGGGATCATGGGTATATTTTCAAGGGTTTAAAATTAATTGCTAGACTATTCAGAACAGGACTGGTTCAAAATTGGGAAAAGAGTATGTCAAACCTGTGTATTGTCACCCTACTTGTTTAACTTATATGCAGAGTACATCGTGAGAAACGCTGGGCTGGATGAAGCACAAGCTGGAATCAAGATTGCCGGGAGAAATATCAGTAACCTCAGATATGCAGATGACACTACCCTTATGGCAGAAAGTGAAGAGGAACTAAGGAGCCTCTTGATGAAAGTGAAAGAGGAGAGTAAAAAAGCTGGCTTACAACTCAACATTCAATAAAAGAAGATCATGGCATTCAGTTCAGTTCAGTCACTCAGTCATGTCTGACTCTTTGTGACCCCATGAACTGCAGCATGCCAGGCCTCCCTGTCCATCACCAACTCCCAGAGTCCACCCAAACCCATGTCCATCGAGTTGATGATGCCATCCAACCATCTCATCCTCTGTCGTCCCCTTCTCCTCCGGCCCTCAATCTTTCCCAGCATTAGCGTCTTTTCCAATGAGTCAACTCTTCGCATGAGGTGGCCAAAGTATTGGAGTTTCAGCTTCAACATCTGTCCTTCCAATGAACACCCAGGACTGATTTCCTTTAGGAAGGACTGGTTGGATCTCCTTGCAGTCCAAGGGACTCTCAAGAGTCTTCTCCAACACCACAGTTCAAAAGCATCAATTTTTTGGCACTCAGCTTTCTTTACAGTCCAACTCTCACATCCATACATGACCATTGGAAAAACCATAGCCTTGACTAGACAGACCTTTGTTGGCAAAGTAATGTCTCTGCTTTTTAATATGCTGTCTAATTTGGTCATAACTTTCCTTCCAAGGAGTAAGCATCTTTTAATTTCATGGCTGCAGTCACCATCTGCAGTGATTTTAGAGCCCAGAAAAATAGTCAGCCACTGTTTCCACTGTTTGCCCATCTATCTGCCATGAAGTGATGGGACCAGATGCCATGATCTTAGTTTTCTGAATGTTTGACTTTAAGTCAACTTTTTCACTCTCCTCTTTCACTTTCATCAAGAGGCTCTTTAGTTCTTCATTTTCTGCCATAAGGGTGGTGTCATCTGCATATCTGAGGTTATTGATATTTCTCCCAGCAATCTTGATTCCAGCTTGTGCTTCCTCCAGCCCAGTGTTTCTCATGATGTACTCTGCATATAAGTTAAATAAGCAGGGTGACAACATACAGCCTTGATGTACTCCTTTTCCTATTCGGAACCAGTCTGTTGTTCCATGTCCAGTTCTAACTGTTGCTTCCTGACCTGCATACAGGTTTCTCAAGAGGCAGATCAGGTAGTCTGGTATTCCCATCTCTTTCAGAATTTTCCACAGTTTATTGTGATCCACACAGTCAAAGGTGTTGGCATAGTCAATGAAGCAGAAATAGATGTTTTTCTGGAACTCCCTTGCTTTTTCAATGATCCAGCGGATGTTGGCAATTTGATCTCTGGTTCCTCTGCCATTTTAAAAACCAATTTGAACATCTGGAAGTGTATGATTCGCATATTGCTGAAGCTTGTCTTGTAGAATTTTAAGCATTATTTTACTAGTGTGTGAGATGAGTGCAATTGTATGGTAGTTTGAGCATTCTTTGGGATTGCCTTTCTTTGGGATTGGAATGAAAACTGACCTTTTCCAGTCCTGTGGCCACTGCTGAGTTTTCCATATTTGCTGGCATATGTGCAGCACTTTCACAGCATCATCTTTCAGGATTTGAAATAGTTCAACTGGAATTCCATCACCTCTACTAGCTTTGTTTGTAGTGATGCTTTCTAAGGCCCACTTGACTTCACATTCCAGGATGTCTGGCTCTAGGTGAATGATCACAGCATTGTGATTATCTGGGTTGTGAAGATCTTTTTTGTACAGTTCTTCTGTGTATTCTTGCCACCTCTTCTTAATATCTTCTATTTCTGTTAGGTCCATACCATTTCTGCCCTTTATTGAGCCCATCTTTGCATGAAGTGTTCCCTTGGTATCTCTAATTTTCTTGAAGAGATCTCTAGTCTTTCCCATTCTACTGATTCCCTCTATTTCTTTGCATTGATCACTGAGGAAGGCTTTCTTATCTCTCCTTGCTATTCTTTGGAACTCTGTGTTCACATGGGTATATCTTTCCTTTTCTCCTTTGCTTTTCATTTCCTGTCTTTTCACAGCTATTTGTAAAGCCTCCTCAGACAGCCATTTTGCTTTTTTGCATTTCTTTTTCTTGGGGATGGTCTTGATTCCTGTCTCCTGTACAATGTCATGAACCTCCATCCATAGTTCATCAGGTACTCTGTCTATCAGATCTAGTCCCTTAAATCTATTTCTCACTTCCACAGTATAGTCATAAGGGATTTGATTTAGGTCATACCTGAATGGTCTAGTGGTTTTCTCCACTTTCTTCAATTTCAGTCTGAATTTGGCAATAAGGAGTCCATGATCCGAGCCACAGTCAGCTCCCGGTCTTGTTTTTGCTACTGTATAGAGCTTCTCCATCTTTGGCTGCAAAGAATATAATCAATCTGATTTCAGTGTCGACCATCTGGTGATGTCCACATGTAGAGTCTTCTCTTGTGTTGTTGGAAGAGTGTGTTTGCTATGACCAGTGCATTCTCTTGGCAAAACTCTATTAGCCTTTGCCCTGCTTCATTCTGTACTCCAAGGCCAAATTTGTCTGTTACTCCAGGTGTTTCTTGACTTCCTACTTTTGCATTCCAGGCCCCTATAATGAAAAGGACATCTTTTTTGGGTGTTAGTTCTATAAGGTCTTGTAGGTCTTCATAGAAATGTTCAACTTCAGCTTCTTCGGTGTTACTGGTTGGGGCATAGACTTGAATTACCGTGGTATTGAATGGTTTGCCTTGGAAACGAACAGAGATCGTTCTGTCGGTTTTGAGATTGCCTCAAAGTACTGCATTTCAGACTCTTTTGTTGACTGTGATGGCTACTCCATTTCTTCTAAGGAATTCCTGCCCACAGTAGTAGATATAATGGTCATCTGAGTTAAATTCACCCATTCCAGTCCATCTTAGTTCACTGATTTCTAGAATGTCGATGTTCACTCTTGTCATCTCCTGTTTGACCACTTCCAATTTGCCTTGGTTGATGGACCTAACATTCCAGGTTGCTATGCAATATTGCTCTTTACAGCATTGGACCTTGCTTCCATCACCAGTCACACTCACAGCTGGGTGTTGTTTTTGCTCTGGCTCCATCCCTTCATTCTTTCTGGAGTTATTTCTCCACTGATCTCCAGTAGCATATTGGGCACCTACTGACCTGGCAGTTCATCTTTCAGTGTCCTATCTTTTTGCCTTTTCATACTGTTCATGGGGTTCTCAAGGCAAGAATACTGAAGTGGTTTGCCATTCCCTTCTCCAGAGGACCACATTCTGTCAGACCTCTCCACCATGACCCGGCCATCTTGGGTGGCCCCACACGGCATGGCTTAGTTTCACTGAGTTAGACAAGGTTGTGGTCCATGTGATCAGATCATGGCATTAGCTCCCATTCAGTTCAGTTCAGTTCAGTCACTCAGTCATGTTCGACTCTTTGCGACCCCATGAACCTCAGCACGCCAGGCCTCCCTGTCCATCACCAACTCCCAGGGTTTACTCAAACTCATGTCCATCGAGTCGGTGATGCCATCCAGCCATCTCATCCTCTGTCATCCCCTTCTCCTCCTGCCCCCAATCCCTCCCAGCATCAGGGTCTTTTCCAATGAGTCAACTCTGCATCAGGTAGCCAAAGTATTGGAGTTTCAGCTTCAGCATCAGTCCTTCCAATTAACTCCCAGGACTGATCTCCTTTAGGATGGAGATTTCCTTTTGGTTGGAGATTTCCTTTAAGATGGAGATTTCCTTGCAGTCCAAGGGACTCTCAAGAGTCTTCTCCAACTCCACAGTTCAAAAGCATCAAATTTTCAGCTCTCAGCTTTCTTCTCCGTCCAACTCTCACATCCATACATGACCACTGGAAAAACCATAGCCTTGACTAGATGGACCTTTGTTGGCAAAGTAATGTCTCTGCTTTTTAATATGCTATATAGGCTGGTCATAACTTTCCTTCCAAGGAGTAAGTGTCTTTTAATTTCATGGCTGCAGTCACCATCTGCACTTTTTTTGGAACCCCCCAAAAATAAAGTCTGACACTGTTTCCACTGTTTCCCCATCTATTTCCCATGAGGTGATGGGACCAGATGCCATGATCTTAGTTTTCTGAATGTTGAGCTTTAAGCCAACTTTTTCACTCTCCTCTTTCATGTTCATCAGTAGGCTTTTTAGTTCCTCTTCACTTTCTGCCATAAGGGTGGTGTCATCTGCATATCTGAGGTTATTGATATTTCTCCCAGCAATCTTGATAGTTCTTGGCAAGTAGATGGGGAAACAATGGAAACAGTGAGAGACTTTATTTTCTTGGGCTCCAAAATCACTGCAGATGGTGACTGCAGCCATGAAATTAAAAGGTGATTGCTCCTTGGAAGAAAAGCTATGACAAAACCTAGACAGTGTTTTAAAAAACAGAGACACTACTTTGCCTACAAAGGTCCTAATAGTGAAAGCTATATTTTTCCAGTAGTCATGTATGGATGTGAGACCTGGACTGTAAAGAAGGCTGAGTGCCAAAGAATTGATGCCTTTGAACTGTGATGTTGGAGAAGACTCTTGAGAGTCCCTTGGACAACAATGAGTTCAAACCAGTAAATCTTAAAGGAAATCAGTCCTGAATATTCATTGGAAGGACTGATGCTGAAGCTGAAGCTTCAATACTTTGGCCACCTGATGCGAAGAGCCGACTTATTGGAAAAGACCTTGATGCTGGGAAAGATTGAAGGCATGAGGAGAAGGGGACAACAGAAGATGAGATAATTGGATGGTATCACTGACTCGATGGACATGAGTTTGTGCAAGCTCTAAGGGTTGGTGATGGACGGGGAAGCCTGGCGTGCTGCGGTCCATGGGGTCACAAAGAGTCAGACACAGCCGAGCAACTGAACAAGAACATTAAGCAGAAAAGTAATACTTTGCACCCTTACCATTGATGAATACTGTGGCAGTTTCTACCACCCTTATGAATGCAGAGCATCCCTGTTGATTTTTTGACGGTCACATGCAAAAGGCAGCATGGGTGACAAGATGGGCCCAGAGGACGCTGCCCGCCTACCCAAGAGAATGGCCCGCCTGGCTGAGACCACACCCCAGCTGGTTGGCACTTTCTGGGGTAAAAATCCTGTTTCAGCTCCATGGATTCTGTCTTCACAGCCTTCTTTCTGATATGCATGCTGAAACCTTTACAAGAGGCCAGAGAAACTCCTCGAAGGACCAGGAAGTAAACTGACCAGTCCCCAAAGAAACAAACCTATGTCCCGCACAAAATCTGGTGTTAGTTAGTCGACTTTTGAGGGGGACAACAAGACTGATCAGTTGATTGCATTTCCTTTGCTTCATTTTACAGTTTGAGCTGTGATTGCAGGGCTCTGATTTCCCAAACCTCCAAAACCTTCACAACTTGAAACCAACTAGTAAAATACATTGTGTAACAGGAGAGAGAGCCCTTACCTGTCCCTGGAGCCCACCCTTTACCCAACATATTAAAAAAGCGAAGACTACCTCTGCCTGGACCAGTTCTTCCTTGGTGGTCAGCAGATCATGTTGGTGCTCTCAGCCCCAAACGGAGATCCTGTTGCCATTCTGATCTCATTGCTGAACTCTGGGAACACCCAGTTATTTCATGTGGTATGCAAGTAAGTGGCTAATTAACATGAAAAGAGGTTAATTGGATGAGAAACATGCAAGGGGTTCTGCAGACCAGAGCTTTACTGATGGCTTCTCCTGGCTTTGATTATAGCTGGGCCAGTTGATTCCAAGCTTGTGGTCACTGGGTGGATTCTGCTGGATTTCTCCCCAAAGCCAGAGGGCACTCTGGCACCTGTGCAGAGCAGAAGCTATTCAAACTGTTTGTATAATAGTGTCATCCAGGGACAGCTCTGACAAACCTAGACAGCCTATTCAGAAGCAGAGACATCACTTTGCTGACAAAGATCCCCAGAGTCAAAGCTGTAGCTTTTCCTGTAGTCATGTACAGATGGGGGAGTTGGATTATAAAGGAGGCCGAGGGCTGAAGAACTGATGCTTTTGAACTGTGGTGTTGGAGAAGACTCTTGAGAGTCCCTTGGACAGCAAGCAGATCAAACCAGTTCATCCTAAAGGAGATCAGTCCTGAATATTCATTGGAAAGACTGATGCTGAAGCTGAAGCTCTAATACTTTGGCCACCTGATGCGAAGAGCCGACTCATTGGAAAAGACCCTGATGCTGGGAAAGATTGAAGGCGGGAGGAGAAGGGGGTGGCAGAGGATGAGACGGTGGGATGGCATCACTGACTCGATGGACATGAGTTTGAGCAAGCTCCGGGAGTTGGTGAAGGACAGGGAAGCCTGGCGTGCTGCAGTCCATGGGGTAGCAAAGAGTCGGACATGACTTAGCAACTGAACAACAACATCATCCAGGGAATTCTGCTCAATATTATGTGGTAGCCTGGATGGGAGGGGAGCTTGGGGGAGAATGGAAACATGTATATCTATGGCTGAGTCCCTTTGCTGTCCACCTGCAACTGTAGTTAATCGGCTACACTCCAATATAAAATAAAAAGTTTAAAAAACAACAACAAAACCAAACCAAACCAGTATCATTGATGCTTGTTACTTGCAGATTTTGTATTTGTAATTTGGCCTGTTTGCTGGAATGTGTTTGTGGCCCGCAGACCGATGCCAATGTGCTTTGGAGACCTTTGTGGACACGTGCAGAGCAGCCTATACTTTGAGCTGCTCTTTGCAACTCTTTATCAGCTGAGCCCAAAGCAGGAAACACTCTGCCTTCTTGGTTCAGCTCTGACCCTGTAAATAAGTATCCTTTTCTCGACCCACTCAGTACAGCATTTTTCATATTTTTGTGCTTTTTTGTTGATGATTTTGCTCTTTAAAACGGCCCCCAGCCTAATACTGAAGAATTTTCTGGGTTCCTAAGGGCACAAAAATTATGTGTGCCTTATGGGGAAAGTGAATGTTAGAGAAGCTTGGTTCAACCCTGAGTTATAGTGTGGTTGGCTGTGACTGTTCAACACTAGTGAACCAACTGCATGTATTAAGTAAGGTGTCTTTACATAGAGACAAACATTAAACAAGGTCATGAATTGGTCAGTGAAAATGTTGGGACCAGGGGTGTGACAACAGGACACACCTCTTGCAGATGAGAATGGACTCTGTGTTTTTCCTGTATTAGATTGCATTCTGTTTTACCAGCATTGTAACTTAATTAAGGTCTACACACAAGTGTAAATGACTACTGTTTACAAAGTCAGCTCTGTGATGTGCAGATTTCTGTTGGTAGTATAATTAAGACATCCAGATATTTGTAGACAGTCTTGATTTCAAAATGCCAAGTTATCTTATTCTAATTTAATAAACATATCTAATGAAATTGTCAAGAAAGACATTATCAAGAAAAAAAAAAAAGAAAAGAAAGACATTATCTTTCTTTACTCCAGATCATAAATTATGGTTGGAAAAACTCTAAACTGAAAGATTTGGTATGTTAAAAATTTTTATTTTATTGAATATTATCAATTTAATTTGCATATGACATGCTGTTGATTTGATTGAGCAGAAATCAGAGATTAAACTGTTTTACAATAAAAAAAAATTATTCTGTTTGGTTGAAGGCTCAGAGCAAGGTTTGAGCTGTTTGTTGTTCAACCAAATACAACTTCTGGCCCTTCTAGGACTAGCTCCCAACTCTGCTCTAGGGCTACTTCTGGCTCATGGAGCCTCTAGAGCACCCTGCCTGTGTTAGGTCCCAACCCCTTAACTAGTTAGATCTCAAGATTTTAAGCAAATTATATCTGCAGGGCTCTATTTCGGAAGGAAGTCGTGTTCGGAGGTTCTGGGTGGACATGGATCTGGGGGCACTATTCAACCATTCCAGCATTATGCAGAGGTCTGTCTTCCCAATGACCTACCCCATTCCCCTTTGTCTCAGACGGGGAACACTGTCAGCTCGGGGCAACTATAGGAGTCTTCGTCCCTGGTTTCCCAGCTTCACTTTTGTGTAGGAGAGGCCATACAACCCAGTGAAGCTCTATGCACTGAAGGGGTTTCTAGGAAAGTTTATGTGCTTTCCTACAAAAGGAAGCAGAAGAAGTTGCTGCCATTCCCCACCACTTCCCCTTTGTTTCTGGCTAGAATGCAAATGTGATGTCTGGTTCTTTAGCAGCCACTTGCAGCCAGGAAGAAACCAGCATGAGGACAACAGCTGATTTGGCGGGATGGTGTCTGCAAGTAACAGACAGAGCCTTGTCTGTGAAGGCATCACTGAGCAGCCAAACCTGCCTCTGGAGTTCTTATGTGGGAAGAGTCCTGCAGCTGAGATGGTGACATTCGCCCACATTTCCCCCTTCTTCCTGGACACACAGCTGGACTATATTTCCATCTGCCGTTGCAGTTAGGTGTGTCTGTGGGGCTGGGTTCTCGCCCATGGAGAGCAGCAGAGGCTTGCGTGCCCCTCCCAGGCCTGGCCCCTGCACACCCCAGCCTCTTTCTCCTCTCTGTGCTGGGGGTGCGCGTTGTGTCGAGGCCCATGGTGGGGATGAAGGTGGCAGGTCCCTGAATCCCTGGAGGACCAGCACATCAGCTGACCAGAAACACCGGCCTTAGACATGATGAGAACAAGAAGTCAGTCTTCAGCCCATCCGGAGCCATTATGCTTGGTGAGGCCTGTTCTCGCGGCGGGGGACCTGCTCACAAGAATGGGTTTCCATGCCGGGGCGCTCTCTGCAGGCAGGGGCTTGCCCGGGGAGCAGACCTCCTTCGCTGTTGCTGCCATCCAGCCCTGTGTGGCTGTCCCTGGCCTGCCGGGCTGGGGAGCCTGCCTGTGGCCTCCCCACTCCACCCCAACAGTGGGCCACTCAGCTCCACTGCTCTCCGGGAGTTGCTGTGATGCTTGGCAGTGGGGAGCTGTGGTCACCTGCCAGGCCTTGGCACTGGCCTGCCTGGAACACTGTGACGCCTTGGCCAAGCCCTTCAACCACCCTGACCCCTCATGGCAGCTAGAGGCCCTCCCGTGGGGGACTGGGGTGGGTGCCGTGGGGATGGTGCTCCTTCAGGGCTCAGCACGTGTCAGCACGCCATAAACAGGAGGCACTCCCGGTGGTGGAGTCATTCCTCGAGCTGGAGGCAGAGGTTCACTGAGGCCTCAGCGGCCTTCTGCTGGGCTGTGGTCCATCCCTGAGAGCTTGGCCTTTCACGTTAGCAACAGAGGAGGTACTGACACCTTGAGGAGGGTAATGATGGGATGGAGTTGACATGGAAGGATACTCCAGGCAGGTCACCATCTGGGACTGGTGCAGAGGATGGATGGTGTTTGAGATTCAGGGAGGGGACGTTCACATAGCCAGGAAAGGGTGGGGGGCAAAGGTGGGGGCCTGGGTCTCCTAACCCAGCTTGTCCTGACGTTCTTCTCCCAAAATGACACCTGCGGAAGTGTCCTGGGCCCCTCTGCGCCCTGCTTTCTGGGTGACCAGTAGCTCGCGGGCAGCTCCCGAGGTGGGGGTGCTCTGTCCTCCCTGGAATAAAGTCCCGGCACTGAACCAGAGGAGACAAACAGGGACTCGAAGAGAAGTGGCTTGGGAAGGCGAGCAGCCATAAATAAATAGCGGGCTGCCCGCCCAGCTGTGTGTTCTTGCTAATAATCCCTGCAAATCCAATCAGAGCAGTTTCCCCCCATGAAACCGACTGGACAGGCTGCGCCCCGGCCATCCCCGCCCTCATGCAGTATATCTCTTTTTCTGTTTAAAGAGCCAGCTTTCAAATGTTCTTAATAAAACATTTATATATATCATGCAGGGTACAAATAAATATTTTAATATGATTGGAAGAATGCAGAGAATTGTAAAAAGTTATGGACGTTTTACTTCTGATTGGCGGAGACTCAATAAACTCCAGTTTGATGTACTCTAATTTATAGGCGCGCAAAGCCAGCTCTTTGGCATTGAAGGAGGCTGTTAATGCTACAATGATGTTTAAACGCTGACAAATGAACTGCTTGGGCTGCACCTTCCACACCGAGATGGGAACTGTTGGAGCTGGAAGGTCTGTCTTCTCCCAGCTGCCCTTCCTTTACCTTGGTTGAAGGGCAGGTCGAGGGATGGAGATCAATGGGGCATCAGGGGCCGCTGGGTTCCTCGGGGGGCGAGGTGTGGACAGCGGACACCAGGGAGAGGCTGGTGGTGCTTCTCTTTCACTCTTGGCCCTAATTACGGGCTTTCTCATTAAAATAACAAGGACCATGTCAGCTAGAATGCAGGCACATGTTTTTACTTTCCTCTGTGATGGAAACCACATGTAGAAGACATCGCTTCCTCTTTTTCCCTCCAAAACGCAAATGGGGGAGCTGGTCTTGGTCTGGGGGTCTGCCTCCCTGCTCAGCGAGGAACGGAGGCTGAGGCGGCCCTCGGCCTCCCTTGCTGGGGCGAGGCCCGGCCTTCCCGGAGGCTGGCCGGGCAGCAGCTGGCTCCTTCTACCTCCTGATGGACCACATCTGCTCGGGGGTCCAGGTCCCCGCGCTGGCGCGCTGCGGTTCCCATGGCAGGCAGTAACCCAAGTGGACCTGAGTGGTTATTTATAAACTCTGCCGAATGCCAAACGCCAGGAAGGACCCATTCCCCCAGTTTGCAGGAACATATTTTCAGCATAACTCATCACTTTGAAGATAGGTCCAAACTTTTGTTCACATTTATTGAAAGGAAGTTGTTTTTCAAAACCCCAGTCAGCAGGCGGCCCTGAGCCAGCACCAGGCAGCTTCTTGTGCTGGGGGCTCTGTGGCCCTGAACCCAGCGCCCCCCGAGCCTCCCTTTCCTGCACCCAGATCCCTCCAGCCTCTCCTTCTCAGCATCCAGTGCCCCCCATCTTCCCCTTCCTGCATCCAGCACCGCCCCAGCCTCCCCTTCCTGCACCCAGAGCCCCCCCAGCCTCCCCTTCTCAGCATCCAGCACCACCCCAGCCTCCCCTTCCTGCATCCAGCACCACCCCCCACCCCCCAACCTCCTGCTTCTCCACACTATGTGCCTGGAGAGTGAGCAGAGCCCTTTCCCTTAGTAAAAGTTCCTCCTTTTAAAATTTTTTTTTTCTTTTTAAAAGGGAAAACCAGTGATTGGAAGTTCGGGGCCTTCCTTTGGGAGACTCCTCAGGGTTGGGGGCTTCCCAGGCTCCCCTGTGCTGCACTGCTCCTCGGGGGTCTCCTTCCCGAGAGGATGTCCTCTGTCAAGGGCTCCTCCGCAGCGCTCCACTGGAGCAGAACCTGCAGGCCCTGAGGCTGATTCCTCACGGGGGTCCCAGCCTGCTTGACGCGCCCTGGGCTGGCTGAGTCGGGCAGGGGATTGGCGCTGAAGATGAGTCCCAACCCCTCCCCGACCCCTCTCCTCTTGGCTTTCAAACTCAAAGTCCGGGGGCAGTTCCCAGGCCGTTTGGGGCCATCTGGAGGGGAACCTGGCCCCCTCCCCACCCGGCCCTCTGCCTGCAGGGCCAGCCTGGGTGTCCTGAGCCCGGGTCTGTTGAGCCCCAGCCTGGCACATCATGTCCTCAGCGGTCAGCTCCTCTGAGACCCGCGAATGCCCCCACATTGTCGGCCCCCCAACTGAATTCATTTTTCCTTTAAATAAACTCCCCCCAACCCCCCTGGCAGCCGGAGTCATCCCAGACCCTCTCGGGGTCCCTGTCTGGTCACGCAGTGTCTCTTGGGTCTCCCCCCGCACCCCCCCCCACACCCGCCACCATTACTACCCGCCTCAGGCCCTCCTAGGGTCTTTTCTGAACCCTTCTTTCTCTGCACCCTGTCTGTAAATGGGGGACCTGCTAGTAGCCCCCTCACGGGGCTGACCAGCACTTTGTAGCCCTTTGTGACAGGCCAGTACATCTTTGTCTGTTTTAGCTTTGGCAACGGCCCAGCCACCAAAGCAGAGAAGACCAAAGTCTTTCTGTCTCGGCATGCCTCTAGTCTTCTGAACCCGGATGGGTTGGAACCCCAACAGTATTTTTGATGGAACTCGGAAAGAGGGACAGGGGTTGATGGGAAAAGGTTAATGGGCCCATGCTGCCTGGAAGAAACAGGGAATGCAGAGATGTGTGGCGGGCCCTCCGGGAAGGGCTGGCCCTGGGGTGGGGGACAGTGAGACACCCCGAGAAGCCACGGCCCTCCTGGCCATGGCTCCACTGCTGGGTGAGGGGGGGACGCTTTGGTGCTAGAGGTCGTGGCCTTGGCGGAGCGAGGCCTGAACCCAGGTGCTAGGTACGGCCAGACCCGGGAGGATCTGAGCCTTTCCTGCCCATTGTCCATTTAGTTTAAACGTGAGCCGCAGACGGCAGGCCTCGGTGATAAACACTCGCTGGGCCTCTGGGGCTGGGGAAGGGAGGGCTGCGGGGGGCACTCGTGGGCTTACGCGGGTCGGCGCCTGACCGCCCTGATGTGGGACAGCTCACCTGCCCTCGCTTGTCTGGAAGCGCTGATCCCGGGCACATTCCAGGCAGGGCTCCATGCCCACCACAGAGCCCGCTCGCTGCCCGGAACACAGCAACAGGCGGGCAGCCACGGAGGTGGCGGCGGCTAGGACAGGGACCTGGCGGGTCTGAGGGTCTGTTGGCCGCCCCCCAGGCTGGCCTCCTCCCCGAGGGGACCCAGAGCATCAGAGGATACCCTGCAAGCCAGCCTGAGCCCATGATGGAGGGGGCAGCTGGTGCTCAGACACCCCTGTTCCCCGCTTTCCCTGCGCCAGCCTCTCACTGGGGGGTCTGGGGTGTAGCTCTGTGTGGCTGCCTCCCAAGGACCCGCTGCCCTCCTGCCAGGGTCGCCAGCCCCCTTCTCTCAGCGGGTGCAGCCATGCACTCTGCTCCCTTTCATCACTTTGGGGGGTACTCCCTCACATTCTCAGGTGGAACCGTTTAAACCCAGTCCCCACAGCCACCCCAGCATGGGCCCCCCGCAAATGGGGCCCACATGTACAATGCGGCAGGATGAGCAGGCCCGGTCTGCCAAGAACGCGCCGGGAAGCCACCCTGGGCGCGGGCGATGCCGTTGGAGGGAGCTCTGAGCGAGAGCCCACAGGAAACCGGCATCTTCCTCCTGCTTGGAAAGACTGGGAGGCCCCCTCCGAGGGGATGGTCGGCCACGGCCACCGGATGCTGCCGTGGGGCACTGGGATAGGCGGGAGGAGGAGGGGCGCGTGGGGAAGAGGCGCGGTCCGGGGCGGCTCCAGCTTGGCGGTCTTACTTTGGCCCTAGTGAAGTCAGACCTGGTCTCCCTGGCTCCCACCTGCAGACTCAAAGACACGTGCCTCCCTGGGACCTCACAGAAGACCCACATCTGACCGAGGCTGCCCTTCCTTTACTTGTTCTGCTTGGGTTTCTCTTGAAAATACTTTAGGAATGTGCAGCCTTGAATCCGGTTATAGTCAATTCCATTTGATCCTGTAGCAACTCCAGAAAGTGAGTTTAATCACCACTCAAGGAGCTCGTCGAGGTTCAAAGCCTGTCCTGAGCCTGTGGGGTCTCAATGTCCATGCAGGGCTGGAAACCTAGTCTGCTCCCCCTCTGCCACTGTGTTTTGATTTTCCTGTTTGTGAGTGCCTTGGAGTCAGGCTCTGTGCCTGGTCTATTTCACAGAGCCCTTCCCCTTCCTTTATTGGTGGTTGCAGATTTGGAGAGATGGCAGGGGGTTGGGGCTTCCCAGGTGGTAATAGTGGTAAAGAAGCCACCTACCAACGCAGGAGAATAAGAGACTTGGGTTTGATCCCTGAGTCAGAAAGATCCCCTGGAGGAGGACCTGGCAACCCATTCCAGTATTCTTGCCTGGAGAATCCCGTGGATAGCGGAGCCTGGTGGGCTACAGTCTACAGGGTCACAAAGAGTTGGACATGACTGAATCGACTTAGCATGCATGCATGCCCTGCAGGGGTTTGGGGCATGCAAGTTGCCTGAGCAGGGCTTGAACCTGGCCGTGGCAGGAGGGTAGGGGTTCTCCTCTTGGTCAAACAACTGGCCCGAGTTTGGGACCCGGGTTAACCCACAAATGTACCCCATCCTTGACTCGAGTGGTACCCCGGCATCTATTGCATGAAGGGTGGGTGGACAGGGGAATGAATGTTTGGATGAGCACGGAGGGTTCATGCTCAGCTAACAGCTTGGGCTGGAGGGGGACAGGGACCCAGCAGGGTCTCCATGCCATGACCCTAGCCCCCCTTGGGGGAGTGTGAAATCCAGCCAGGAAGATGAGCACAGAATTCCTTGCAAGGGCAACACATACATGCACCACCAGTTGCTCAAGCTGGCCCCTCCCATGCTGGTGACCCAGTGGCTGCCTGCCCATCCTTGATACCTCATACCTGGACCCACCACTCCTGCTTTGTGTCCCGATACCCGAGGAAAACCAGCCAGCACCTGCCACGTTGTAGGGAAACTCCCAGACCCTCTGCAGTTTCCTGGCTCACATGTCTGCAGACCGGGGAGGTGGGGATGTCCCCCACTTGTCCACCTCTGCCAACCCCTTGGTCTGATAGCCCTGGGCTTCGGTCCCTCCATCGGTCAAGCCCTGTCCTGTGGCCGGTGAGGTGCAGAGAGTGGTGGTCAGCCCTCCGTGGCCAACTTCCTGTCAGTCTGTGATGGGGCAAAGCCAGGAAGCTGTGACTCAAGCAGTGAAAGCTCTAATTGGAAGCTGAGAGCTCTTTCTCCTCAAGGAGCAATTTGAGTGCATCCCTGCAGAGTTGAGATCCGGTCATACTAAGTTATGTCCAGTGACAAGCATTACTGCCAAGAAGGAAATGCAGAGGGAAGGCAGGGGAACTCACACCAGCTCCCCACATCCCTGTCAGAAGTGACACTCCTCTCCCTGCGAACAGCCGGAGACACAGGTGCCAGCCACAGCTCTACACCCCCACCTGATGCACTATACAGTCCCTCCAACCTCACCATGTTGGACCTGCTTCCCAGCTCCTGGACACCTCTCACCATCTTCTTGTTTCCTTCCAAGCTCTAGATGATCTGTCCTTGGCTAAGCATCACTTGGCTAGAAAGTGCACAATTTCCGTTTTAGGACAAGAC
This sequence comes from Cervus elaphus, assembly GCF_910594005.1. Taxonomy (NCBI): domain Eukaryota; kingdom Metazoa; phylum Chordata; class Mammalia; order Artiodactyla; family Cervidae; genus Cervus; species Cervus elaphus. The sequence goes on from NC_057834.1 coordinate 137,714,873, forward strand.
TTTAAAAGCTGTTTGGTTTAACTTTAGACATTGCGTGAGCTCCTGGAGGGTGTGTCTGTGGTGGTGTGACAGTGGGTGTGGGTGTGGGTGTGGGGTGGAGTCCAGCTCCTACCTTTACTTACAAGGACACAGGAACACAGTTTTCTTTCTTCTAAAAATAGCCAGCTCCTGGAGCTGCCTGATGGCACGCTCTTGGTCAACCCCTGAGCTTCATTCTCTTCATTCCTGAGAAGGAGATGGTCATAGGATAAGGTGGGTTGAAGTGCACTTTAAGCTGTAAAGATACTGCCGATTAAACACCATCATTATAACCAAGGTGCTGGAGAGAACTTTTATGTGGAGGCAGGGCTTCATCAGGGGCTTCCCTGATGGCTCAGCTGGTAAAGAATCCACTGGCAATGCAGGAGACCTGGGTTCGACCCCTGGGTGGGGAAGACCCCCTGGAGAAGGGATAGGCTACCCACTCCAGTATTCTTGCCTGGAGAATCCCATGGACAGAGGAGCCTGGAAGCCTTTACAGTCCTTGGGGTCACAAAGAGTCGGACATGACTGCGTGACTGGGCACACACACAGGGTCTCATCAGAAACAAACATCTCTGGTGTTTTGGAAACAGGGCAACATTCTAGCACCGTGAAAGATCCGAGATTGCCGCCTTATTAGCAGCTCTCTCGCCTCCATTATTGTTTTTGGCATCTGAGATGTTCAGGAGATTATTTCTTCATGTTCCCCATCTCTCTCTCAGAAATTACAATGACAGAAAACTCACTGGCAAGATTGTGGGGCAAAGAGGGGCCTAGGAACAGGGTGAGGAAGACTGCTCATAGTGTGGGAGATCCTTTTCCCTAAGTCACGTTTCTTTTTTCACAATTTTTTTCAGGTTTGAAGTAGTTTTCTTTTTTAATTAATTTTTTAAACTGGAATACGGCTGATTTAGAATGTTGTGTTAGTTTCCACTATACAGCAAAGTGAGTCAGTTATATATATACAGATATCCCCTCCGTTTAGATTTTATTCCCATGGAGGTCATCGCAGAGTACTGAATAGAGTTGCCTGTGTTATACAGTAGGCTCTTACTAGTGATCTGCTTTATGTGTAGTAGTGTGTATATGTCAACCCCAATCTCCCAGGTTAGTCCTCCTCCACCCCTCCACCTTTAGTAACCGAAGTTTGCTTTCTACACCTGTGACTCCATGTCTCTTTCATAAGTAGGTTCATTTGTACCCTTGTTTTAGATCCCACATAAGTGACGGCACATGATATTTGTCCTTCTGGGCCTGACTCACTGCACTCAGTGTGACAGTCTCTAGGCCCACCCATGTTGTGTTTCTTATGATTAAGCTAGAGATAAATTAATCTGGATGTTAGAGTTTATAATGTTTAAAGCCAGTTCAGTTCAGTTCAGTCTCTCAGTTGTGTCTGACTCTTTGTGACCCCATGGACTGCAGCACGCCAGGCCTCACTGTCCATCACCAACTCCTGGAGTTCACCCAAATCCATGTCCATCGAGTCATTGATGCCATCCAACCATCTCATCCTCTGTTGTCCCTTTCTCCTCCTGCCCTCAATCTTTCCCAGCATCAGCGTCTTTTCCAATGAGTCAGCTCTTCGCATCAGATGGTCAAAGTATTGGAGTTTCAGCTTCAACATCAATCCTTCTGGTGAACACCCAGGACTGATCTCCTTTAATATATATTTTATGTCTTTGATGAAATCTGGTGGATCAGAGAACTTGGACAACATCTTGATACAAAATGCCTGGGAATGTTGGCTAAAGTATAACAAATATTATAGACATCATTCACTGAAGGTATCTTTCATAAGGACCCAAAGCAAAAAAGGAATGGAATCCAGAAATATATGGAAACTGATGCTGGAGCTGTGCTGGGAACAGACACGGGGGTGGCAAAGATGAGAATAGAGGTTATTCATGTGCCTTGTAAGCTACCGATTTGCTTAATGGCTGTGCAGACACAGGAGATGAATCTTTGTGCTCGTAAGAAGCTGGAGGTTGGATCTGAGGGTCATCCTGCTCTCCTGAAGAGTGAAGGTAGACCAGAAATAGGTGGACCAGAAAAAATCCAGCTGTTGGCACAGGGAGACGACAGGCCTGTCAACCTTGGTCTCATTCTAAAGAGAGAAAATGGTTGCCTAGGAGATTTGTAATCGGTGGTTGTCTGCAGGAGTATTTGGAGTTTGAATGTGCACCAGTTGAGTGGTATGGAGCCCCAGTATGAGAGCTTAGGGCAAAATTAACCCTGGGCTCAAAATACCTCTGGAATACCTGCCAGGAGAAAACACAAAACTTCTGTGATGGACATGAGGAATTCTTACAGATAAAGCCCAGTGAAGATGAAGCACTGATCTGAGGAGAAAAATAAGGTGAGTAGGTTCATAGACATAGCAAACAATAGGCTTAAATCCCCGAGGGCTTCAGAAAACAGCAACATCAAATAGAGATCATAAAATAGTTAAGATTAACGACACAATGAAAATTTTAAAAAATGAGAAAAACACAAGCCACCAGTAATGGAAAACAAAAGACAAGGAAAAATTAAAAGACAGAAGAGAACTTGTAGGAATAAAAAAATATAAAGCATGAAATTTAGCAAACCAAGAATGATTAGGTTAAAGAGCAGATTAGACACAACTAAAGAGAGAATTAGCAAAGTGGAGGATCCATCTGAGCACATGGAGATAAAGAGATGGCAGCAGGTTAACAGGATGGGGGATAGGCTAAGAAGGTTCAGGAAAACGGCAGCAGGGATTCCACAGGGAACAAAGGGAGAGAGGGGGAGTGAGCCAGTGTTCGAAGAGATGATGACTCAAATTCCCCCCAAATTGGGGGTATTTCTGAACTTTCTGATTCAGGGAAAAAATAGTCCTAACAAGAGCAGATAAAAGGAAATCTACATCTAGATATATAACATCTGGATATATAACTCATATAACAGTGAGTTATGTAAGAACCCCAAAGACAAAGAGACTACCTTAAAAATAGCCAGAAGTAAACATTCACCTGAAAAAGAAAACCGATTAATTTGACTTCTACCTCTCAACAGTAACCAGAGGACAGTAAAGTTATGTCTTCCAAGTATTGAAGGAAATTGAAGCTGTCATATAAGAATTAGGAAGAAGTGAAAAGCAAATCACCACAGATTTTCACTACAACTACTTCTAGGGATGTACTTTGGCAACACGATTATTGAGCCCAGAAGGAAGGAATGAGCCATAAACAGAGTGGTGAGCAAATAACTTAGTAAATGTATGGGTAAACTGAAACAAGATTGACAGTGTAAACAGTAATAATATTGGTGACTTATTTTAAATGTATAAAAACAGGTAGCATCTGAGATTAAGTAGTGTGTAAGGTGGGAGGAGAATAATCCAAGGATTCTAAAATCCTTGAAGGACCCCATGAACGACTGGAGGAACTGTAGGTGCTGTCAAGTGCACAAGTTACAGCAAAGGTCCGTCTCGTCAAGGCTATGGTTTTTCCAGTGGTCATGTATGGATGTGAGAGTTGGACCATAAAGAAAGCTGAGTGCCGAAGAATTGATGCTTTTGAACTGTGGTGTTGGAGAAGACTCTTGAGAGTCCCTTGGACTGCAAGGAGATCCAACCAGTCCATCCTAAAGGAGATCAGTCCTGGGTATTCACTGGAAGGACTGATGCTAAAGCTGAAACTCCAGTACTTTGGCCACCTGATGTGAAGAACTGACTCATTTGAAAAGACCCTGATGCTGGGAAAGATTGAGGGCAGGAGGAGAAGGGGACAACAGAGGATGAGATAGTTGGATGGCATCACCAACTTGATGGACATGGGTTTGAGTAAACTCCAGGAGTTGGTGATGGACAGGGAGGCCTGGCGTGCTGCAGTTCATGGGGTCACAAAGAGTCGGACACGACTGAGAGACTGAACTGAACTGAACAGAGCAGAATCTGTAACTTCAAAACAGTAAAGAAAGAAATGAAAAAAAAAACAAAAAACCCTTATAATCCTGTAGGACAAGGGGTCAGCACTTTTCTGTAAAGGGGTAGATACTAAATAGCTTTGATTCTGTGGATTGACCGGATGTTCTTGTTCCAACTATTCAACTATGTTGCACCGTAGAAGCAGATGCTGAGAAGATTTAAACAAATGGGCATAGCTGTGTTCCAACAGAACTTTATTTACAAAACAGGCCTAGACTGGATTTGAGCTGTCAGCTGTAGTTCATCAACCCTTGCTCTAGAAGATAGAAAAGGAAATAGAATCTAGGAAGAAAGACAGCGTCAACAAAACAACTCAAGTAGATTAGTAACCTCAAGAAATGTATTAATAAATTAATTGAATTAGTTGGATAGACAGAGACTGTTGGATTAGATAAATTAAAAAACATATAACTTTATGCTTTACTTATGTTTAAGTAAGACAAATACTTAAACCATAAGTAAAGCATAAAGGTGGAAAATAAAGGTGGAGAAATAGATAGTCCAAACAAATACAGGTGAAAAGAAAAGCTATTAACTACATTGGCAGTTAAAGTTAAAATAGACTTTATGGTAATAAAGCATTAACTGTGACAAAGAAGGCCATTATAAAATGGCAAAATCAAGATTTCACTAGGAGAAACTTATAAATTTATATACCCCCAAAACATAGCCTTGAAATATATGAAGCAAGATTTGACAGGATTACAAGGAGAGGTTTATAATCTACACTTGCAGTATGACCAAAGTAAGGGTATGGACATGAAGCTTCCCAGGTGCGCTAGGGGTAAAGAATCCACCTGTCAATGCAGGAGATGCAAGAGAGTTAGCTTGCATCCCTGGGTCAGGAAGACCTCCTAAAGTAGGAAATGGCAACCTGCTCCAGTATTCTTGCCTGGAAAATTCGATGGAGAGAGGGGCCTGGTGGGTTACAGTCCATGGAGTCGCCAAGTGTCAGACTTGACGGAGCACAACAGGAAGTTTAATGATTAGACTGGATTTGGAATGTTGCAACTAAGAATGAAGAATGCATATTCTTTTCAAACACACATGTAACCACTGTCATGATCACATATTAGGTCATAAAATAAGATTCAAAAAATATCAAAATCTGGAATCATGCAGGTCGTCTTTTCTCTGCCCAATGCAGTTGTTAGAAGCCAATCAATTTCATAAAGTGATACATTTGGGTTTTTAAAGCACATTTTTTATAAATAAGTTAGATTCAAAGAAGAAATTATAATAGAAATAAGAATGTATTAATACCTGAGTGATAATGAAAATATTACATATCCAGACTTGTGGGATGCTGTTAAAGTAGCCTTTTGAACAAAATTAACAGCACTGAATACATTTATGAGGAAAAAGGAAAGACTTGACATTGTTCAGCAGAGAGGAAAAGAACAACCGAGAAAACTTAAAAAAATTGAAGAAAGGAAATCATGTATGTAGGAGCTGGAGGGATATGGACAAGCCAAAGTTGGTTTGTTGAAAAGACTAGTAGTTTAGAAAATTTTCTGGTTACATTTCTGAGAGAGAGAGAGGAGCAGAGAGGGAGACAGAGGCAGACACACAGAGAGAGCAGGAAAGGATGAAAGACAGGAATACTGAGAGAGAAAAGCAAATAAACAACCACAATGACAGGAATAAAAAAGGGCACAGATACACAGATATAGATGTTTGATAAAATACAATAAGATGATACTATGGATAACCATGAAAATGTATTACAAAACTGTCAACCACCCAGAAAAATTGTGAATTACGAAAACTGACTAAAGAAGTAGAAAACCTGCACTCATCTATTAAGAAAATAGAATTAGTAATTAAAAAGTCTACCCACAAGATTTCTACCAGGCCCAGACAGTTCAGAGATAGGTTCTGCCAAATACTCAAGAAACATATAATCTCAATTTAAACTAACTGTCCCAGAGAACACAGATCTAACACTTGCTGCTTCATTTTGTGTATGTGTGTGACCTTAATGCCCAAACTAGACTGACAGCAATAAGGGAAAATCAAATTATTGGCTAAAGGCCCTCATGATGGGAGATGGAAAAGGTTTAGACAAAATTGCAACATACGGGGCCCAGCAATGAACATGCAGAAATACGTCGGGACAAAGTTGGATTAGTCACTTACCAAACCTGAATCAGTAGCCGTTCTTTAGAGAGAACAGTTTCTGAGGCACAAATCACCATGAAGCCACATTCAACCCCTGCCAGAACGGTGGGGAAGCCTCACAGCCGGAGGACTACGGGGACAAACGCCATTACTCTGCCCGAAGCGAGCATTTCCAGGTTGACGAGCCAGGGGTTCCTCGGTGTCAGGAATGCAGAAGCTGAAGTGCCACGAAGCTCCCTGGGTTCCCACAGACCCACCCCAGCTTCCGGTCTGGTCTGCCTTATTCAACTCCTACGAGCTTACCTGGCCTGCCAGGGCCCTCCCTGAATACACCTGAGCTCGCCAGCTCCAACGTGACACAAACTTCAGGTCATGTCTCCGATCTCTGCTTTTACCTGAACTTAAAAAGTGAGAAAAATAATTATTCCCATTTTTCTTGTTACAGAATTCATGTTCATTATAGAGTCCCTTGGATTGCAAGGAGATCCAACCAGTCCATCCTAAAAGAATTAAGTTCTGAATATTCATTGGAAGGACTGATGTTGAAGCTGAAACTCCAATACTTTGGCCACCTGATTTGAAGAGCTGACTCATTGGAAAAGACCCTGATGCTGGAAAAGATTGAAGGCGGGAGGCGAAGGGGACGACAGAAGATGAGATGGTTGGATGGCATCACTGACTCAATGGACATGAGTTTGAGTAAACTCTGGGGGTTGGAGATGGACAGGGAGGCCTGGCGTGCTGAAGTCCATGGGGTCGCAAAGAGTCGGGCACGACTGAGGGACTAAACTGAACTGAACTGAATGTGCAGTGCAGAAATCATGGATGAAAATGTGGAAGAAAATGAAAACTCCCTTCAACCCAATCATAGGTAACCACTAGTAATATTTGTTATAGCTACCCTCCCTCCACACACACACACGACATAAAATATAGTCTATGTTTGTGCACGCATGTGCATGCCTAGTCACTCAGTAGTGTCCATCTTTTGCGACCCCATGGACTGTGGCCTGCCAGGCTCCTGTGTCCATGGGATTTTTGCAGGCAAGAATACGTGAGTGAGTTGCCATTTCCTTCTCCAGGGGATCTTCCCAACCTGGGGATCAAACCTGTGTCTCCTGCGTCTCTTGCATTGACAGGTGGATTTTCCACCCCGAGCCACCTGGGAAGCAAAATGTATGTTTGCTTTTTATAAGTGATAATACATATAACATTATACATTTTGCTCTCTCTATATTGATGCATAAATATTTGCATGTATCTATAAACATATAGTGGCTTCCCTGTTGGCTCAGAAGGTAAAGAATCCACCTTCTACGCGGAAGACCTGGGTTCGATCCCTGGATTGGGAAGATCTCCTGGAAGAGGGCATGGCAACCCAGTCCAGTATTCCTGCCTGGAGCATCCCATGGACAGAGGAGCCTGGTGGGCTATAGTCCACTGAGCTGAAAAGAGTCGGACATGACTAAATGACTAAGCCCACATAAACATATAGAGATATCCGTTAAAATTAGAATTTTATGAGCATTGCTTTTTCAACTTTTTCCTTCCGAAATAATAAAATGTGAACATTTCTTCAAGCAACCCTGCCCCCACCAACCATGATCAGTGCTAGGGCCCAGGCTCTGTTACATTCACCGCTGTTGTATCCTTGCCCTGGATCCCACCAGGCTGAGCTGCTACTTTGTCATCATGTAACTTCAAAGCTTTGTAGCCAAGTGTCAGGCGTCCTCTCCTTGAGTCTTGCGTCTGGCACTACCTGATCACTATCACCGCCGGGCTCCTGTATAGGGACCATCACACCTGGGACCGTCTCTGTCTCTGGGGTCTGTTCCGTGACAGGAGCACCAGCAGGACTGGTGTGCACGGCTTGTCCGTGACCTCGGTAGAGTCCTGGGCTCCTGCCTGCCCTTCCTCACCAGCCCAGCTCATATGTCACCTTGTCATAGCGCTCCCTCTGCTTCACCTCCTGGCGTAAGATAGCTGATGTAGAATGAGGAAAGACAGCTCTCCCCAGTTCCTGCCCTGGATATCCTTATCAGGGTTATTCCTCTCGAATTTTTATATACACTTACCAAAACTGAACATAGAATATATGTACATAAGTTTCTACATATTTTACTTTATGTGTCTAAGTATCTACATTCCTTGCTGCCTATTCTGTCTATCATCTATCTGTCTAAGTACCTACCTACTTATCTATCTATCTAATGGATATATCACCCATCTACCTAATCTATTGTATGTATGTATATATGTGTCTGGGGCTTCCCAGGTGGCGCTAGTGGTAAAGAATCTGCCTGCAAATGCAAGAGATTCAGGAGACACAGGTTTGATCCCTGGGTTGGGAAGATTCCCTGGAGAAGGAAATAGCAACCCCACTCCAGTATTCTTGTCTGGAAAATTCCATGGACAGAGGAGCCTGTCAAGCTGCAGTTCATGGGGTCACAAAGAGTTGGACATGATTGAGTGACTGACCAGACCAGACCAGATTTTTGGATCTGCCCTACCCATCTCTCTCACTGTTGTTGGGTCCTAAGCACTTAGACTAGTGCCTGGCATATGTCTGGCAAATATTTGTTGAGAGAATAAATGTGTAAATGTCAATTTCCCTCTTATCTTTTGTTATGTAAAATAATTAAAGTATACTTGAAACTAATATACTATCAATATTATATGTCAATTATGCCTCAACTAAAAAATTAAAGCTCTTAGTGCTGTTTTAACACCCAAATGTAGGCACTCAGATCACATGGCATTACTTGGTCCAAATGAACTATCCATATGACTCTGGATATGCTTGCATTGAAATTTTTCTAGAGTATAATCCACATGAACAACATAAAACATTATTTTTAGTAGGGTTGTGAATTTGTTGATATACTGCAGTAATCTCAGCAGTTTCCCAACTTCCCCTGGGATTACTCAGACAGATGCTGCATCTTCGGAGCACCATCACCCTTGCCCGTCTTGTCTTAAGCAGGTACCAGGGATTGGGGCAGGTGTGTGGCTAGTGCTTGGGGGTCCCCAGAGCCCTACTGGCCTCTGCTGCAGACTGGCCCCTCTGCCCCTTGGCCTCCATGAGGCATTGGTGGTGTGTGTTTCTGACCTCCGTGCGGGTCAGTGCGGATCTACTTCTTGTGCTGGATCGTGTCCCCGTGGTCGCTGCCGTTGCCCTTTGCCGTGTGACCCACCTTGACTGATGCATGTTAGAGACCCTCTGCATTGGCCCCTCATACAACTTCACTGGCTTCCTTTGTACCCTTTACTATGGGTCTTGCAGCCCCAGCCCACCCCCTAGAGGCAGCCACTGGCTCTGAATGGAATATTCTCCAGTTGGCCTCCACAAGGCAGGCAGGGGTTCTTTGACGGCACAGTCATGATGCTTGGCTTAGAAAAATGTGTCTACTTGTGATGGTCAATGTGCCAGGCTTTTTCTTCTGGGGCTCCAAGCAGGAAGGCAGGCAGAATCTCCTTGCTGCCAGCATGCCCTCAGCCTGAGACACGTTTGTCTTCATGCTGGAATTTCAGTGCATCTGTTGTCTACCCATTTCCTCTCCTTCTGTCTTCATTCTCTGTCAAGCAGGGGGAGTTGTTTCTCTTGGTAGTTGTTCACCTGCTCAGTCATGTCCCGCTCTTTGCCACCCCATGGACTGCAGCATGCCGGGCTTCCCTGGTAGGGCAGGGTCTCGTTTATGTAGAACCATTATGAAGCCAAAGAATTGATGTTTTTGAACTGTGGTGCTGGAGAAGACTCTTGAGAGTCTCTTGGAATGCAAGGAGATCAAACTAGTCAACACTAAAAAAAAAAATTAACCCTGACTATTCATTGGAAGGACTGATGCTGAAGCTCCAATACTTGGGCCACCTGATGCAAAGTGCTGACTCATTGGAAAAGACCCTGATGCTGGGAAAGATTGAAGGTGGGAGGAGAAGTGGGTGACAGAAGATGAGATGGTTGGATGCCGTCACTGACTCAGTGAACACGAGTTTGAGCAAACTCCTGGAGATAGTGAATGACAGGGAGGCCTGGAATGCTGCAGTTTGTGGGGTCACAAAGAGTCGGACATGACTTAGCAACTGAGCAGCAACAACATTACGAAACCACTTGAATTGCCTCTTGAGTATCTAAAGTGGGATATTAATTCAGGAAACCCTTTTGCTATCTCAACAAAGTCTTGCTTTCCTGCTGCAGATGTAAAACTCCTATTTTTCAAGTAGAAGATGAATATTAGGTCTTTTTGAAAAGTTTGCTTTACTGCTGTAATAATCCTAATCTCTATTCCTCATTTTCCAGGGCAGGGGATACCCCTAAGGAAGAGATGAGATGCCCCAAAATGCAGGAGAAGAATACACACAAATACATTTCCAGATATTTCATCCTGTGCACTTGTAGATGCATCTTTGACTCTTGAAAATACATTTTATTTCCTTCTCATGGTCCACAGACCTTAGTGTGGAAGAAGGAACTTGTTGATTTTACATATTTATTTGGCAGCTTACTAAACTCTTATTTTTATAATTTTTCAGTTAGAAAATTGTATCATTTGCAATAGTAGTAATTGCAGCGTCCTTTCTAATATACTCTTCCCTGTTTCTTTTTCTTTTCTAACTGCATTGGCTAGCAACTCTATACCTAATATTTACTACTTTAAAATTCATATTTAATAAAGCAGTGGATGTAGCTTGGTTTTATTTTTTATTACAATGGAAATAGCTCAAGTATTTTACCATTAATCAAGACATTGGCTGTTGGGCTAAATGATAAAAAGATTTAATGTTTCTCTGCTCACAAGTTGAAGGGTAGCATCTATCTCAACAATATCTTGGGCAAATTCTACAGCGTCCTGGTCATTTTTAGTTATTAAACCCCATCCAATCCAAAATTGCCTTTAAAGGTCCTTCCACCCCTCACTCTGTGATCTGAAGGCCTTAAAGTGAGGAGGGGTATGGCCTGACTTTCTCTGTGTCCCACTCCCTCTTCCTCCTTGGAGTGTTCATGGAACAGCTTGAACACTATGCTTTCAGGAGTGTGGGAGAATACCTGGAGATCTGACTGCTACCCTTTAGGCTGAGCAGGTCACTGATATCCCACGGGGAAGGTGAAAAAAATGCTGGCTTTTTCGCCCTGTTTAGTATTTTTGAGTTCTTGGGCGCCCTCTGACCTGCTGTGCTGGATGGTTCTCTGAAGTGATGGTTCTCTGGCTCTTAGTAGGCTTGCTAGATTTAGTAAATGAAATATAAAACACCCAGTTAAATTTTACTTTCAGACAAATAATCATTTTTTAGTGTATGTCCCATGGAATGTTGGGACATACTTAAACAATTATTTGTTTACTAAAATTCGAATTTAACTGGATGTCCTGTGTTGTCCCTGGCAACGATACCTCTTTCACCTCCTCTTATCAGCAGGCTCCCCTCTGGGTGTCCTGCTGGGAAGGTGGTGCTTGATTTGGGGGGTCCGTGTTCTGTCTGCACTGTTCCTCTCCACCCCTCTTTCTCATGGCCATCTCTCTCCAGGCTGTTTTCCCTTTCAGATATAAACAGACCAGACCCTCATAGTCTAAAAGTAGGCTCATCAGGGGGTAAGATGCAGTCTTCTCTGCTTGCAGGGAACCCGTTTTGGGAAGTGTGTGTGTGTGTGTGTGTGTGTGTGTGTAGACATAAAGTGAAGAATGCATATTAACTTTTATCAAAAGCCTTTTTGGCTTCTATTGAGATTATCATATGGTTTTTATCCCTTTCCCAATTGACATGATTTATATTCATAGATTTCTTATATTGCATTCCTGGAATAATCTCTACTTAGTGATAGTGTATTTTTTTCCTCCCTAGACCACTGGGGTTTCCTTTTCTAGTTCTTTATATATGAATTCGGTATGCATGTTCCTAAGAGAAATCTGGAGAAAGAATTATGCTTGCTTCTAAAATGAATTGTAAACATTTCTACTTATTTTAACTTTATTTTTTTCTACTGTATTCTGAAAGACAATTTAACATAGGAGTTATATGTGATTTGAAACTTGACATAATTTTCCAGTAAGACCATCTTCCCTTTTTGAGGTAAGATTTTTGCCTTTCTCTCTTCTCAATTTCTTTGTTCTTCATTGTTTTGCCCAAACTGCCTGAGAGAAGGCAGCCTCCTCTCATGGGCTCCACGCCAGGTGGGGGAGTCTGGGCAACTCCTCTTCCTCTATTGCTCACCTCCCCTGGGCTGGGGGTGGGGAGGGGGATGCCTGAGAGTCCACTCTACTAGTCTGTTATGGGCTCCAAGCACTGGGTTTCATTTCCGGTCTCCTCCAGATGAGGGCGAGGCCACAGTCTATTCACTAATCTATTAAACCAACATTCTTGTTTATATCATTTAAATCCTCAGTATCCTTATTGAAGATTTGATTTTGACTTGTAGGAAGCTTATTAATGTCTTCCATTACAATCATGTTTTGTCAGTTTCTCCTTGTGTCATGAAAAGTCTACACTTTAAATATTTTAGTGTTACGTTATTTGGCGCCGAAATAGTGAAAAAAGTGAAAGAAAGTATTAGTCGTGTCCAACTCTTTGCAACCCTGTGGACTAGCTCGCCAGGCTCCTTGGTCCATGGGATTCTCCAGGCAAGAATACTGGGGTGGGTAGCCATTTCTTCTCCAGGGAATCTTCCCAATGCAGGGATCGAATCTGGTCTCCTGCACTGCAGGTGGATTCTTTACTGTCTGAGCCCCCAGGGAAGCCTGAAGTAGTCACATCTTTATTTTGCCTTCTAACATTCATCAATTACAATTGTATGTAATATACAATTTTGGTCCTTCCTCTGACATCTGATTATATTTTTATGACTGCATTTATAATTTATCTACATACTTAGAATGGGGAAGGAAATGGTAACCCACTGCAGTATTCTTGCCTGGAGAATCCCATGGACAGAGGAGCCTGGTGGGCTACAGTCCATGGGGTCACAAAGAGTTGGACATGACTGAGCACACACGCACGCACACACAATATTCTGCCTCATACGTTGTTGTCTTGTTATTGTTGAGTCACAAAGCCGTGTCCGACTCTTTTGCAACCCCATGGGCTTTAGTCCTCCAGGCGCCTCTGTCCATGGGAATTCCTTTTATGTGGACTCTCTTTTTTTGGTCATCTTCATTTTTTGTTTGACGCCTGTTTTTTGGCTATTGAGTTTCATCTTAAGCACATACTTTCTCACACTCCTCACTCATTAGAGCATCTCTCCTTTCTTTGAGCCATAGCATGGGGATGACCACAGGGATGGTCAGGGACCTTCTGGGCTCCCTCACTCCTATTTCCTGACTCTGTCTTGGGGTTGAGAGCTTCTCTGATCTGGAAAGCAGGGAAGTGATCACCTCTTAGGATGCTCTCCCTGGATCCCAGCCCCTCACATCTGTTTCAGCTCCTCTGTGTAAGTTCAGACTCTGTGCAGACAGAAGTCAGCAGAGCTGGGGGCAGGCCACCTGGGAGGCCAGGCACGCACTGGGTGTCAGCCCTGAGTGCTGGAGGAGGGGCTTGTTTGCTTAGAAGCCCACAGCTGCCCTTTTGTCCAAGGTGAGGGTAGCGGGAGGAGGTTCAGGGCGGACAAGGGCTGGCAAGACTGAACACTAAAACACCTTCCCTGAAACATTCCTGAGACACACTCCAGCTAACCCGGTTGTTGTCGTTTAGTCGGTCAGTTGACCTTCTGGGCCCCACGGACTGTAGCCCGCCCGGCTCCTCTGTCCAGGGGGTTTTTCAGACGAGAATACCGGAGCAGGTTGCCATTTCCTACTCCAGGGGATCTTCTGACCCAGGGACTGAACCTGCATCTCCTGCATTGGCAGGCAGATTCTTTACCAATGAGCCATCTGGGAAGCCTAGCTAACTGGGAGAAAGACCAAAAAGTAGTAGACTTAACATAAAAATATAAGCAACAAGCAAAACCACCTGTTAAACATTTAGCATTTAGGTTATATAATTGCAGTACACATAGATAAGTGAGTTAAGAATGGGAAAAATTCCAGGTTTCTGTGATAATTCTAGAATAATAACTAAAGCTGTGGGCAGAGGAAATAAGTATGTCAAATTATATATTTGTCAAAATATATATATTTGTCAAAATATATATATATGTCAAAAATATATATATGTCAAATTATATATTGCATCTAGCAGAGAGTCAAAGCTCTCTTTTGGTAGTTAAAGAAGTAAATGTGTAAATAAATATTTTAAGAATAGATTTTAAAATAGGATGCATATTCTTCAAAAATATAACTCTAGGTAATTATAATAATAAAATACTAACCCATATGGTGAGAAAACAAAGCGAAGAGACAGAAAACCCAAAAAGGAGACATAATACAGAGTGTAGAAAATTTGTAGTCTTGATTACAAGGAATAGAAACAACCTAAATTCTCCTTAAAATGTGTATTGAGTTAAAAAATAAAATTCAATGATTTCTAACAGGTACACCTAGTCATTATGTTTTATCTTTTTTAAACATTTTTGCCTTTGGCTGTTGATATTTTTTGTTTTTCTATTATGTTCATAGGTACAGATTCTATAAACTCCAATATCCATTTCTCATATTGTCCTTGTCTGAATTTTAATATCAAAGTTACATTGGTCCTATAAGATAAAAAATAGATGAAATTGACTGATAGAAAAATGTTATTTTTCAGAAATTAATAAAGAAACTCTTCATCACTAAAATTATTTACATAAGTTGTTTACAATTGTTATGTTCCATGCACAGTTATATTTCTTTTTATATTCCTCTTATTTCTGTTTTCTCTCTATCTCACCTAGCTGGACATTTATGTTTATTTTAAATTCTGATTTTATTTGTCCTTTCTATGGCATATTTATCTTCTCTTTACTTTTGTAAACAAACTTTATCTTGTATATTGCCTTCTCTTTATTTTCTTTGAATTTATTCCATTAAAAAAATCTAACTTCAGTTGGACACCTAGTTCATTAATTTTCAATCTGTCATTTCTATAACTTTCCAATGGAGAACTACTTCAGCTGCAACCCAGTTAATTGTATTTTCATTTAATTGTTTCATTAATTCTCAGCGAATAACCTTCCAAAATGATTTATGATTTGACATGAGTTTTAAAAAATTTTTTCTAAGTATATGTAAAGAAATACCTATTTCTCACTCAATTTCATTGTGTCCCAATAAAATGGTCTGCATAATGATAGTTTTTTAAAAAATTATTTATTTTTAACTGAGGAATAATTGCTTTTTGGTATTGGTTTGATTTCTGCCATACATCAGCACAAATCAGCCACAGGTGTACATATGTCTCCTCCCTCTTGAACCTCCCTCCCACCTTCCCACTATCCTAATTGCCTAGGTTGTCACGGAGTCTGAGTTGAGCTCCCCACGTCACACAGCATATGATAGTTCTTGAAATTTGTTAGAGCTTGCTTGTGACCTACAATGTAGTCATGAACTTTTTTTGGGTAGAAGTTTAATTTACAGTTATTTTAGAATGAGTATATCTTCTTAACTGCTGTTTATTAAGTTTATTTAATTTATTTTATTTAAGTTTATTAAATTAAGCTTGTTAGTTATGTTCTGATCTATGTTTTGACCAACATCTGTTTTGTGCTTGACCTATTAATTGAGATGGTGATATCACTCCCACAATAATTGTGAATTTGTCTGATTTTGAAGCCATTTCTCCCCAGGTTTCTGCAAGTTTACAATTATTATCTTTGTGGTGATGCACACATTTTGTCATTCTGTTGCTACAGTCTCTGTCTGTGACGTGATTTTGCTCTCAGTCAACTTTATGCGACGTGATTACAGCCTCTCGGCTTCTCTGGCTTCGTGTTTGCTGGGGGCGTCCCCTTCCAGGCTTCCTCTGGTCCATGCTCAGCCTGCCGTGGGGATTCTGCCCTGGTTTTCTGTGCTTGGAGCTTTGTCCTCTGTCTTCTCACCTGGTTAATCCCTGCACAGCCTTCCTTCAGCTCAAACCACTTCCCCAAGGATGCCAATCCATTAGGAAGGCTTCTTTAGTCGAGTGCTAGAGATGGCAGAGATGGGAGAAGGCTGTGGATGGAGACAAGTAAGTGGATTAAAAATTAATTGGCGTGAAAGGACAGAACTTTTAGTTTCAGCTAGGGATAAGTGAAATCCGTGCCATAGCATATGTAGCTGCTAAGAGAGGCATAGGGGAGACCATGTCTGGGTTACCTGCCTCTGGGTGTGTACCTGGATAAGGCTGGTAGGGCTGATTCTGGATTATTCTAGGGGGACACAGACAGACTCTGGGTCTCAGGCTGAGCAGGGAAGGCTCTTGTTGGTTAGTGAGCAGGTGAAGGCTGAGCACGGAGGCACCGGAAGTCATGAGTGTGGGAAGGATGCAGGCAGGGGCACAGGAGGCAGCACCCCAGGCTTTGGATCTGGGCTTTGAGGTCAGACTTCTGGAAAGCTAGGCAAGAATCTTCTGGTGACGTGAGTGGAGCACGGGGCCAGGTCTTGGTGACTGGGGCATGATGACTCGAGCCTTTGCCATCTGTGAGAGGCTGGCTGGTGACCACAGAGGAGCTGAGAATAACTGCTTGATGATGGGGAAATTGATGGAGACCATCCCAGCCAGACAGAGGCTGCTCACTCAGACTGACTGGATCTGGGGGGTCAGCCACACAGAGACTCACAGGTAGGCAGCTCGGGACACAGGAAGCGTTGGTGTGGGGAGAACGGAGGAGGTCTCCCTATGGCTGGGCCATCCTAGGTGACTGGGGAGCACGTCTGGCTTTCACTGGCAGGCCCTGAATTGGAAGCGGGAGCAAGAATGAGGGCAAAGAAAAAAAGGGGTGGTCATTGCCCAATCCTGGCTGTTCTGGCCCAGTTGGTGCTCTGGCTTTCTGGGATAGTCACGGCAGGGCTTGTGGGTCAGAGTTCAAGTGCCACACATGATCTGGACATTGTCTATTTGTATATTCATTCTCTCAATAAACTTTTTTTTTTTTTTGACATGTAACTTTTGCTTCACTGTGAGAGTTTTCTGTCTTCTCCATCTTTCCGTAACTTAGATACAGACTTCTCTGCAGGAAGGAGTGACTTTACATATACCTTCACCACACTGCCCTGTGACCTCAGGAGATGAAGTGGGGTGAAGGTTCTCACCCCCACCTGCAGAGGAGGGAGTGGAGATGCAGAAAGGTGAGTGACTTACCTGATTTAGCAGAGGCTTGATGTCCATGGTGGGCTGCAGCTCCTGATACTCTGGGCTTTCTCTCCTGCTCTTCCCAGGGCTCCCAGGGGAACAAAGCCTTGCCCTGATGCTATCACATCTGTAAGGAACAGCCAGGTTCAGGTGGCATGTGTTCATGGAAGGTGCATTGTTTTTAAGAAGGCTGTGGTGGGATCTTCTCTAACATGCTGTCTGTGTCAGATGGCTGGCATTATGCTGCATTATTACATGAATGTATTGCAATCCACACAGTGGAAATCCAGAGGCAAGGATTTCTAGCTCGTGTGCTCAGTCGTGTCTGACTCTTTGTGACCCCATGGACAGTAACCACAAGGCTCCTCTGTCCATGGGATTTCCCAGGCAAGAATACCAGAGTGGGTTGTAGTTTCTTACTCCAGGGGATCTTCCTGACCCAGAGATCAAACCCTGTCTCCTGAAGCTCCTGCACTGTAGGAAGATTCTTTACCCACTGAACCATCAGGGAAGCCCAAGGCTTTCCATGGGGTCACTGGAAGTATTCTCAGTACTTAGGGTTACTTCACACACTGGTCATGAGAGACAAAGAAATTCGTGGCCCTGGACCTTTACTGTTGTTGGTGTGTCTGTGAATGCTTCTTAGCTTTATAGAACATTGCTGACTTAAAAAAAAGTGCACAACATGAGAGTTTCAAAGTAAATTTTATTTGGGGCAAAATGAGGACTATGGTCTGGGAGACAGCATTTCAGAAAGCTCTGAGAAACTGCTCCAAAGAGGTAGGGGGAGGTCAGTATATACTTGATTTTGAGGAAGGGGGAGTACACACAATCAAACACATATTTTTGCAGAAAGTCTCATGAGGGTTACTATTAGTCACAAGGAGCAGACAGCACCACGAAGAAATTTGGTAAGGAGGAGGAGATGTAAGAATTTGGCTCATAAAATCAGTTCTTGAAAATACCTAAATATTTGAAGACGTGTTCTGCCAGTTTTTTTGGAGCACCTCATTTCTGTTCTCCACCCTGAACTGCTTTCAGGGGGTGCTGAAGGTCAGCCACTTCACAGGCTCATAGTTTAATCTTTGTCAAGGTAGATGGCCAGGGCCAATGGCAAGCGCCAATTTGCTGTTGACAACATCTAGAAAAAATATTTATGGCTCCCTCATTCCTGATCCTTTACCTTGAGAGTCCTGAATGTTGGTATTCCTATAGCACTTCACAACACTGTACCTTGGAAAGCTTTCTCAAAGGTGACAGAGATTATGATGCACAGTGACAGCAAGCTCAGGTGAAGTATTAAAAGATCAGTAATTTGTTAAATTTCTTAATTAATGCTTGTAAAATTTCAAATTATGTCCACTGATACTACATAGATTCATTGAACTTTCCATTCAAATACATTGGTGTCATGTAAAACAGAGGCTGGGAAACTGGGACATGTAGGCCAAATCTGGCCCTAAGCCTGCTTTTCTAAATAAAGTTTTATTAGCACACAGCCACGCCCATTTGTTTGTACATTGTCTACTTTCATTCTAGAAGAGCAGAGTTGAATAGATGTAGCAGAGACCAGATGGCCCTCAAGCCCAAATTATTTCCTATCTGGCACTTGACAGAGAAAGTTTCTCACATCTGCTCTGCACCCAGCATGAAACGATAGTTATCTTTAGCTCAGAGCCTTGCAGCTGGGGATAAAATGTTAAGCTACACAGTAAACAAGGGTGGCAAGAATGAAAATCCTCCGTATACAGCAAAAGAAACCCAAACAAAGAACTCTGGTTTGCTCCGGAGCTTTTATTCTGTTGTTTATCATAGAGCTATGTTTTTCCACAAACAGATGAGGATGGATAAAAAAAAATTAAGTTTTTGAGGAGGTGATTTTCCGTAAACACGCTGCTTTTGTGAAGCAACAGAAGATGCACTGGAGGCATTTTTAAACATTGTTTTGTGATCTAATTCCCACGTGGCCCGAAGACCAGGTTTATGTGATCTCCGGACATTGGAACCTGAGTCTGAGGTCTGAAAGCCAGGAATCACAACCCGAGGCTGGAACCAGCCCCGGTGGCCGTAGATGAGACGAACCCTCCACGTAGCTGCTGTCTCCCCGTCTGTAAAGGGACCCATCTAAGAAGTGGATGCTGATGCCCCTCCCAGCTCTGAAACCCAGACTCAGATTCCACGCTAATGGAAAGCTTGGCCCCGCTCTGACTCCATCTCATGAGAATGTGATGGCGTGACATTACCATACTAAGGAGGCTCTAAATACAAAATTCCCCCGTTGAATATATGTTGTGCCTAAGTTCTGAAGAAGTAGTTAATCAGTTTCCATTCGGTTATCCAGCTGAGTGAGCAGACGTGGCCAGCACAGGGCTCAGCCGCCCAAGCTCTTCTGGAAACAGAGCTCCTGGGGCCAAGAAGGGGGAGGGAGTTCCGATCCCAGGGGATGGGGGACACTGACTCGAAGGCCCACTTGGACCTCACAAACAGTTCTACACACAGGTTCTCGGACCAGTGACACATAAGATACTGGAATCTGTTTCGCATTTAGGAAAAACATTTTCAGTGACTACATGACTTATTTAAAACACACTCATTGCAGATGATTTCAATTGTGCAGTTTTTAAATATCTGCAGATCCTAACACCTTCCTGGCCTCCGGCACGGTGCAGCTCTGTGTCCCTTACTGTCCCCTTTGCGTGACCCTTTGCAAATTTCAGTCTGAGGACCTCCGGCATCTGGGCTCTGGTCGGGGGGGGGGGGGGTGGGTGGTGATGAGGTGACGTGGACCAGTGTGCCCCACACGGCCCTGCAATTCTGTTCCTTACGAGTTGGCAGGATGCAATTCACACAGTGCCTTGAGGGAATGGCTGCACTGAGATGAATGCTCTGAGGCTGACATGGCCAGCCTGGTAGAGCTGTTGGGGGCATTCAGGAAGGATTTCAAGTGTTTAGCCCTGGGTCCGGGTCATAGGAACCACTCTGTAGGTGACAGATGTCCTGGCAGTGGAAAATCTGCCTGAAAGCTGTTAAAGAATAGAGATACAGCCAATTGTATTGAATTTATTCTTAGTATGATCTATCCTTTGTGCTCAAGAAGTTGTGAAGTTGTGGGATGTTATACTGGGGTTATAGAGGTCACTGTTGGGAGGAGGGTAGGGAGAGTCAGAGAATTTAAGTGGCTCATTATTGGCCACACAAGTAATTCATGGCAGGATGGCCTTGAATTGTTTTCTTCTTTTTAACAGAAGAGCCATAGAAAGAGCAAAGCATCCTAATGTGTGTCTTAAGGTCCCAGATTTTACAGTCCACCTGGAGGCCCTGAGCAGGTGCAACCGTGAGCCCTAGGAGAGGCAGCAGGGCGGGGCACCCTTATACCCCAAGCCTGCAAACATGCACTAAAATCCCGCAGAGTGAGTAGTGAGGTTGAAGTGGGAGTCTGGGCTGTTGGTGAAGGCCATGTTGGTTGCTCTTCTCCGTGCTGGATGATGAGGGAAGGAAATAATCACTACCTTTAAATAAACAGATGAGCAGAACTCGTGTGGGTATAGCAGGCAGATGGAACTGTGCTCAAATCTGACCGTGGTTTAAGAGATGGAGTTGTTCTTTCCTGGGAAACTGCAGGGCCAGCTCCAGGTGAGGTCCAGGAAGAGACAGGAGTTGGAATCTTCTAGCAAACTTGGGAAGAGCACACCCACTGATCCCAGGAGACAGCTTTGTTTGGACACTCTCTGGAACTGTCTGTAGCAGAATGCAGAATTGTGCAAATTCCTAAACTTTGTTCTGCTGAATGAATGGTCTTATGGGATCCACCACCACCACCACTATCACACCCAAAGGATCCTAGGGATCAAATAAGTCTGAAAACACTCTATCCTATTTCCATCCTGGAACTTTACTGTGCTTATTAGCACACTAAAGCCTCTGATAAGTCCTGCAGTGAAAAGAAGAGTGTTTAACTTTGGGCCAAACAAGATTCCTCAATCAGCAGGGCCAGAGTACTTTTTTTCCCCTTAGTATCATTAGGAACCTCTGCTTTCCTAAAGACTTCAGTTTGGGAAGTCTGTTGGAATGCCACCAATACACCACTCCTGTGTCTTAAAAATAATCCCTTCTCCCCAGGAATCTAGTCTCTCCTTGTCAAGTGGCATTAGGTCCCACCAGGTGACAGGTTGAAGGAACTTGGCATTTCATAATTTGAAAACGTGTTCACTGTTTTTCTTTAAATAAGGTATTCCTTACTCTTTTATACTCCTGATTCATTTTTGAAAAAATAAAAAATATCCTTGCTATTTCACAGGGAAACAGGCAATATTGACTTTATTGCTTAAAGAAATAGGCTCATCTGTTAATCTGTCAGAAACTAGCCCCTAGTGCATAAGGGTTCTGCCCCTGGGAGATTCGTACTGGGGAAGGTTTTGCCAAGGAGATGCTGGTGGAATGTGTTTGTTAGGCAGATGCTCTGAGCCTTCCGCAAACAGCTCGAACTCAAGATGGAGCTGATTCTGACCTGATCCTTTGTAGCTGAGGTCGGGGCTCCCTTCCACAGTGAGATCCCAGAGTGCCAAATAGTGGTTGACAGGCAGTCTGGGGCTAATTAGACAGGACCTCGCACTCTGCAGGACTCTGTGGTAAGGAGCCATTGACGGAGACCAGGGGCGATGTGCCTTACTGCTGCCCCCACCTGGGCCTCTGGGTTAGGCAGGCTGCCCACTCCTGCTCCCTCGACATCTCTGCACCAGCCTGGCAGGCAAAATTGGTTGAACTGAAGTACACGACATCAGCAGGTCTCCATGCTTGAGAAGGTAACTTAAAGCCAGTCAGACCCGGGTTTGAACAGGATTCCCCACAGAGAGATGGGGTGAGGCTGTGAGTTCCTGGGGATGCAAAGTGGTGGCTGTAATTCCTGCCCGGCAGAGCTGCTGGGAGGACATGATGGTGGCCCACAGACACACAAGGCGGGTGGGCTCCGGGAGCCACCGCATCCTGATGCTGCGGCTGGAGCAGGGTGTGTCCTGAGCCGTGGCCCACTCCTGCCTCGCTCCCCATCCCACCCCCCAGTTAACTGATCAAACGTGGATCCCGGGGCCCAGAGGAAGGCCTTGCTGTCTCACATGGGTCCAGACCTCTGCCTCCAGCTGGGGAAAGGCTACTGTACCTGATTAGGACCAACGGGGAACAGGCCTCAGAGACAGGGGTGAGGGAGATGCAGCAGAGCATGGCAGCGGCTTGGAAAAAGGTGGGAAAGCTGGTTGGAGCCCGGCCTCCTCTCTGGTGCTGCCGCCACTGCGCTGGAGGCCAGGCCGGGGTCAGCCAGTGGCTTAGGAAGGGTCCTGGGCCCGGTTTCCTGTGTAGGTGACTTCTCAGTGTTCAGACACTGCCTGGGTTGGGTGAGATTGATAGTATCCACGGGACTGAGACGGCTGCTGTTTTTGGTTTGGGATGTGATGTCGGTCCTGAGCTCAGCTCTTGTACCAGGAGGGGGCTCCGCACACACGGTACAGGTGGATGTGCGGAGCCTGGGCCAGGCGACTCGCATCCCTGGCCTGGGGGTGAGCTTCGCTGCAGCCGAAGTCCTGCCCTAAAACACGGGGTGGGGGTGGGCCTTCTAGGACAGCGGTGCGCGGACGTCAGGGCCATCCTGGGGAACCCAGGGTGCTGGGGTGGGGGCTGTGAGCTGACCAGGGAGGGCTTTGGGGAAAGGGGCCGAGCTGGTCCTCAGAGGATGCTGGTGAGGGGTGGGCCGAGCCCTTCCAGACACGACTGGCTGGTGTGCGCCCTCACAGGGGCCGGGGGCCCATGGTCTAGCTCTGTGGGACATTTCCAGACCAGAGGGTACCCATTTTATGTGGCCAAAGGCCACCTTCTCACGTGGGATCTTAGATAGAAGCCCTTTCTTAACACCTGAGGCGTCACTGAACCCCATACACCTAGACCAGTTTTACACTCCCTGACCAGGTGTGTGTGTGTGTGTGTGTGTGTGTGCATGCATGTGTGGTGGTGTGTGTGTGTGGTGTGTATGTGTGGGGGGGTGAGTGTATCTGGTGTGTGGAGTGTATGGGTGCATATGTGTATGGTTTTGTGTGTGGTGTGTTTTGTGTGTGGTGTGTTTGTGTGGTGTGTGTGGTGTGGTGTGTGTGGTGTGTGCACTGTATGTGTTTTGTGTGTGGTGTGTTTTGTCTGTGCTCTGTGTGTGTGGTGTTTTGTGTGTGTGTGATGTGTTTTGTGTGTGTGTGATGTGTTTTGTGTGTGGTGTGTTTTGTGTGTGGTGTTTTGTCTGTGGTGTGTTTTTCTGTGGTATGTGTGTATGGTGTTTTGTGTGTGTGGTGTGTTTTGTGTGTGTGTGTGTGTGTGGTGTGTTTTGTGTGTGTGTGGTGTGTGTGGTGTGTGGTGTGTTTTGTGTGTGTGTGTGCTGTATGTGTTTGGTGTGTGGTGTTTTGCATGTGGTGTGTTTTATCTGTGGTGTGTGTGTGGTGTTTTGTATATTGTGTGTGCTGTATGTGGGTGTGTTTGTATGGTGTGTTTTGTGTGTGTGTGTGGTGTGTGTGGTATTTTGTGTGTGTGTGATGTGTGTGGTGTGGTGTGTGTTTTGTGTGGTGTGTGGTGTGTGTGGTGTGTTTTGTGTATGGTGTGTGCTGTATGTGGTGTGTGTGGTGTGTGTGCTGTATGTGGGGTGTGTGTGTGTGGTGTGTTTTGTGTGTGGTGTGTGTGTGTGCTGTATGCGTTTTGTCTGTGGTGTGTGTATGCTGTGTGCTGTATGTGGGGCGTGTGGTGTGTGGTGAGTGTGTGTTGAGGAGCCACGGAAGCCCCTGGCCCCAGACTGCGTGGAGTGACCCTCCCTCAGGTTCCACTCTTCTCGAGTTTCTCGGGAGCGGCCGGGTGCCCGCCCGAGGGAGCCGGGGGGCTTTCCCTGGGGCTTGGGGACAAGACCAGGGCGGTGGCCCCTGCTGGGGCTTGTCTTTTTCAAGCCAGCTGTTTCTCTCTTTTACACCGTTGTGCCGGCGAGCCCTGACCAGCACCAACCTTAGTCATTTTACACACGTACCAGCCCATCTGACTTTAGATACTGGTAACACTTCATTTCTTGTTTCAGAAACCCAGTATCCCCCTGACCCCAGGGAGGGTGTGCCCTCAGGCTGTCACTTCTTACTTGGGAACTGTGAGCCCAGGAACGTGGCTTGCCCCATACTGTCACCCTTGATTGTGTCCCCTTAGCTGCATGTGCACTGAATTGTCACCTCTCAGGCAGCGGTAGAGACACTTGAGTCAAATGCAGATGTGTGTCTCTCAGTCCCGACACCTCACGTAATAAGACTGTAAAAGGCCCAGCAGAACCTTTCTACCCTGATGGCTGATGCATCTCAGCTCGGACCTTCTGCTCTGACCCGTCCCCCAGCCTTTAGGAGGTTGGCCATCAGAGGCTCCGGAGCTCCCGGGAAGGCCACCTCGACCACCATGGCCCGCCGGCCTTTCTCTTCTGCTAATGAGGCCATCGTGGCCCGCGTGCTGGAGGCCGACATCTAGAGTGACCCCAGGTCTTTCTCCTCCTTTGTTCACTCTGCTCACCTGGACGCTGAGGCCTGAGGAGTTTACTTTCTCCGTATTCTTCAGGCAAGTGCCTTTGCCTGTACACCCTGCTTGCAGACATCTGCAGCTCCCGTGCGGGGAACCCGCCAGTGTGGCCAGGACAGACTGCTTAGAAAGTGCTCCCTTGGGAGTAGACCAGTCATGCCTGGGCCTCTCTCCCTGCTCAGAGAAGACTGGGAGCATTCAGGAGGCAGGGAGGCCCCTGGACTCCTGGGACACACAGGGGACCCCGAGGCCATCACAGTTTGCACCATGGAGTTCCCAGCAGGAAGGGGGTCTTGGGAATCAGCAGATGTGACCTGCAGGGAGATGTGGTTTGTGGCGGACTGCAGGGCTGGGGTCCCAGGTGAGCCCTCCAGCAAGCCCCTGCCTCCCTGTGGGCCGGGAGGGCCAGCTCAGCTTTCCCAGGCTCTGCTCTGCCTTGGACTGGGGACTTCTCGTGTCTGGGTGCAGACAGGGCAGAATGGGGTGCCCCGAGTTGAAGTCGAGTGGAACCCCCAGACTTGGACACAGCCCAGGGATCTCATAGAAGCCTGGGGAGCTGGGTCATTCTGGACTTGGGGCCCACTGGGAGGATGCCGTGTTTACTAAACATGGTTGCAGACTTGATGTGTGCCTGGTAGGAATTATTCCCCTTTCTTCTCGCCTGCTCTCCCCAGCCGGGACGCCGGCCTGGCAAGCATCAACGCTGCTCTCATATGAAGCATTTTTTCGGGCCCGACATGCAAAACTCTGATGTAGAAATTGAAATTTCACACTCTGAAGGGCCCAAATGGCTCCAGAGGTCAGCAGGCGGCTCTCGCGTCCACCCACAGGTGACTCATAGGGAGAGATGCCGGCCTGAATTAACATCAGCTGACACTCGTGCGTCAGAGGTTCTGTGCGCGAAGGTTTGCTTGACATCTGTGTCCCCACCCCCCGCCCCACAGCCCCCCAGCAGCACACACTCAACAGTTTTAAGCCGAGGGGCACGTCCCACTCATCTGGTGAATACATCAGCTGAATGCAATCCGCTTTCACAAACAGATGTCCTAGGAGGGGGTGGGGGGCACTGAACGTGGGTTAGAAGTTGCAGAAGGTTCTTTATGAAGTTCTGGCTTTGTGTGATGGGGGGGTGGGACAGCCAGGATTATCTTAATTGAAGTAAACCTAATTGCTTGAGCTTGGTCTCTATAAAGGTTTTTTCTGAGTCCCCATCTCAGAGGGGAGTTTCTGTTTTCCAATTGCTTCCTTGAGGCACCTCAACCCCTTTTCCTGGAAAAACCAGAAGGAGATAGAAAGAGAACACCGTCCAACCCTGGCTGGCTTGAATAGGGGGTCAGGCTGGCGGCTCACAGAACCTTCCGGCCGCGTGCATGGAGTCCCTGCTGCCCTTTTGCACCGACAACATCCCCGTTCTGAGCTGCCCCCGCTTGTTCCTGCCTGTGTGCGTTTGTCCTTACTGTGCTGGGGCCCACAGGTGAGCTGCTGTCCGGGGAGCAGCGTACACGGCCGACCCCACGCGGGGAACGCCCGCAGGGGCTGCCGAGGCGGGGACCTCTGCTCCCGACGGAGGCCGAGCGTTCTGGACTCAGTTTTATTGCTCACATTCTTCATGTGTTAGCAACCTTCCCCTCCTTCACACAGACCTCAGATGTGTCAGGGGAATGGTCAAACTATCACAGGAGCCCAAAGGAGCTGGCTATTTCCTTTTTGTGTTTCCCCATCTTGCATTGCTCCCTTGTAAAACAGCCCCCCGAGGGCTGCAGCTGAGGCCCCCTGAGGGCCCTATCCATGTGGACAGAATCAGAGAAGGGGCAACAGCCGTCCGGTCCACAAGAAGGTCTATAACTGTTTAGATCTTTCTGGAAGCTGGTACCAGGACCTCGAGGACAATGGTTTTCCATTGCAAGGAAGGACCAAGTGTGCATCTAGCTTGAAACACTGGACATTGTTGGCTGATCTCAGTTGTTGTTTAGTAGCTCAGTCGTGTCCGACTCTTTGCAACCCCAAGGACCACAGCACATCAGGCTTCCCTGTCCATCACCATCTTTTGGAGTTTACTCAAACTCATGTCCGTTGAGTCGGTGATACCATCCAACCATCTCATCCTCTGTTGCCCCCTTCTCCTCCCACCATCAATCTTTCCCAGCATCAGGGTCTTTTCCAATGAGTTGGCTGTTCAAAAGTGGCCAAAGTATTGGAGCTCCAGTTTCAGCATCAGTCCTTCCAAAGAGTATTCAGGGTTGATTTCCCTTAGGATTGACTGGCTTGGTCTTCTTGCTGGTCTCACTGACCAGAGGCAAATAGTACTTAGAGGTGGTGGAGACACGGCATCCTAGATGACGCAGTAGAAAAGGTGTCCTGATTTCATCCCAGCCTCCACTCCAGTGGGATTGAGCAGCCTCATGGGCACTCTTACTCTCCTGAGCTTCAGTGCCCGGGTCTGAATTGGAGGGTGGGCCTGTGCGCCGCTCTCTGGTGGAGCCCATCCACTGGGCATCCTCACACTTGGCACAGAGGGGCCACACCCGACAGTCTAGGACTTCAGGAATCTGCTCCCTGTGCCCTGCCTTTCGTCCTGACAACTGTCATCTGGACATGTAACAGTCATGTTGGGATAGAAGTGGATGTGATCCAGGCCTGAGTTTGACTGATGGGCTAAATTGTCTGCAGCTGGCCCTCCCCGCGTCAGGGCCTTTGAAAGCTTCAGTCCGCAGAGCGCTGACTGCCCGCGGATGTGCCGCCCTGTGAGACATCAGGTGACGTGGCTCCCGGGGTCCCTGGGGAGCCGAGCCTCCGAGGGAGCGGGGTGGAGGGCGCGGTCCTCCGAGGCAGCTTGCGCGCCGTATCCACCATGCGGCTGAGTAAATCACCATTTTTCGGGAGAGCCGGACTCGGCCAGGTGGAACTTTACAGGACTCACTTCTGCCTGTGTCGGGGGTGGGGGCAGAGCACCTGCTTCGCAGGCCGCCTTCCTTTGTGTTGAAATGCGCGCACCTGAGAAGTGGGACCTGCTGTCAAAAGACCAAGGGGACGGCGCCCGACAGGAGAGACCCAGGGGCAGGTGCATCACGTTGCGTCCACACGGCACGGTGGATGGGTTCGTGGCCACGCAGGCGTAGATGCTGTTTCTCACACTTGAGGAAGGTGTTCAGCCACCTCAGGCCTCAGTCACACAGCTCTAGGAGCTCCCATGGGAGGACAGCCTGACCAACACTTTCCTTACAGGGGAGGGGGAGAGGCTGGGGAGACTGAGGTGCAGGTGACCGGGGCAGGGGAAATGCCGTGTCCATCCCCTCAGGCAGGCTGGTTTCCTCAGGCTCCTTTTAGGGAAACTGAACTTCTGAATGGGACTTCCCAGGTTGCTCTGCGGTAAAGAATCTGCCTGCCAATGCAGGAGACACGGGTTCAATCCCCGGTCTGGGAAGATCCCCTAGAGGAGGAAATGGCAACCCTCTCCAGTATTCTTGCCTGGAGAATTCCACAGACAGAGGAGCCTGGCAGACTACAGTCCATGGGGTTGACTGAACACAAACACGTGAGCTTCTGAACAGTTTAGAGCTGCTTTTGAACTAGTCTGTTTTCCTTGCCTGAGAACTTTAGCAAATCTCCCCTCTGAGATTAAAATTTTCTCTGCTTGATCTCCCTGAAATGTGGATTTTCTTCAATTCTCTGGGAAGTCTGAATGGGATGCACTCAGCTGCTGGATGTTATTGAGAAGAAAAGCAAAGCATCTTTTCATCATTGAAAGATTTGCCTCAGACAGCCCTTGACAGCCTGAGTTCTGAGTACCAACTTTTCCCAACGTTTCAGCGCGTGTTGAAATAGAATTTCCTGGTCCATCTCACCTTGAAGCTAATGTTTGCGGAATGATTTATCTTAGCCAACGTTTAGAACTCAGCCCATCGGCAAGAGATCTTGAAACTATTTGAATTCAAATGTGAGAAGCCTTCAAAGAAGCAGGGAAAAAATAGTACATTTTAGTTTTCAGGAGAAAAAGGTAATGTGTGAGGGGTAGAACTTATGTTGAGGATTCAGTTAAAAGAAATTACCGCGTTGAGACTGATGTCTGCTCTTTCTACGGCTGCCCACTCGGTGCTGGGCGGTGTCCACTCCCCTGTTTCTGGGAGCTCACTCACAGTATGTGATTATCACATAAAGTCCCAGAGACCTTTCTTTCCTGTCCAAATTAAGACAGAGCAGCAAACTAAAGTGGTTCAATTGAGAGAGTTGAAAAGAAGAGTATTCTGGGTCGCTCCACTCTTAGAAATATCTATTTATTTGGCTGTGTCACATCTCAGTCGCGGCATGAGGGATCCTCACTGTGTCACGAAGGATCGTTTGTGGTGACGCATGGACTCTCTAGTTACAGTTTGTGGACTCAGTAGCTGCGTTGTAGAAGCTTAGTTGCTTCACAGCATGTGGGATCTTAGTTCCCCAACCAGGGATCCAGTCGGAGTCCCCTGCATTGCAAGGAGGATTCTTAACCGCTGGACCACCAGAGAAGTCCCTGGGTAGCTCCACTTTTCCAGAGGATTCTAGCAATCCAGACCGAGCCATCACCTGTGTGTTCCCTTGCACTGTGATTTCTGGTATGGTAAAGTCCGAGCTGACCTCCACGCTTTGCCATCAGCTTGTGGCTGTGAATCTAAGGAAGGAACAGAACGCTTTTGCTTTTCTTACGCCTTTGTTCCTGTTCAATAGCTCAGTCGTGTCCGACTCTCTGTGGCCCCATGAACTGTAGCCCTCCAGGCTTCCCTGTCCTTCACTATCTCCCAGAGCTTGCTCAAACTCATGTGCACTGAGTTGGTGAGGCCATCCAATCGTCTTATCCTCTGTTGCCCCCTTCTCCTCCCGCCTTCAGTCTTTCCTAGCATCAGGGTCTTTTCCAAAGAGTTGGCTCTTTGCATTAGGTGGCCAAAGTACTGGAGCTTCAGCTTCAGCATCAGCCCTTCCAATGAATATTCAGGGTTGATTTCCTTTAGGATTGACTGGTTTGATCTCCTTGCAGTCCAAGGGGCTCTCAAGAGTCTTCTCCAGTACCACAGATTCAGTCAGCTTTGGTGCCGATGATGGACGGGGACCTTAGAATCCTTACGGGAGCAGGGTACTGGGGAAGGGCACAGTGGATTCCTAGGAACCAACCCCATCAGGCTGCCTTTAGATTCCACCACTCTGAAAAAACATTGTGAAGATGGACATTTCTGGAAAGTTGAGAAGCATGTCTTGTTCTTCGTGACCGTCCTGATTCTCATAGGTCAGATCATGCTAAGTAAAAAGAAAAAGGCAAAATCATGCTAAGTAAAAAGAAAAAAAGGCAAACAGTTTGTCAACACATACACCACTTAAAGAAATTCTCAGAAAATAGGGACACATGGAAGAACTCAGAGAACTCATGAATTCAACTCAAATCCTCCTCCCATTCTTATATAATACTGAGAGCCAATTGCTAAGAATCAAACAAATGGACATGTTGAAGATATCAGTCAGTAGGAGACAACTTTGGGAGAAATCTTGAAATAAAGCGTATTCAGATGTGTTTGAATTATGCGTTGGTGAAGACATTCAGAGTTTCCATGACTGCAGCAGCAGTGATTCTGTTTGTTTTTAAGGGCAGCACACATGTTTCAAAGATTTTGTTTTGTTTTGTTTGTTTTTCCTACAAAGCCAGGCTTTTCAAGACAAACATGGCTTATCCGTGAGAGACATGGGATTAAAAATATCTATAAATAAAATGCAAATTCACAAACATTTTTTGAAGATATGTTCTTTTTGATTTCATGGTTATTCCCATTGCAATGAAAAGAACACTCGAGATTATGGTATTTATGGTGAGCTTAAAAATCCTAAGCACCCCTCTTTATTGAGGAAACTTAAGGTACGGGGCAAGCTCCAGTATTTCAATATCAAAAGCGTTCTGGTTTGACTCTTGGGTCTGCAGCTAACTAGCTGTAGGCTTTAGGGAAATCATTTTCTTCTTCTGTAAAAGGCTTCAAAGGGATCTCTGTCTCCTGAGTTACTGCACTCTGAAATCCAACCATGCAACTTATTTCTTTCAACTGTGGCTGCACTCCATCCAGGATCTTAACAATATCCTAAACTCTCTCGAACCAGAAATGGAAGAAGAAGGAGGAAAATAAAAGATTGCCCTCCTCATTGAGTCCAACATGGCCAGGGACCAATAACCACAGGTGTGGCACTGAAAGATACAGGCTGACTATTGGGCTTCAGATGTGACCTTCTGACAGGAATACTTCGTATATGTGTGTGAATTTTTCCATCACGGGCATGCACTATCTGCTTGTCTGTCTATGATGGTAGTGGGTGTGGATGATTGTGTATCATTTCATTCTTATGACATGCTATTTCTTGGTAAAATGATTGTATCTCTATTTCCTTTTAGTTAATTAGCAGGAGTATCTCCAGAAAGAGAAGCTTCCTTTCAGCTATACTGTGGAAGTCTGTACAGGAAAAGTAGGATAAATACTTGATGTTTTCTCTCTCTCTTTCTCTCTCTCTCTTTTATTTTTCAAAATAATGCCTTGATCTGTTGGCATCCTGCAAAGGTGACCAATGAGTGCTTTTATTTTTAAATTTTTCTTTCTTTCTTTTTTTTTGGAGCAGAGATAGGTTTATTACAGGGCCAACCAAGGAGAACAGGTGGTACATGCTCAAAAAACCCCAGCTCCCAAGAAGTGTTTTTAAAAGTGTCTTCGTAAAACTCATAGATTCAAATATTCTTGGTGGATTCCAATCATTGCAGCTTTCCTTTATTGATTCTCTAACTGTCTCATCTTTGGACAGGGAGGGGCTCTCCTGACTGCTTTGGACCCCACCCGAGTGGTCTAGGGTGGGGCTTCCCTGGTGGCTCAGACGGTAAAGAGTCTGCCTGTAATGCAGGAGACCGAGGTCAAACCCAGAGTTGGGAAGATCCCCTGGAGAAGGGAATGGCTACCCACTCCAGTGGTCTTGCCTGGAGAATCCCATGGACAGAGGAGCCTGGCGGGCTACAGTCCATGGGGTCGCAAAGAGTCGGACATAACTGAATGACTAACACTTTCACTTTCTTTCCAATGGTTAGAGTGCTTCCTTCCTTCAGGCTATGAGAAGGTGTTTCAGGTTCATCCTATACATTTCCTGGCTCCAGACCCAGAATCAGCCACTTCTCTGAGTAACCCTGGTTTCATTTAGAGGGAAACAGTACGGAGCCTTGCAGTATTCAGGGTTCCTGGGCGGTCTTTGTGTCTAGGGATTTTCAGCATACAGAGCTAGTAATTTTTTGTTTTTTAAGAGTCATACACGACCGAGCAGAAACAACAGAGATAAAATGAATCATGCACTTGTTATTTCCAGTTTAAACTCAAGACAAACTTGTTATTGTTGTTGTTCAGTTGCTCAGCCATGTCCGACTCTTTGTGACCCCATGGACTAAAGCACGCCAGCCTTCCCTGTCCTTCACCATCTCCCAGAGCTTGCTCAAACTCTTTTCCTTTGAGTCGGTGATGCCATCCAACCATCTCATCCTCTGTTGTCCCTTTCTCCTCCTGCCTTCAATTTTCCCCAGCATCAGGGTCTTTTCCAATGAGTTGGCTATTCACATCAAGTGGCCAAAGTATTGGAGCTTCAGCTTCAGCATCAGTCCTTCCAACGAGTATTCAGGGTTGATTTCCCTTAGGATTGACTGGTTTGATCTTGCAGTCCAAGGGCTCTCAGGTTGATCTTAGATTTCTGTTTGCAAACATCATATTCAGGACATTTGCGTTGAAACTCACAAAAGGGATTGTTCTACAGTTTTTTTTCATGTATTCTTTATCAGATTTGGGAATTAATGCTATACTAGCTTAATGGAAAGACTTTGGGAGTTTTCTTCACTTTTGTGGATCTAGAATAACTTATTTAGCAGTGGGACTGTCTAGTGTTTAAATATTTGATAGAATTTTCCTGAGAAACCACCTTTTTACAGTGTTTTTTGAGGGAAACACTGTTTCTATTTCTTCTATGGTAACTGGCAGTAACTACAGTTAAGCTTCTGGTGCTATCAGGGTCATTGCTGGTATATTGTTTTTTTTCCAGGAAATGTCATCTGGGTTTTCAAATATATTTGCATGGAATTGAAAATTTGTGTTTGTGTCTCTCATTTTTTCTTAATCCTAATTGCTAGTGAGTTGTCTATTTTGGTGAATTTTCAGGTATATTCTTCAGTCTGCTGCTTCCCCCACCCCAGCTTGTTATTTTTTGCCTGTATCATCATCATTAATTTCTGTCTTCTGCCATTTTTGGATTATTTTATGCTTTCTTTTTTCTTTCTAATTTTTTGAATTGGTTCTGTACTTCATTCACTATTATTTCTATTGATATATATATATATACTCATATATCTTTAATACTATAAATTTTTTGTTGAAAATTGTTTTAGCTATATACCATAAATTCACACATGTCAAGTTTTCATTATTATTCTCCAGAAAACCTACAATATGGTCTGTGTTTTCTATTTGACCCATGAGTTTTAAAATAGCATTAAAATTTTTTTCTAGATAGAAGGGGCTTTTCAATTTTTTGATTTTGTTATCAATTTATATTTTTACTGATACTGGTCAGAAAATGCCCATTTTTATAATTTTATTCTTTGGAATATACTGAACTTTTTGTTTGTAACATTCTATGTACACTTGAAAAAATGTACATTCTGCAATATTGCAATTCAGGGTTCTATATAAGTACAAAATCTACTTATTGTTTATTGATTATGTTGTTTAGGTCATCTACATCTGTACTTTTTTCTACTTGGCCTATCTTTGCTGAGAGATGTGGATTAAATTCTTCTATAAATGTATTTCCATTTATCTCTTCTTACATCTAATTAAGTTTGTGTTTAAGTTGGTGTGTACAGGCATTCTTTGGAGATATTGCAGGTTTGGCTCCAGACCATCGCACTAAAGCAAATATAACAACAGGCTCCCCAGGTGGTGCTAGTGGTAAAGAACCTGCCCACCAATGCAGGTTAGACGGAAGACATGCTGGTTCAATCCCTGGGTCGGGAAGATCTCCTGGAGAAGGGAATGGCAGCCCACTGCAGTATTCTTGCCTGGAGAATCCCGTGGACGGAGGGGCCTGGTGGGCTACAGTCCATGGGGTTGCACAGAGTCGGACGTGACTGAGCGACTTTGAACACAGCACAAATACAGTAAAATGAATCACATACATTGTTTTGGTTTTTCAGTGCATGTAAAACTATGTTTGCACCACAGTGTGCAAGAGCTTTATGTCTAAAAAGTGTACATAGTGGCTCAGTGGTGAAAGAATTCGCCTGCAATGTGGGAGTTCTAGCCCTGGGTCGGGAAGATCCCCTGGAGAAGGAAATGGCCACCCATTCCAGTATTCTTGTCTGGGAAATCCCATGAACAGAGGGCCTGGTGGGCTACAGTTCATGGGGTCTCAAAGACACAATTTGTGACTAAACACACACATATACCTTAATTAAAAGCATTTTATTGTTAAAAATGCCAACCATCATTTGAGCCTTCAGCAAGTCACTGTAGCAACATCAAAAATCACATATCATCATAACAAATGTAGTAATAATGAAAAAGCTTGCCAAGAATCACCACAATGTGATGCAGACACACAAAATGAGCAAATACTCTAGAAAAATGGCATCAATAGGCTTGACATGTGGTTGCCACAAACTTTCCATTTGTAAAAATCTCAATGTCTGTGAAATGCAATAAAAATGAAGCACAATAAAAGCAAGTATGCCTGTGTATGTTCATGGCAAGTTGTAGGCTTTACATTAAAAAAAAATATGTATTTATTTGGCTGCATCTTGCCTTGGTTTCGGCAACGAAATTGTGGCGCACGAGATCTCTAGTTTTGACCTGCTGATTCAGTTGCCCTGCAGCATGTGGGACCTCAGTTCCCCGACCAGGGATCAAACCCCTGTTTCCTGCCTTGTAAGGTGGATTCTCCATTACTGGACCACCAGGGAAGTCCCTTTAGTTTTATAAATAGTGCTACTTTGTCTCTTTCGATTTTGGTTTGCCTGAATTCTATCTTGTCAGATACCAAGATTGCAATCCTCTATGCCTTTGGTACATCTTTGTCTACATTTTTACTTTTTCTGAATTTCTTTGATTTAAATGTGCCTCTTGTATACACCGTGTTGGATTTTGCTCTATTGCTTAAGCTCAAAATCTTTTCTTTTTAAGGACAAGTTAAGCCAATTTATATTTATTTAATATGGTTAATGTGTGTCCTCAGTTCCACCAGATTGTCTCTATAGACTGCCTTTCCCTATGTAGTCTGTTTTATTTGTCCTCTTTCTATTTTTTTGGCATGTATTTTTGTACTGGGGGAATTTAATATGCATTTTCAAGTTCCCCTTTAGACTAAGACCTTCATATAATACCAGTTATACCGTTCAGGGTCCAGTCAGAAGACAGAAACACACCAGTTCTGTTATCAAGGAACACTTGGTATCAATTCAGTTCAGTCGCTCAGTCGAGTCCGACTCTTTGTGACTGCATGGACTGCAGCACGCCAGACTTCCCTGTCCCTCACCAACTCCTGGGGCTTACTCAAACTCATGTCCATTAAGTTAGTGATGCCATCCTACCACCTCATCCTCTGTCATCCTCTTCTCCTCCTGCCTTCAATCTTTCCCAGTATCAGGGTCTTTTCAAATGAGTCAGTTCGTCACATCAGGTGGCCAAAGTATTGGAGCTTCAGCTTCAGCATCGGTCCTTCCAATGAACACTCAGGACTGATCTCCTTTAGGATGGACTGGTTGGATCTCCTTGCAGTCCAAGGGACTCTCAAGAGTCTTCTCCAACCCCACAGTCCAAAAACATCAATTCTTTGGTGCTCAGCTTTCTTTATAGTCCAACTCTCACATCCATGCATGACCACTGGAAAAACCATAGCTCTGACTAGACGGACCTATCTTGGCAAAGTAATGTCTCTGCTTTTTAATATGCTGTCTAGGTTGGTCATAGCTTTTCTTCAAAGGAGTAAGCATCTTTTAATTTCATGCCTGCAGTCACTATCTGCAGTGATTTCGGAGCCCAAGAAAATAAAGTCTGTCACTGATATAAAGAATTCTAACTAGGAAGAGAGGTTAACTGCTCAGGGAGCAAGAGGATGTGGCATAGATACAGCAGGATTAGGGAGCAAACACTATACCTCTGGTGCCGAGGCAGAGCACCGGACGAAGAAAAAGTTGGAGAAAAAGGATGCCTTTCATTAGGACCTTCTTGGAAAGCAGGTGGCACAGTCCCAATGGATATCATGTTCCTTAAAGACCAAACTGTGAAATTAACCTGTGACAAACTGTCTATAAAATAACAGTGGTAATGACAAGAGAGAAGAAGATGGTCAGCACCTCTGAAAAGGCACACACACAACCTGAAAACAGAAAATGTACAAGACTATCAAAGCCCTCGGGGCTTTCCAGGTGGTGCTAGCGGTAAAGACTCTGCCTGCCAAGGCAGGAGACACAGTTTGATCCCTGGGTCTGGAAGATCCCCGGAGGAGGGCATGGCAACCCACTCCAGTATTCTTGCCTGGAGCATCCCATGGGCAGAGGAGCCTGGCGGGTTATGGTCCATAGGGTCACAGAGTTGGACATGACTGAAGTGGCTTAGCATGCACGCACGCACTAAAGCCTGCAATTCTGTAACTGGCCATGAGTTGATATCTATGACTTCCTTCTCCAATGACCCATTCAGTGCTTCTGCACGCATGGCTAGAACCTCAGCTGGTGGGTTTCTTTGGCTAATGGAGCCACCTATATACCCTCTCGTCCAGGAAGTGTCTGAATC
The DNA here is from genome assembly GCF_910594005.1 of Cervus elaphus. Classification (NCBI taxonomy): domain Eukaryota; kingdom Metazoa; phylum Chordata; class Mammalia; order Artiodactyla; family Cervidae; genus Cervus; species Cervus elaphus. The sequence continues at coordinate 137,751,524 of NC_057834.1, forward strand.
CTTGATCCTGTTGTCTTTTCTTTGGTGGCTGTAACTTTATGTTGACCTTCACTGTCGGGCGTGGAGGTGCTGAGAGGCACCCTGAAGGGCAGCCCAGGTTCCGGAAGGGGTGGCTCCACCAGTCGAAGAGGGACGCTGCCGGTGACGGGTGTGAAGATGTCACCAGCTGAGCTCGTCCTGTGCAGGGGAGTGTGAAGACTGGGGCTCAGACTGGGGTTTAGAGACAGCCCCTCTGTTGAAGGCTCTGCCCCAGGCACGAGCTCCGGCAGAACTTTACTAAACCCCTGCTGACACCGGGCGGGACCTCACTGAGCTCAGCTCCTGCTACTTGCGGGTCTCTCTGAGCAGAGCGCTCAGGTGGAGCGCCACCGTGAGGTGGTGGGGGGAAGTGCGGGCAAGTCAGACGAGCCCTGCCTCTCAGTTCAGTTCAGTTCAGTTCAGTCGCTCAGTCGTGTCCGACTCTTTGCGACCCCAGGGACTGCAGCACGCCAGGCCTCCCTGTCCATCACCAACTCCTGGAGTTCACCCAAACCCATGTCCATCGAGTCGTTGATGCCATCCAACCATCTCATCCTCTGTCGTCCCCTTCTCCTCCTGCCCTCAGTCTTTCCCAGCATCAGGGTCTTTTCAAATGAGTCAGCTCTTCGCATCAGGTGGCCAAAGGATTGGAGCTTCAGCTTCAGCATCAGTCCTTCCAATGAATATTTAGGACTGATTTCCTTTAGGGTGGACTGATTGGATTTCTTTGCAGTCCAGGGAACTCTCAAGAGCCTTCTCCAACACCAGAGAGTGGGGCTTTTATTCCAAGCAGAAGGAAAAGCAACACTGGGATTTGGTGGAGGGGGGCGGGGTGTGGAGCTCAGAAGACAATGAGGATGTTCTGGGGCTTGGGGAGAGCTCTCAGAAGACAATGAGGATGCTTACTTGATCATTGAGCTGTTTCGGTAAACTGGAAAGTGATGGGGAGCCGCAGATGAAGACCCCCGGCGCAGATCCAGGACAGTCCGCATCAGTTTGGCAGGTGGAGCTTCTAGGTCTCTTTGAAGAGGACTCTCTTCTTGACAAGGGTTTCCTATGGCCTCTATCTGGCCCTCCCTCATCAGGTGCGTAGAAGGAGCATCCCCCACGCTGGCCCTGCCCCAGGTCGGCCAGCCCAGGACCTCTCACTGGAAGCCTAGGTTCCCCTGTTCACCATCCCTTTGTTTCAGTCATTCTGATGTCCAGCCCAGAGAGAAGTGGACCTTAGTCTCTCACTGGGTGGGACCATGCCCATCAGCTGTCTCTTGGTTACTGCAGACCATGAATAGCCCCACTCGGGTCAAGGTGGGCCAGGAAGCAGCAGCAAGCTGCAGGGAGGGGCTGGAAGAGGGGAACTGAGAGACAGGATTGGAGAGTGTCCCTCCCAGCACCTGCTGGCAGGGCCGGCCCACTCTGCGTGCACCGTGGGAGGGGGCCTGGGTCCCGGCAGGTCCGCAATCCATACCCCCCCCTCCCCTCTGCCCCCCCAGAGCTGCGAGTTACCCTGGAAGTTGTTTTGGACAGATTCACACTCTTGTGAGCAAAGATGCAAATTCCTGTCAAGGGAAAGAAGATTTATTTCTTACTAAAATATTTGTGGGACAATCAAGTATGGATAATTATTCCAGGCTTCATTTCCTTTTTACTCTGCTTTGTTTAACACACACACACACACACACACACACACACACACCACATACAGATGAGTCACACACACACGCACACATACCACATACAAATGAGTCATACGCTAAGCTTTCTGAAAGTCAAAGGAGAGAAAATAAACAGATGCCTCCGAGGAGGTTGAACACTGGTATTGTTTCAATCAAAACTGTGAAGACAAAGGGAGGAGTGGGAAAACGTAGAGATTTGAAAGAGCAAGCCTGAATGGCAGGCAATGCAGAGACCTTTCTGATTCCTCATGCCCACGTAGGGATGCACATCTTAAGAGCAAGGGAAAGGGGCATCTGGAAACTTCTGCAGGACTTCACCCGCAAAAGGCGAAAAAGGAGGGATTTGTTTAAAAAGAATGGAGATCCAAAAGCACCTTAAAATATAAATGTGAAAGGGATAGAAGGCTATATATCAAAATATAAAATGCCCTCTTTAAATAGTGAAATTATGATTTTAAGTGTCTTTACTATGTATTATACATACTATATTTATGTTACATGGCTTAAGTAACCAGAAAAACTTAACGAACTATTAAAAAAATAATCCTCTGGCCTCATCGGACCAAGCAGCATTGGTAGACACACCCAGCCTGGGTCATCCAACGACTTCAGAGCAGAGATGGGAAGGGGACCCCGGTCTGGAAGGTGCCAGATTCGAGCTCTGCTTGCTGCATCGCACACCAGACGTTTCTACACCCTGACCCAGGGCTGATGAGCCTTGCAAGTCAGAGGGCAGAGAACTGTGAAATGACTTTTGAAAGTTTATTAGGGGAAATTTACACAATGTGAAAGCAACCATTTTCAAGTGACCAACTTACTGCCATGGGACAAATTCACAGTGTTGTTCACTCGGCCCCTGTCTCTAGTTCAGAAATATTTCCATCTTTCTAAAGGAAAACCCACTCTGTACTAAGCAGCTTCTCCCCTCCCGCTTCCCACAGCCCCTGGCAACCACCAACCTGCATTCACTTGACATGCCTTTTTTCTAAGTGAAAAATTTAACTTTCCTTTTGTAAAGAAATTTTGGAAACTAATCACGACTCCCTTCCAACTTCTGTCAAGGCAAGTGTTCTGTTGCTGTCCAAGAGTCACAGGATTTCTGGGCAGCCTGCTCCAGGTGCAGCCCCCCTGCATTGGCTGGATTCTGGGCCGTCAGAGCCTGGAGGGCAGAGGCCCGGAGCCCCGGAGAGGCCGTGAGGTGCCCACTGTCCGCTTGAGGAAGCCACACTGCCTGCTCTTGGGTCTCGCAGGAAACCTCTGGATTCTTGATTTTACGATGCTAACTGTGAGCTCAGCGTTCACAATGACTCCTCAGAAAGTGCACATATGTTTCAGACGAGGGTGTGTGATACCCTGCTTCAAATTGACGATGCTGACAGTTTCGAGGGCTCCATCATATCCTCCAGAAGGGCCCCAGTGTGGACCATTTCACTTCAGACAGGCTCCGAGGGGCTTGGAAACCCCATCAAGGAAACATTACACGTGAGGGATTTTTGAACCAGCTCAGGGACTTTGAAGGTGAAATTTCCTGACAGGCTTAAACTTCCACTTCAAACATAAGCATCTTCAATAATTTAAAATAATGGGGCTTTAAAGTTTGCAACTGCCTTTGGAAGGAAGGAAAGTGTAACTACCTCATCCTGGCAATGGAGGGAGAGGAGAGGAAGGAGGCAGGGAGTGAAGGTGATGGGAAGGGGGAGGCAGGTGGAGGCCAGGGTGACGGGCAGCCCAGCTGCAAGGCATTAAGCCTGACAGCCTCCCAGGCTGGTGCCTGGGGGGTGCGGAGGGTTCTGCCCACGTGTCTGTTATGTCATTGCCTCCTTACAACATCCCCAGGAGGTGGGTGAGGACCGGAGCATCTCTGCTTTAGGGATGAGACACCAAGTGTTGGAGAGGTCCCATGATGCCCTCCCCTAAGCTCCAAGGTGACGTGCTTAGTAAGTGATAAATCCTGGTTTAGAATCCACTCCAGTTTCAGATGGCCAGCTCATCAATCCTTGTCAACCTTGGTTAACAATTTCAAAGTGCTTTCTGAAGCCAAACTTGAATACATTGTCTATCACATCCTCCTTTCCCCCATTTTTTCCTTCTGTACATAGGCCACTCCAAGACCACTGCCTTGGCTAGGACTGAGTTGCTGTTGAGGACAAAGGGTATGTATTGGATTTTTCCTTCAATTTTCTAAAGGAGGAGAGTGTCAAAAGAGAAGGAAGAGAAGGTTCCAAACTGCTCAGAATCAGCCTGGCCACCCAGCTCTCTTGTGTCGTCAGTAAGTGTGACTCATGGGGACCTCATGGGGATCCCTCTTTACTTTTTATTTGCCTTGAAACTGTAAAGCACAGTCAGAAGGAACTTAGAAAAATTCCTTTTTTGTAGTATTGTGCTCTTATTTCATAGGTGCTGAATCATCTTATTGCTCTGAGGTTATTTGCTATGTTTCTTTAAATCTCATTATGCCTTTTTGCTTTATGTATTTTTTTCTGAGTTTCTTTTTATCTTTTTATTGATTTTGGTTTCCACCTTTCATGTTCAGTTCAGTTCAGTTCAGTCGCTCGGTCGTGTCAGACTCTTTGTGACCCCATGCACTGCAGCACGCCAGGCTTCCCTGTCCATCACCAACTCCCAGAGCTTGCTCAAACTCATGTCCATTGAGTTGGTGATGCCATCAAACCATCTCATCCTCCGTCGTCCCCTTCTCCTCCCGCCTTCAATCTTTCCCAGCATCAGGGTCTTTTCCAGTGAGTCAGCTCTTCGCATCAGGTGGCCAAAGTATTGGAGTTTCAGCTTCAGCATCGGTCCTTCCCATGTGTATTCAGGACCGATTTCCTGAATCCCCCTATCACGGTGGGGTGATGGGAGCTGATTCTCCCCTGTGTCAGGATGACTGTGTCCTCTCTCTTGTGCCAACCAGTTTCTGAAGAGGGAAGCCCTCTGATGTCCTATCCATGTCCTTTGAACTTCATGACAAAAACCCTCCCCTGTCTAATTCAAAACTTCTACTGAGAACGTGGATGTCAAGGCATCGTGTGGCTCTGCAAACACAGACATACCTGAAGACTGGCCCCCAGGACAGTGTTCTTCCTGTTTTGTTGCAGGTAGAACCTAACAAGAGGGCCCAGGCTCCTCCAGCAGAAACACTGATGGGGAAGGACCGAGGGGCTCCTGGAGCCTGCAGATCCAGCTTGATGTCTACACTGCACGTCGACCCTGACCTTGAGACCCTTTCTGGTCACGGAGACAGAGGCATCCAGGGTGACCACAAGTCAGGGAGGGATGTGGTGAGGCAGTGCTCGTGCCTGGGGGCGGGGAGGAGTGGGCAGGATGGGCTCCAGAGAGAAGGCAGGTGCTGCCCCTGTGAGGAGCTGGGGGGCTTCCCGCTCTGGGGTGGGGCAGCAGAACCCACGGTCCACCTGTGGGCATCACCGAGCTGGCTGGGGGCTCCAGGAGATGCCGTGGGGCCGACGCCTGGGCTTTTGGGAAGAACAGTGCCAGGCGAAGGCCTGGCAGGAAGCAGGACTCAACCCAGTGAGGACTGCAGTGTGGGGAGGGAGTCCCAGGGAAGTCCGGGCAGCCAGAAACCTCAGTGGGGAGCTGTTATGCCCCACCCACCCAGGGCTGACTGGGCCATGGAGGGAGGCAGGTGCATCACCAAAGTGGGGCGGGCTCTGACTCTCAACCCTTCTCCACTGGCTTAACCAGGGCAGTTGGGGGAGCAGCCCCCAGGGATACGTGAGGGGCGGTCAGCAGAGGCGGTGGGGAGGCTGATGGGCAGGGCGTCAGCTGGAGAGTGGCCAGCGTCTGTGTGCCCTTACCTGCCCAGCATCATCCTCACCCTCTGTTCAGATGAAGAAACCTCCAGCCCCTCCTGGGGGGATGAGTCTCATCAGCCGCTGTGTCCTTGCAGGATGAGGTCACTAAGCCATCTCCCTGCCTGTACCTGACATCTGGAGCCATGATGCCCTGCATGTGGGCTATAGGTGAGACAGAGGATGAAAGAGAAAAAAATAACCAAAGCCATGCACAGCTGCCGTGGCCCTCCTCTGCAGCTGGTCATAATCCTAACTTCCTGCGAGCCTGTGCCCCGCTCTCCTGGCCCCAGAGGCCTGCCTCTGTCCCTGCAGCCGTGGCCGGCATTCGTGCTGTGCCCGCGAGCATAGGGGAGCCCGGCTCTGCGGGAGGAACACTTGCTCCCTGACTTATTTAGAACGGCTGATGCATAGTGATCGCCAAAGCAGACGGACTCAGTAGTGGTATCAGTTTAAAATCCTCCACCAGCAGAGCCCTGCTACTGGCTCTGCACCAGAGCAGACCACTCCCAGGGTCCCTGCTGCTCCTCCACCGACTGTAAGTGTTCTCCCCTGCCATCCAGGAGCAAAGCGACCTAGAGTTTGGGACCTGCGGTCATCACAGAGTCAGGGCGGCCTTGCTGTCTTCCAGCCTGCATCTCCTGCTGCCTCCATCCAATGATTGTTTGGCTGACCGTGGCCCCTGCTGCTGGGGCGAGTTCCCTGGATCATGTTTTCCCCAGCGAAGGGTGGTCTGTGCATTTGTCAGTTGTGTGAGCCCCCTGACCCTGGATCCTATTGCCCAGGTCTCTTCCTGGGCCCTCTGACCAGGTTCCAGAAGAAATCAGAAGTCATCACCAAGGAATCAAACGAGGAGACTGATGACAGGACCCGGGGTGGGCGGCCTCCTAGCCTGGCAGCAGTGGGTGCTGTCAACCGCCAGGGCCGAGGGGCCGAGGTGGGGCGGGCGAGGCATTCTGTTGGTGGGAGCTGTGGTCATGGTGAGCTGCAGACCTGCGGAGTCACTCTCCAGGAAACAGATCGGGCAGGAAGGACCTCTAGGGGGTGAGTCCAGAGCACACCTCCTGAGCCGAGGAGCCAGTCCTCTGGGTGAGGGGTTGGGGTGCCTGGTCCCAACTGGGTCTCCAAGCCGTTCCTCTGCTCTGAGCTCAGCCAGGTGGTGACGGCAGGGGGCCCCAGCTCACACCCACTGGTATGGCACACACCCAGCTGGGATGTACAGCTGCGGGGTGTGGCAGTCACTCAGGCTGAGGGACGGAGGGTGGTGGAGGGATTCTGACACCTTATTTCTCCTCTCGTCCCCCTTTGTCTTGGTCTTTTTGGTCTAGAGTAATCAAAAGGTACTTTACTAAAACCTCAGACAACCAAATGAAACTGCCCCGGGCTTGGCACCCTGACTGACCTCGTCTGCACCCCCTTTAGCCTCACCACAGCATCTCTGTTCTGTCCTCCCCAGGGCTTCTGTCCTCCCCCATCCCTCCTGCAGAGACTCCCACCAACAGAGCTCCACTACTAGCTTACAACTCCATGCTTACGCTTTTGAGTACCTACCTGGAGCTTCACTGTGGCAGAGAAACTGTTGAATTGAACCACGTTCATTTCCTTACCTCTAGAAATCCAAGTACGTGCAACAAGAAACTATGTAGACATCCAGGTTTTGTTCACTAAGGGTTTTCGGGGAAACTCCCAGTATTCTTGCCTGGAAAGTTCCACGGACTGGCGGGCTGCAGTCCAGGCGGTCACAAAGAGTCGGACACGACTGAGTGGCGAGCACGCATGCACGCCCATTCCCTGGAGGTCATCAGCTTGGCCGCCGCTGGCGGACGGGGAACGTTTCAACTCTTTGCCTTCAGAGATGACAAATCACATGAGCAAACGAATGCAGATTTTTGAGCCTGATTTTTGGCGATCGAAAGGTAAAACCGTTTGAGGGAAAACCATTTCTTGGAAAGGGTTTCCTCACCTAGTTATTTTTCTAAGAAGCGACTCAAAAGCATAAGCAGGGAGTCATAAGAGAAATTGAATAGACGCTGATGGAGCCTCAGCTGCAGTTACCTAGATACCCGGCCTGCGGGGATGTCTAAAGAAAGTGCTGTCAAGAAGCTCCAGATCCATCCAGACAGGACCCCTGTGAGAATCTCAAGACGTGCAGGAGCTTAGAGAAGGGCGCAGGGTGGGCTTGGCACCATTGAGAGAGGCAGGCCTCTGGCCCCTGCGTATCCTCATCCAGTGTGCTGTACTGTCTGTCCCTGGCTCGGAGCCGTTTCTGTGGTGGGTCATCCTGGCCACTACACCGGGGGCTCCCGGGGAAGGGCAGCTACCAGGAGGTAGCATTCTGCAGTCTGGGTGAGGTACCAGCTGGGGTGGAGAAGCAAAGAGGTCCCTCATTCCAGCTCAGGATGGCCCTGGTCTCCATTCGTGATGCAGATGCTTCACAATGGAATGTTCATTATGTTTTACATGTTGGAAAAAAAAAAATAAAAGCTCCAGAGATGCGCATGTTAGTGAGTGTCATTTGATTTAACACTTGGTTACAAATGGCGTTCTGTTAGACATGGTTCCCTAATCTGGTAACCAGCATGGACACAGGCAGCAAAGTCAATATTAAAATATTTGTCGATAGGCAGATTTTATTTTTAGCTGGAAATTTGGCCAAGTAGGAGACCACATGCGGGAGATTAAAGTTTAACAGGAACCATCTCACCAGGCTGGTGCCAAAGACGATTATGAATGTGAACAGGAATCCCATGCGTGCCGTGAAGATCTGGGGCTTTCCCGGGAAAGAGTTCATTGCTGGAGAATAAAGCCCTTTGGTCTCAACAGTTTGGAAGAAACAAACATGTCCCTCCATCTTCCAGCCTTCAGCCAGCCCAGCTGGAACCTCCTGTGTATTTGCCAAATCTCTCGCCGTCTTCTCAGGGCCTCTGAAATTTCCATTTTCCAAATGCCTTGTCATGTAGGATTCTTCTCACTGAGAGCACAGATTCCTAGCACCTGAACAAAGCCCCTCCGGTAGAGGGCCCAGGCGCAGGGGGCTTGGAGGGCTACATGAGAGGCAGTGACCTCCCCTCTGAGTGGCACGGTTGCCAAAGCATCTCTGATGTTGGACCTTCGAGGTATCAAGAGCTTTAGATTCCCAGAACTTGCTCATCTTTAACTGAATGCTTATACCCTCTGAAGGATGAACAGCTCTTCCTTTCCCCCACCTCTAGCCCTTGGGAACCACTATTCTACTCTCTGTTTCTATGAGTCCAACTTTTTCTTTCTTAGATTCCATATATAAGTGAGATCTTACAGTGCCTCTCTTTAACTGACTTATTTCACTTGGCAGAAGGTCTTCCACGTCCATCCATGTTGTCACAAATGGCAGGGTTTTCTTCTTTCTCTTGGATGAATAATAATCCATGATCTATCTGTCTATCATCACATCTTCTTTATCCATTAATCCGTCAAAGGACGCTTAGGACTTAGGGTGTTTCTATATCTTGGCTAATGTGCATAACTCTGCAATAAACTTGGGAATACATATATCTCTTTGAGATACTGATTTGGTTTCCTTTGGATATGCCCAGGAATGAAATAGCTGGATCATAATGTAGTTTTATTTTTATTCTCTTGAGGAACCTTCATACGGTTTTCCATAGTGCTTGCACCAATTTACATTTGCACCTACAGTGTGCAAGGGTTCTTTTTTCTCCACACCCTTGCTGACACTTGTCATCTTTTTGATAAATACCGTTCTAACAGGTGTCAGGTGGTATTGCACTGTGGTTTTGGTTTGCATTTCTTTGTTGATTAGTGATGCTGAGCACCTTTTCATGTACCTGTCAGCCATTTGTATGTCTGCTTTGGAAAAATGTTTACTCAGGTCTTCTGCCCATCTGTCAGTTGGATTATTTGATTTTTTGCTATTGGGTTATTTGAGTTCCTAATACATTTTTAGGGGGTGGGGTATATATTAACCCATTATCATATGTGTGGTTTGCAAATATTTTCTTTCATTCTGTAGGTTGCCTTTTCATTTTGTTGACTATTTTCTTTGCTCTGCAGAGAATTGTTCATAACTTCTTCTTTTTTCCTGCCTTATCTTGTTTCATTACCAAAGGGATCCTTGCCGTATAAAAAGAGATTCTTTCTTCCTTTCTAGACTTTGGACTAGAGTTAAATCAGTTAAAATAGAACCCTCAGTAATTTAATTTTTAAGGAAAATTGTCTTCCACATCAGTTCAGATCAGTTGCTCAGTCATGTCCAACACTTTGAGACTGCATGGACTGCAGCATACCAGGCCTCCTTGTCTGTTGCCAACTCCTGGAGTTTGCTCAAACTCATGTCCATTGAGCTGGTGATGCTATCCAACCATCTCATCCTCTGTCATCCCCTTCTTCTCCTGCCTTCAATCTTTCTCAGCATCAGGATCTTTTCAAATGAGTCAGTTCTTCGAATCAGGTGGCCAAAGTATTGGAGTTTCAGCTTCAGCATCAGTCCTTCCAATGAACACCCAGGACTAATCTCATTTAGGATGGACTGGTTGGATCTCCTTGCAGTCCAAGGGACTCTCAAAGAGTCTTCTCCAACACCGCAGTTCAAAAGCATCCATTCTTCTGCTCTCAGCTTTCTTCACAGTCCAACTCTCACATCCATACATGACCACTGGAAAAACCATAGCCTTGACTAGACAGACCTTTGTTGGCAAAGTATGTCTCTGCTTTTTAATATGCTGTCTAGGTTGGTCATAACTTTCCTTCCAAGGAGTAAGCGTCTTTTAATTTCATGTCTGCAGTCACCATCTGCAGTGATTTTGGAGCCCCCCAAAATAAAGTCTGCCACTGGTTCCACTGTTTCCCCATCTATTTGCCATGAAGTGATGGGACTGGATGCCATGATCTTACTTTTCTGAATGTTGAGCTTTAAGCCAACTTTTTCACTCTCCTCCTTCTTTGTCTTGATTAATTAATTATCAAGAAAAAATTCATATTTTGATTAGTCCTTTTTAAAGAATCGTTTGATTCATTTCTCCCCACTGTTTCTTTATTTACTATTTCCATAATTTTGATCTTTATGATTTGTCTTTTGGTTTTACATTGGTTTTTACACTGTATTATCTAAATTCTCCCATTGCATTTCTAGTTCATTAATTAAAATCTCTTGTTTTCTAATATTATGAATTCTTTCTAACATCCCCTTTCATCCACTTTCCACAGATTTTTGTGTGTAGTTCTTTCGTCGTCATTCAGTTCTCAGTATTCATAATCTCCATTACAATTTCTTCCAGACCCACGAATTACTTGAAAGTGTTATTTGTTTCCAAATGTATGGGTGCATTTTAACTGACTTTAAAATTTTATTTTCAAACTTGTTGTGGACCACATGTTTTCAGATCTTTGGTATTTTTCAAGACTTTCTTTGTGATCCATTATGTATGTATCCAAATTTTAAAAACATATTTTATGTGTTTGAAAAGAATGTGTAGCCTGTTTTTGTCTGGGCTCTGGGAGACCTCTCCCTCTCTGCCCCTTTCTGTCTTTCTCTCTCCATCTCTATGTATCTATCTATATCTCATAGATAGATAAGACACTCATTTATAATATTGATACCATCAATTATGGTATTTTAAGCATTTCTATTTTTGCTGATAGTTTGAAAGTCTGATTTATTTGTTAGCAAGAAGTGTGTATTGTACTAAGACACAATAGCAAGTGTCTTCTGTTTAGTGAAGATCATAAAATCTTCAGTTTTAGATTTGTCAGCTTCTTATATTTCTGTCAGTTTTGTTTTGTGTATGTTGAGACTATCTTATTAGATGTGTGTGTATATGTGTTGATGATCACCAATCTTAGAGATTTATTGCTTTTATTATTAAAAATGATATTTTAGTCCCTGATAAATTTTTTTCTTAGGATGTTTTGCCTAATAATCATAAAGCCATTCAAGTTTTCTTTTGTTTGGCAATTGTTTGTCGTTTCCCGTCTCTTTACATTTGGCTTCGCTGTTTCCTTGAGTTTGGTGTTTCTTCACGGGGTGTATGTAGCTGAACATTGTGTGACTACCATGTAGAACAAACACATATTATGCTGTGATTGAAGCAAGACTTTATTTTTGTTCCCTGTCTCTTTAAAAGTGTGTTCATTGGTGACCCTCTTATACAGCTGTGGGCTTGGGCAGGTCCTGCTCACCTCTGACTTCTAGGTTGCCACCTGAAGTCCTGCATCACCTCTCAATTCAGAAATCAACCAAGTGAGGCTGAGCTGTCCATCGGAACGTTCATATTCACTTACTACCCCTCGCCCGGCTAAGTCTCGTGGTTGGTGAGTATCGGCCCTTAGGCAGGCACCACCCTTGGACCAGCTGGAGCGTGTGGACAGAAGAGAGGACTGAGGGGAGAGTTTCTGCCTTGCGGGTCTAGCAGAGGTTTTGCACGGGCTCTGGTGGACCTTGTGGGGTTCTTCAGGGTTGCTCACACCCTCACTGCTGCTCCTGTGCTGAACTTCGGGCATCTGCTGCTCAAGGTCCTCAGATGCTTCAGGTGGTCCTCTGGGGCAGAACTTGAACTTGTCTGTGTGTGCATATGTGCACACGTGTGTGTCTGTGTCTGTTTCCGGTCTGTCTCCCCCATCACAGCTCCCCCCCAACCCTGTTTTGCACGGCCCACAGCTGGCACAGGAGAACGCTTTGTCCTAGCGACATCTGGTTGTATACGCGGTCACCACATAGTGGCCCTCTCTACACACACCTGCTGAAGCAGCTGACCAGAACCTCTGGGGCAGGAGGAAGCCTCTGGTCCAGGGTGGCTTCTCACAGCATCATACATGCATCAGGCTCTCCAAGGGCTACAGTCAAGCCCATGCTATGGGTTCAGGAAGGCTTGAGGTAAAAGTACCACTTTCACCAACACCGCGCTCCACAAATCCAGCTCTCTTGATCATCCAGTTCTCACAATATTCCTGAGGGTGTGTGTGAACTCAAAGGCAAGGGACTGGTCCACAGACATTTCTTTTGTGAATCTGATGCTTTATTTAGGATTTCACATCCTATCTTGGTATCTACTTTAAACTTCAATTTTAGGGTCTATCTGGTTAAAAAAAAATCTGTTTTTAGAAAGGTGATTTCTAATTTATTTGCATTTACTATGGTTACTGATTCATTTGAAATTCTTTCCAAAATTGTTGCTCAGTTTGTTATTTAGCATTATTTTCCTTGTTTTTTTTTTTCCCTCTTGAGTGATTTTGTTAAACTGAACATTTTATTTATTTCCCCATTTGAAAGTTAAAGCACATTGTGTCTGTTCTTTAAATGGTCACCTGGAACTAGTTTTTTTAATTTATTTTTTCAGTGGGTTTTGTCATACATTGACATGAATCAGCAATAGATATACACGTATTCCCCATCCCGATCCCCCCTCCCACCTCCCTCTCCACCCGATTCCTCTGGGTCTTCCCAGTGCACCAGGCCCAAGCACTTGTCTCATGCCTCCCACCTGGGCTGGTGACCTGTTTCACCATAGATAATATACATGCTGTTCTTTCGCTACATCCCACCCTCACCTTCTCCCACAGAGTTCAAAAGTCTGTTCTGTACTTCTGTGTCTCTTTTTCTGTTTTGCATAAAGGGTTGTTGTTACCATCTTTCTAAATTCCATATATATGTGTTAGTATGCTGTAATGTTCTTTATCTTTCTGGCTTACTTCACTCTGTATAATGGGCTCCAGTTTCATCCATCTCATTAGAACTGGTTCAAATGAATTCTTTTTAACGGCTGAGTAATATTCCATGGTGTATATGTACCACAGCTTCCTTATCCATTCATCTGCTGATGGGCATCTAGGTTGCTTCCATGTCCTGGCTATTATAAACAGTGCTGCGATGAACATTGGGGTGCACATGTCTCTTTCAGATCTGGTTTCCTCAGTGTGTATGCCCAGAAGTGGGATTGCTGGGTCATATGGCAGTTCTATTTCCAGTTTTTTAAGAAATCTCCACACTGTTCTCCATAGCGGCTGTACTAGTTTGCATTCCCACCAACAGTGTAAGAGGGTTCCCTTTTCTCCACACCCTCTCCAGCATTTATTGCTTGTAGACTTTTGGATAGCAGCCATCCTGACTGGCGTGTAATGGTACCTCATTGTGGTTTTGATTTGCATTTCTCTGATAATGAGTGATGTTGAGCATCTTTTCATGTGTTTGTTAGCCATCTGTATGTCTTCTTTGGAGAAATGTCTGTTTAGTTCTTTGGCCCATTTTTTGATTGGGTCATTTATTTTTCTGGAATTGAGCTTCAAGAGTTGCTTGTATATTTTTGAGATTAATCCTTTGTCTGTTTCTTCATTTGCTATTATTTTCTCCCAATCTGAGGGCTGTCTTTTCACCTTACTTATAGTTTCCTTTGTAGTGCAAAAGCTTTTAAGTTTAATTAGGTCCCATTTGTTTAGTTTTGCTTTTATTTCCAATATTCTGGGAGGTGGGTCATAGAGGATCTTGCTGTGGTTTATGTCGGAGAGTGTTTTGCCTATGTTCTCCTCTAGGAGTTTTATAGTTTCTGGTCTTACATTTAGATCTTTAATCCATTTTGAGTTTATTTTTGTGTATGGTGTTATACCTCAACATAATAAAAGCTATATATGACAAACCCACAGCAAGTATCACCCTCAATGGTGAAAAATTGAAAGCATTTCCCCTGAAATCAGGAACAAGACAAGGATGGCACTCTCACCACTACTATTCAACATAGTGTTGGAAGTTTTGGCCACAGCAATCAGAGCAGAAAAAGAAGTAAAAGGAATCCAGATAGGAAAAGAAGAAGTGAAACTCTCGCTGTTTGCAGATGACATGATCCTCTACATAGAAAACCCTAAAGACTCTTCCAGAAAATTACTAGAGCTAATCAATGAATATAGTAAAGTTGCAGGATATAAAATTAACACACAAAAATCCCTTGCATTCCTATATACTAACAATGAAAAAACAGAAAGAGAAATTAAGGAAACAATACCATTCACCATTGCAACAAAAAGAATAAAATACTTAGGAGTATATCTACCTAAAGAAAAAAAAGACCTATACATAGAAAACTATAAAACACTGACGAAAGAAATCAAAGAGGACACAAACAGATGGAGAAACATACCATGCTCATGGATTGGAAGAATCAATATTGTCAAAATGGCTATTCTACCCAAAGCAATCTATAGATTCAATGCAATCCCTATCAAGCTACCAACGGTATTTTTCACAGAACTAGAACAAAGAATTTCACAATTTGTATGGAAATACAAAAAACCTCGAATAGCCAAAGTAATCTTGAGAAAGAAGGATGGAACTGGAGGAATCAACCTGCCTGACTTCAGACTCTACTACAAAGCCACAGTCATCAAGACAGTATGGTAGTGGCACAAAGACAGAAATATAGATCAATGGAACAGAATAGAAAGCCCAGAGATAAATCCACGAACCTATGGACACCTTATCTTTGACAAAGGAGGCAAGGATATACAATGGAAAAAAGACAACCTCTTTAACAAGTGGTGCTGGGAAAGCTGGTCAACCACTTGTAAAAGAATGAAACTAGTCACCTGGAACTTTTAAACAAGTGATTTAGTTTTATATTTTCAAATGAATTTGATAATTAACTCTAAAACCTCTTCACAAAGAAGATAAGAATCTAGAAATACATTACCCTCCCTCTGAACTTGCTACTTTCTTTCCCACTTATTACTTAGAATTTTAGTTCCTGGTATATTTCAAATAAATATGATTTTCACTATTATTACTATGTTTTATAACAAAGATCCAATTTGGATTGTTTAAGTGAAAGTTGCTTAGTCACGTCTGACTCTTTGCTACCCCTTAGACTGTAGTCTGCCAGGTTCCTCTGTCCATGGATTCTCCAGGCCAGAATACTGTAGTGGGTATTTCCACTCTACTTCTCTAGGGGATCCTCCCAACTCAGGGATTGAACCCAGGTCTCCTGTATTGCAGGCAGATTCTTTAACATCTAAGCCACCAGGGAAGCCCTTAGATTGTTTACTGTATTATTTAAAGTTCAGTATTTAACTGGCTATTACATTTTGCTGATTTCTTTGCTGACTGTATTTTATTACACTTGTTTTTATTGATTTTTTTTTTTGGGGGGGGTTCACTTTTGTTAAAGGTCATACTTTAGTACTTAAGTTGAGAGTCTATACCAGTGATTTTCAGAGTTTGACAATTGCTGGCACATTAGGAAAACATGCACATTAGAAAAATCCCCAAACCCAGGCTAAACCCTAGCTCAACTAATTCATAATTCCTAGGAGTGGGACATGGACCTAAGCTTCTATGGAACTTCCAAGGTGATTCCAATATGTAGACAAATTTGGAAACCATTGGTATGAGTATAATACTTATAATAATACCCAGGAATTAAACCGGGATCTCCTGCATTACAGACAGATTCTTTACCAGCTGAGCTACCAGGGAAGCCAAGTATAATAGCGGTTGTGCCTAAATATATTCATACAGTTTCTTTGAATTCTAGGTTGGTGGTTATTTTTCCTTAGCCCTTGAAACTATTACTTCAAGGCTTTCATGCCTATTTATGTTGATGAAAACTCTGCTGCTCATCTGTCAATTTTTTCTGATGTTTTAAGTATTTTATTTTTCCCTGATGTTTCTTATACATATCTGTGACTGAAATCCTTTGTAAACATTTAATCCTCATCTCTCAGTGAACCTCAATTTGAGGACTTATATATGTCTTCAATTATGGATAATTCTGTGCTGTTACCTGCTGAAGTGTTTGATTCACCAATTTTCTTCTTCTGCTTCTGGAACTTCTGTTAGATGTAACTTTGATTTAACCAATGCTTCCTATCACTGATTTGACTTTTTATCTCTCTATACTTCATTCTGAGTGATATCTAGTTATGTTTTCTAATTCACTGATCCTCTGTTTTGTTCTATCTATCAAAGTAATGTAAGCCATTTAGTGATGTTTTATTTCAGTGTTTTTCAGTTCCATGGTTTCCAAATGATCCTTCTGAATCCTCAGATTTCTATTCTCACTTAATAGTTGTTATTCATTCTATTTCTGTAAATTATAAAAATTTAACAATTCTAACAATATAATTTTAAAGTCCTTTTCAAATTGTTTCATTCCCTCATTTCATTAGGTATGAATTCTGCCATCATTTGGTTCTGGTAACTGTGTCTTATGGCAGTAGATATTGTCAAATGTTTTATTCTTTTTATTAAAAATTTCACCTAACTTGGGAGTTTCCTCTCATGCAAATTTGTGTCTAATTGTGTAATTAAAAAAATAAGGAAATAGATATCCATAAAAGTCAAAGGTTAATGTCTAAAATCCTTATTAAGAGAAGGGCTCATGCAAGTAAATAAGAACTAAGTTCCAAATAAGAACTAAATTCAAAACAAGATCATAAGCAGATCATCTAATATGAAAATATTTAATAAACAACCTAAGTATTCAACCTCATTGGTAATCAGGAAATGCAAACTAAGATAATGAAGAGTTTAATTTTCACCAAATAAATTGCAGAAAAATGAAGAGATGGTAACATTTAATGCTGGTGAAGCTTTTATGAGACACTGCTGGTGAGAGTTGTTTTTCAGGGAAGCAACTTAACAATACAGTAACAAGGGCTTGTTTCCTGAGCACTTACTATGAATTGAGCTAGGTGTTGAACTAATTATGTGACAAATGCAAGACACACTTATCAAGAATAAAAATTGCTTTATTTTAGTGATGTTTATAATATCCCAACAATGGGAGGATAGTAATTAAATTGTGATATATTTTCTTCCAAAGATTTTTCTTGATAGGAGGAAAACTCCTGCATACAGAATTTCAAAGCAAAACAAGTGAGTTCAAAAATGAAAAAAATATGCATAGAATACCATCTGGGCAGAAACACCCATATGTACTAACAGCAGTTTCTTTTGGTCAGATTGAGGGTGATTGCTTTGTGTCTTTTAGTACTTTTTATATGCTTTCCACATTTTCCACAATGTGACATTATCACTTTAATCAATCTAAAAAAGTTAAGTGATGGAAAGTTGAGCTTGAAGAAGTAAGCGTTTTACAGATAAGTACCTTTTTTAAACACGCTGATGCCTGTCTACTCAACTGAGATGGCTGAGTGCCCTCCTGGCCCACTTCCACCTGCTCTCTGCAGCCTCTCTCCACATCAGTCTGGACCAGAGTTTCCTGATCCTACTCCCTTGCTGATACTCTATTGACAAGTGATGCTTGATTTCCTTGGGCAGCGCTGCCTGTTAAAAGTTCTTTAAATTGAGTTTAGCCATGTATTGGTGATATTGAATATTGATTTTATTGTAAAACTACCTTTGAGGGCTCCCTGAGTCTGTAGAACAGGTGCCATGCCCATTCAAATCTGAAATGCACTCCAGAGTCCTACTAGATACTGACCAGTGCCATTTTGGCTCCCAGGGGACGTTTGGCAACGTCTGGAAACATGGTTGGTTGTCACAACTAGGGGGAGAGAGTGTGCTACTGGCCTGCAGTGGATGGAGGCCAGGGAAGATGCCAAACTTGGTCCAGGCACAAGACAGACAGATACGCAAAGCTATCTGGCTTCAAATGTCAGTGGTGCCAAGACTGACAGGCTCTGTATTTAAAGTTCTTATTTCCAACAAGGACCTACTGAATAGCATAGGAAACTATACTCAGTAGTTTTCTTGTAATGGAAAATAATCTGGAAAAGAATATGTAAATATATATATGTGTGTGTGTGTTTGTGTGTGTGTGTGCGTGAATCACTTTACTGTGCACTTGAAGCTAATGCATTGTAAATTAACTATATTTCAATTTAAAAAGTTCTTGATTCCAAAACTCATCAGCTTTTAAAATAGTTTTTCATTTTTTTTGTACATAAAAGTACTATCTGTGCTTTATGCCAATACATCCATTACACTTAAATGGATTTTTTGCAAATCATCTTTAAGCTTCAAAATGTCCTTTATTAATAAGAAAAATAGCTTTGAATAACTTATTAAACTACTACTGAATCTTTGATAAGAGAGATCGCAAGTTTTAAGGATAAAAGGTATGAAATGGCATGAACTGAAATGGGAAGTCACTTTGGACATCCATCAGACCTTCCCCAAAGTGATGGTCATTGAAGTCTGGACTGAGGGCTCTAGGAACCGGCTGCTAACTGTGAGATGTGTTGCTTCATCCCCCACTCTCACTGCCTGGCCCACCCTCAAAGGCCCATCAGGATGGATCCAAAGCAGCTCACGCAGAAGATTCTCCTGCAAGGGGCAAAGTGAAGACAGATGTTCTGTCTTTGTTCAAAACAGTAACACATGAGAATCTGCCTAATTTACGTCATTTTGCATTTCCGTTAGCAACATCCTCTGCATGGAACCATAAGTGTGTTGGAGACATGTTAGGGTGGCTCCTTGGCCTTGTTTCAGGAATCAGGGAGATGACCTAGCCATAGGAAGAGCCTCTGAGAACCTGGACTCTTGGGGCTAGCCACTAGCGCTCTGTGGGAATTTGAGAAGGTCACTTCATCCTGCTGTCTCAATTTCTTTATCTGCAAGACAAAGAGGGTGTATCAGAACGTCCTCTGGTCTCTTTATGCCTCTACAAAGCATTGTCTCAAAAAGACAAGACAAACTCAGCAATTCAGCAGCACCATGCACTTTAGAAAATATTTTTTCATCACTGTTTCCTCTTCAGCTTTGAAAATGGACTCAATTTTCTTTCCACAGGGTTTCTTTAACAAAAGCAGCCTGACTCACTAGTTAATTCAAGTTTATTTGGGATGATTTTAGAACAAAAACTAGTTCAAAGACTCATTTGATAGGAAATGAAACCAGAAGTTAGTTGCATATGGATGTTGAACATAAATTTATAAGCTAAAAGGTATGACAAACTTTTCTTCTACCCAGGGCTTCTTTTGAAAAAAAGAAAAAAGATACTTTAAAATAAAAGAGTTTGAGATCTTCACATTTGGTTGTTGCATTTTCATTTAATTAATAACTGTCTCTGGCCATTTTTCATCTGGTAAAGAAGCCTACCCAGGAAATAATCAGGAAAGCATTAGTGAACATATTGCCAATAAATTAGAACATGGCAACTGAAGACATCTGAGTCTGGTTGGTCCTTGATCTTTTCATGGACCATTAGGAATAATTTCCACAGGGTTCTTGCAGGTGGGGGAAAAGGCTGAAATGCTAAAAAATTGAGTCCAAACAAGAAGGCAGAGCAGGGAGTTGGTTATGTTGTGACTGAGCTAGAGCTGCTTTCCTCAGCTAGATTCAAGGTCAAACTCACCATGATGGGGAGACCTGTGGGGCTGGCCTCAGGTCTGACTTCCCAGGCCTTTCCAGATTAACAATGTCTGTAGCTATGAGGTGCGATATCTATGGACTAGTGTTTTGGCTTTCCGGGACTTTGGGACAGCACCTTAGACGGACATCTAAGATAGTCCCTGAATCACATCCTGACATACACACCCTGTGTAATGGTGTTGTTATTCAGCCCCCAAGTCTTGTCTGACTCTTTGAGACCCTGTCCCTCACCATCTCCAGGAGTTTGCCCAAGTTCATGTCCATTGAGTCAGTGACGCCATCCTAACATCTCATCCTCTGTCACCCTCTTCTTCCTCTGCTTTCAATCTTTCCCAGCATCAGGGTCTTTTCCAATGAATTGGCTCTTCATATTAGGTGGCCCAAGTATTGGAGTTTCAGCTTCAGCATCAGTCCTTCCAATGAATATTGAGGGTTGATTTCCTTTAGGATGGACTGGTTGGATCTCCTTTTTGTAATATGTGAATATAAAGGGTTTCACTCCTGTGATTAGGCTGTTGAAGGCACAGTTGACTTTAAGAAGGAAATACTATTGTGTGGACCTGACCTAACCACAAGACTCTGAAGTTTCTAGAGGTCAGAGATATAAGTCAGAGCATGGGAACATGAGAGGAATTCCATATATGCTGGAAGGCACCATGTGGCAAAGGATGTGGTCTGCCTTTAGGATGGGCAGCTCTCCTGGTGGACAGCCAGTGAGAAAGCAGGGGCCTCAACCTAAAGCCACAAGGAGCTGAATTCTGCCAGCAGCCTGAATGAGCTCAGAAGTGGAGTCTTCCCTAATGGAGCCTCCAGATGAGAACACAGCCCAGCCAGTGCCTGGATTCCCAGTCATGGTGTGCCTGGACCTCTCATGTACAGAATGTGAGCTAGTAAACAGAAGTTTGTGGATCACAACAAACTGTCAAAGTTCTTAAAGAGATGGGAGTACCAGACCACTTTACCTGTCTCCTGAGAAATCTGTATGCAGGTCAAGAAGCAATGGTTAGAACTGGACATGGAACAACAGACTGGTTCCAAATTGGGAAAGGAGTATGATAAAGCTTTATATTGTGACCCTGCTTATTTAACATCTATGCAGAGTACATCATGGGAAATGCCAGGCTGGATGAATCACAAGCTGAAATCAAGATTGCCAGGAGAAATGTCAACAGCCGCAGATATGCAGATGATACCCCATCCTAAAGTCAGAAATCAAAGAGGAAGTAAAGAGCCTCTTGATGAAAGTGAAAGAGGAGAATGAAAAAGCTGGCTTAAAACTCAACATTCAAAAAACTAAGATCATGGCATTCGGTCCCATCACTTCACAATAAATAAATGGGGGGTAGGGAGTGGAAGGAGTGACAGATTTTCTTTCCTTGGTCTCCAAAATCACTACTGATGATGACTGCAGCCTGGAAATTAAGATTCTTGCTCCTTAGAGGGAAAGCTATAACAAACCTAGACAGTGTATTAAAAAGAGAGACATCATTTTGCCAACAAAGGTCCATTTAATCAAAGCTATGGTTTTTCCAGTAGTCACATACAGATGTGATAGCTGGACCCTAAAGTAGGCTGAGCACTGAACTGATGTGTTTCAATCGTGGTGCTGAAGAAGACTCTTGAGAGTCCCTTGGACTGTGAGGAGATCAAACCAGTTAATCCTAAAGGAGATCAACTGAAAATTCATTGGAAGGACTGATGCTGAAGCTGAAGCACCAATACTTTGGCTACCTGATGTGAAGAGCCAACCCATTGGAAAAGACCCTGATGCTGGGAAATACTGAAGGCGGGAGGAGAAGCTGGTGGCAGAGGATGAGATGGTTGGATGGCATCACCGACTCGATAGACATGAATTTGAGCAAACTCTGGGAGATAGTGAAGGACAGGGAAGCCTGGCATGCTGCAGTCCATGGGGTGGCAGAGTCGGATATGACTTAGCTACTGAACAACAACAGATAGGAGTGTTCCAAGCTGACAGATTTGGGGTGGTTTGCTATGTGGCAATAAAAAGTAAAATGGCAGGCTGAATGAATACAAGTGGAGGCATTAGAGATGCCCTCTGCTCATACAGACGCCATCCCCTTACAGGCATCGGAGCATCTTCAGGGCCAGCGAGTCCTGACCACTGACTTCCGTCCTCTCCAGCTTAATGTGAATCCACTCTGCCTTGAAAGTGAGGGGAGAGCCCTGAATTAGAGATCGGAGGACACAGATTCTGCTGTTTTCTGCTTTGCAACCGCTTGATGGCGGTTGGCCAAGTCGCTTTCCTCTGGGGCTGTAGCCATAGTTCAATCGTCTGTGATTGAATCAGAGGTCATCTAACAGGCTCTGCCGTGGTGTGTGATGGATCACATCCCTCCTCCCCAGGGGGCTGGTGGCTCTGCGCCTGAGCAACTGGAGCAAAGGGGTTGGCGGCTGCATCCACACGTGCTGGCCAGGTATTGAGCATAAGCCACTGGTGCCCTAGATGCTCTGAAACCTTCGAAACAGCCTCTGAGAACCTGCCTAAGTCAGGAGAAATGAAAGGAGCAGGGTCCGAAATAGCATGTACTCACGGGAGAATCAGATATCATTCAAACCCGACCTGCTGATCCTTTCAGCTGTCCCTAGGAAGTGATCATTCCACAGTGCAGTGAGAAGAAGGGGCTGTGTGACCTGGCTTCCTCCCCAGATCCCAGATGCACTTTGTGTAGGAATCCTTCCTGGTCAAGCAGAAGTGGGTCAGTTATGATGAGAATCCTGCAATGCTTCCATCATTGCTAGACATACAGATGGTTTTCCTTTTGTTATTATTGCTTTTCTTCAATCTTTTTATTGTTATAAAATACACAGAGCATAACATTTCCCATCTTAATCATTTTAAGTGTAGGGTTCAATGATGTTAATGTGAGTGATAGTCGCTCAGTCGTGCCCGACTCTTTGTGACCCCGTGGACTATAGCCCGCCAGGCTCCTTTGTCCATGGAATTCTTCAGGGAAGAATACTGGACGGGGTTGCCATTTCCTTCTCCACGGGATCTTCCTGACCCAGGAGTTGAACTCGAGTGTCCTGAATTGCAGGTAGATTCTTTACCATCTGAGCAACCAGGGAAGCTCACTATTAAGAGATATTTCTAAGTATAAAGGCAGGTCAGTTTAAAAAGTGTCAGCAGATACATGCTCGACTTTAGCTTACAATCTATAGACAATATATTGGAATGTGTAATGAATGCTTACACCTGTTCCAGAGGAATCCCTGAGACAGAAGTAACAACAAAGTTCTACATGACAATGATCAATCAGATGAAATAATTCAGATGAAGCTTATCTCTCTCAAAGAGATGGGGACTGGGCAAGTGGTCAGGAAGGAAGTACAGTGTACTTTTAACTTTGTATGGAAAACAATGTTCAGTTCCATGTTGCTGAATATTAAGTACGCTCATTGTTGTGTGACTATCACCACTGTCCATCTGCAGTACTGTCTTCATCTGGGGAAACTGAAACTTTTCCCTGCTAAACAAGAGCTCCCCTTCGCCCTCGCCTGGACCCTGGCAACTACCACTCAACCTTCTGCTTCTATGAGTGTGGCTCGTCTAGACTCACGTGAGTGAAACCGTACAGCGTTTGTCTCTTTGTGATGGCTTGTTTCACTGAGCATCGCATCCTCAAGGTTCGTCAATGTTGTAGCCTGTGTCAGAATCTCCTCCCTTTTAAAGACTGAATAGCATTCCATTGTGTGGATGGACCGCATTTTGCTCATCAATTTGGGCAGCTTCTGTGTTTCAGCTACTGTGAATAATACTGCTGTAAATGTAGGTGTGTTCCTTTTTGTTTTAATTAAACATTTTTTACAAAGTGCACAATTCTTCTGTGTACAGTTCAAAGGCTGTTTTCAAGATGAACGTATCCACGTGACAGCCCCCAGATGAGGACATAGGACACCCCAGCATCCAGGAAACCCGTCCGGCACCTCCCATTCGTTTCTGCCATTTCCCTCCCCAGAGGTAACTGTCATCCTGACTTGTAAGGCCACTTTT
This sequence comes from Cervus elaphus, assembly GCF_910594005.1. Lineage (NCBI taxonomy): Eukaryota > Metazoa > Chordata > Mammalia > Artiodactyla > Cervidae > Cervus > Cervus elaphus. The sequence continues at coordinate 137,775,350 of NC_057834.1, forward strand.
AGTTACACCCATGTTTGGTGTTGTGTGGGCTTCCCTGGAGGCTTGGATGGTAAAGAATCTTCCTGCAAAGTAGGAGACCCAGATTCGATCCCTGGGTCAGGAAGAGTGGAATCCTACCATCCCCACTCCTCACACCTGGCCTCTTTGCCCAACTTTGTGAGCTCTGTTATGTTGTGAGCATGTTGTTACAGAAAACAGTGGTTCAGTCATACCCTTTGCTGTGTAGTAGATATTCCACTACAAAATATAAAATATTTTGTATAAAAGTATGAAAATATCTCCATTTATTGATTGGTTCAATAATGTGATGGAGCTTTGATTTGCTTTCAGTTTGGGGCTATTTGGAATAAATCTGCTATAAATATTTTTCTATACCTTCTTGTGGCTACATGCATTCATTTCTGTTGGGCGTACACCTGGAGTAGGATTGCTAGGTATAGAATAGGTGTATAATGTTGTTGCTATTATTGTTTAGTTGCTAAGCTGTGTCTGACTCTTTTGTGTCTCTGACCCACCAGTTTCCTCTGTTCATGGGATTCTCCAGGCAAGAATATTGGGGTAAGTTGCCATTTCCTTCTCCAGGAGATCTTCCCAACCCAGGGATCAAACCCACGTCTCCTGCATTGGCAGGTGGATTCTTTACCGCTGAGCCTCCTTGGAAGCCTTAAGTGTATAGCAGATAATGCCAAGTAGTATTTCAAAAGGATTGTTCCATTTATGCTCCTTCCAGCAGTGGATGAGGGTTCCAGTCTTTCCCCATCTTTGCTGACACCTGGTCTTGTCCTTCTTCTAGATTTACGTATTCTGGTGACTATTTTGTCTTGTCCTATTGGCTTATAAATGTCTACATCCCTGATAATTGAAGAAAATGAGCACCTTTTCTAATGCTTACTGGACCCTTGAAAGTGAAAGTGAAAGTGTCAGTTGTTCACTTATGTCTGACTCTGTGCGACCCCATGGACTGTAGCCCACCAGGCTCCTCTGTCCATGAGTTTTCTCAGGCAAGAATACTGGAGTGGGTTGCTGTTCCCTTCTCCAGGGGATCTTCCTGACCCAGTGATAGAACTCAGGTCTCCCACATTACAGGCAGATTCTTTACTGTTGGAGCCACAGGGGAATCCCGACTGGACCCATGGCTTTCCTCTTTTGGGCTGTGTCTCATCAAGTCTCTTCCCATTTAGAAAATTGGGTGGTCTCTATCTTACTGATTTATAGGAGCTTAAAAAATCTTTCCTGGATTCAAGACTGTCATCAATTATTTATATTTAAAATATTTTCCCTCTATTGTGCGATTTGGCTTTTTATTTTTAATTTTTTTTTTTGATGAACAAAAATAGTCAGTTTTAACATTGTTCAATCAATCAGTCTTCTCTTCTCTGCTTAATACATTCTGTGTACTGTGTTGGAAGTATTTGTCTATCACAAATATATGAACACATTTTCTTATGACTTTGTCTAAAGGATTTACTGATTTCACATTTTGACCTACAGTCTACCCAGAATTCATGCCTTTGTATGGTGTGAGGTATAGGTCCAGATTACTTTTTCCTCTATATGACTATCTAACTGATCAACTTTATTTATTTAAAAGAGAAGCCCTTGCCATTGCTATGTGGAGTAAACTGCGTCCTAAATCAAGCGTCTGTGTATGCGTCAGTCTTTTCCTGGACTCTCTGTTATGTCCACTGGTCTTTTTTCCCCTTCCTTGTGCCAATACAACTGCATTAAGCACTATAGCTTCATTATATCTGGTAGTAGGAAATGCAACCTGCTCCAGTATTCTTGCCTGGAAAATCCCATGGACAGAGGAGTCTGGAGGGCTACAGTCCATGGGGTCACACAGAGCTGAGCACAACTGAGCGACTAACACACTAACTAACACAACTGGTAGTGAAGGGGAAAATCGCCCAGTCGTGTCCGACTCTTTGCGACCGCGTGGACTGACGATACAGTCCGTGGAATTCTCCAGGCCAAAATACTGGAGTGGGTAGCCTTTCCCTTCTCCAGGGTATCTTCACAACCCGGGGTCAAACCCAGGTCTCCCGTATTGCATGCAGATTCTTTACCAGCTGAGCCACAATGTCCTCCAATTTTACTGTTCAGTATTTTCTTGATTATTCATGGCACTTTGCATATCCACATACCTTAAAAAATCATCTTAAGTTTCTCACCAAAATCATGTTTGGGGTTTGACTAGGATTATGTTGACTCTATAGATCAAAGAACTGGCTTCTTCACAATATTGAGTGTTTTAATCAAGGAACATGGCATATCTTTCCACCTATTTAGGTTTTCTTCAACTACTTTCACAAAGTTCTTTCCAGGTATTGTAGAATTTAAATGCTACTGTAAATCATATCTTCTTTATTTCAAATTCTAGTTGCTTGTACATTTTGTTTATCTAGTGATTTAGTGCACTTAGTGATTCTACTAAATTTGCCCATTGATTCGGATTGTTTAGAGTTCGCAGGATGTTTTTTCCCTGAATATACACTGCTGCTGCTGCTAAGTCACTTCAGTCGTGTCCAACTCTGTGCGACCCCATAGACGGCAGCCCAGTAGGCTCCCCCGTCCCTGGGATTCTCCAGGCAAGAACACTGGAGTGGGTTGCCATTTCCTTCTTGGCAATCTGCAAATTGTAAGAGTTTAATTTCTTTATTTCCAAACATCACACCTATTATTTTTTGTTTTATTCTCACTGAGAATATATTTTTGCATACTTAATGGGTTAAGACTTGGATGATCAGCACAGTGTTGAACAAAAGAGGCGATAGCAAGCATCTCTATCTTTTCCCCATGTTTTCAATATTGCAAAGTTTTCAGTATTTCACTGTTAACTGTAATGTTTGATATAGTTTTTTTGTAGATGTTGTCTATTATATTAATAAAGGTCTCTTCTATTACCAGTTTACTAGTAAAATTTTTGTGATAAAATATCTTTGTGATGTTAATAAAATATTTAGCAATAAAATTTTTATTATGAATTATTATTAAATTTATAAGTTCTTTTAAAGCATTTATGAGATGATTTTAGATTTTTTTTCACCTTTAATGTTTGTGGTGAACTCTTGGAAGGAAAACAACTTGGTCCTAACATATTGTCCTTCCCATATATTGCTGGATCCCATTTGCTAATATTTTTATTTACAACTTTGATCAGATTAAGCTTTTTCTTTTTATCTTTCTTCTTTTTTTATGATGATCTAGCACCAATATCAGAGAAGGCAATGGTGACCCACTCCAGTACTCTTGCCTGGAAAATCCCATGGACGGAGGAGCCTGGTATGCTGCAATCCATGGGGTCGCTGAGTTGGACACGACTGAGTGACTTCACTTTCACTTTTCACTTTCATGCATTGGAGAAGGAAATGGCAACCCCCTCCAGTGTTCTTGTCTGGAGAATCCCAGGGACGGGAGAGCCTGGTGGGCTCCCATCTATGGGGTCACGCAGAGTCGGACATGACTGAAGCGCCTTAGCAGCAGCAGCAGCACCAATATGATACACAATTTGCTTCATTTTGCTTTAGATTTTTAACAGTTGTTTTTTAGTTGATTTTTTGTGTGTGTGTTATTACTTACATGGATCCTAAGACAGACCAATAAGACAATGTATGTTCAGAGAAGACCAGCTTCTATGTCTGTCCTCATCAGCTTACCCCTCTATTCTCCTGTAGGCAATTTTGCAAAAATTTATATTTTATCTTTCCATTTAAAATATAAGCAACCAAAAAAAAATATAAGCAAATACTTATATATTTTCATATTGTAGATGTTTTTCCAGTACATTGTAACATACTGTACAGTTATCCATCTTGGGATTTTCATTTAATAATATGTCCTAAATGTCAAACCATAGCAGTCTATGGAAATATTTTTCATTTCTGTTTACGGTTGTATAATACTCCATTGTATACATACACCATATTTTATTTAATTTGTCCGCATTTGACAGGCCTTTGGGTTGTTCCCAATCTTTTGCGATTATAACAAGTATCACAATATTAGTCTTAGGCATATGTTTGTGTGTTTCTCCCAGTGTATCTTTTGGGTATGTTTATAGAAGGGAAAATACTGGTCAAAAGGTAAATGAATATGTAATTTTACTATTTTGAATTTCCATCCACAGGGGGTTGTGCATTTTTTATTAATATCTGCAGTGTGTGAGGGTGACTGTTTTCCCATAATCTTGCCAAAAATATACCCTCAAACTTTTGAAAATTCAGTCTATTTTTAAATCCAATGGTTTGATCATTGCGCTTTGAAAAACTCTGGAATATTGATTCTATTGTGCCCATAACCTTTTAATACACAAATAATTTACAACTTGAGTAAGTACTGAGTTGTAGAAATTAGCAAGTTGATTAAAAGGAAAGGGAGTTAAAGCACATAAGTTTATAAAAACACCTCAAAGAATGATATACAATCCCCATTTCTACTGGTGGCAGTCGAATTCCTTACAGCACACTGCCTGTTTTGTGACTGTCCTAAAGAGCCTCTTGATGAAAGTGAAAAAGGAGAGTGAAAAGGTTGACTTAAAACTCAACATTCAGAAAACTAAGATCATGGCATCTGGTCCCATCACTTCATGGCAAATAGGTGGGGAAGAAATGGAAAAACAATTTTTGGGGCTCCAAAATCACTGCAGATGGTGACTCCAGCCATGAAATGAAAAGATGCTTGCTCCTTAGAAGAAAAGTTATGACCAACCTAGATAGCATATTAAAAGCAGAGACATTACTTTGTCAACAAAGATCTGTCTAGTCAAAGCTATGGTTTTTCCAGCAGTCATGTATGGATGTGAGAGCTGGACTATAAAGAAAGCTGAGCGCCATAGAATTGATGCTTTTGAATTGCGGTGTTGGATGAGAGTCCCTTGGACTGCAAGGAGATCCAACCAGTCCATCCTAAAGGAGATCAGTCCTGAATATTCACTGGTAGGACTGATGCTGAAACTGAAACTCCAACACTTTGGCCACCTGATGCGAAGAACTGACTCATTGGAAAAGATCCTGATGTTGGAAAAGATTGAGGGCAGGAGGAGAAGGGGATGACAGAGGATGAGATGGTTGGATGGCATCACCAACTCAATGGACATGAGTTTGGGTAAACTCTGGGAGTTGATGATGGACAGGGAGGCCAGGCATGCTGCAGTCCATGGGGTCACAAAGAGTTGGACATGACTGAGCGACTGAACTGAACTGAACTGTTTGGTTTACTAAATCCTCTTACCTTACTGTTGACTCTAGAGCTTCTCCTTGCAGCTGCTTGTGATTATCACCTGGGAACTTAATCCTTTCCTCAGCAGGGCCCATAATCACCCCTGCATTTGAGAATCTAGACTGGTCCCTTCTGATCTTTCCACTTGTCTCTGCACTCTTGGTTTCCTCCTGTTCTACTGGGTACAGGAGTACCTAGTACCCTTGTACCCCTTCCCTCTGTCATCCCCTTCCTCATGTACCATTTCTCCCCAGACAGCATGAGGGGCCCTAGAGATGCCTAGACCTTGAGAGTCAAGGGCCTCAGCCAGAGCAGGGATGTGCTTTATCTAAGTCTGAGGGCCTGCCAGTGTAGAATTTAATTTTTACCTTAGCTTATTTTAACCACCTGTCTTTTCTACTTTCCACATTTTCATTTAAAACTCTACTTGCTATTTTTCTCTTTATACCTACTTCCATACCTACTTCCTACTTCTACTTTCCATTTTTTAAGATTGTAAAATGAATTCATGTTCATTATAAGTTATCTGGAAAATGAATGAAAGACTAGAAGGATAGGAAAATAATGAACAAAATGCCCAGATGCTGCTAGTATTAACATCTTGGCATATTTACTTCTGAATGTTTTTTATGCTTTTAAACATAGTTGAGATCATAGTGCATATGCACATTTTTATTCTGCTTTTTTTTGGTCTATTTATTGTTTTCTCAAAAAACACATGGTTTTATTTATCAATGGCACTATTCTCCTTCATAATGTCTTCATTTATCTTTTATTCCCTATGATTTCCTCTTTCTAATATTTTTACTTAAAATATTTTGTTCACTTCCTAGCTGCTTTTACTTAAGTGCAGAGATGATTGATGTTTATTATTTTTATCCAAAATGAAATTTCAGATATTGATTTTTTCTTACCCCCAAGGTAATAGATTTTTATTAAAATCAGAAAATACAGTGGAAAAAAATCATGATAATCCTGCTCACTAAGAAACAACTGTTAGTAGCTTTCAGATTGTTTTTATGTATACTCTCTCCTGCCAAAGTTTCACAACTTCTGACTTCACCTAACATTTTGTTAACATTTCTATGTCAATATGTGCATTGCTTCAACATAATTTTAACGGCCACACAATATCTTATTGTGTAGATGTACTATGGTTTACTTAGTCACATTTATATTTTTAGATGGCTTATGCTCAGTCACTTCAGGTGTATCCGACTCTTTGTGACCCCACGGACTGTAGCCCACCAGGCTCCTTTGTCTGTGGGTTTCTCCAAGCAAGAATACTAGAGGTGTTGCCATGCCCTTCTTCCAGGGGATCTTCCTGACCTGGGGACTGAACCAGGGTCTTCTGCATTGCAGGCAGATTCTTTACCAGCTGAGCTACCAGGGAAGCCCCTAAGTTGTTCCCATTCTAGTATTTGCCACTTAGAAACACTGTTTTGTAATGAATTGTTTTAAAGATCATTTTTGGACATTGTTTACATTTGGAGAAGAGGATTATTAAATTTCTGGAAATAAAATTCATGGATAAGAGGGCCTACCTATTTTTGGAGCTTCTATTCTCCACATGTATAAACTATTTCCAGTTCAGATAAATTTTCACTTCTCCCTAGACTGCAGGAAGGTATTTTTCTGTCTCCTCACATTTCTACAAACATGGGACTTAGACATCTGATAAACCTTTTCAATAGAAAAATTTGGCATTTTTCTTTAGTTACTAGTGAGATTAAATTTCCCCGCAATTTAGGTAGCATTTATATTCAGTCTTAGCCCACTAATATTCCATTGTTTGTTTTTTAAATGCTTTCTGTGTATCAAGATCATTGACCATTTATCTTGTGTACTGGAAATACTGTTTCCATTCTGTATTTTCTTTTTCATTTTACTGTTGATTTAAAGGAGTTTTAGATTTTTGTATAGACGGATTCATTTGTTTTTACCTTTTTTAGTTTTTGCTTTGGGTTTACTCTTGAAATTCCCGATCCCATTTTATGGCCATATAAATATTCACTGACCATGTCTTTTTGGACTTTCATAATTTCATTTTTCTCTAATGTTTAATGTTTTAGTCACAATTGAAATTAGTTTAGTTTAAGACAAAGCAGTGATTAACTTTATGAATTTATGAATGTTGTTGTTGTTCCGTTGCTAAGTCACATCTGACTCTGCGACCTCATGGACTGCAGCACGCCAGGCTTCCTTGTCCTTCACCGTTTCCCAGAGTTTGCTCAAACTCATGCCCATTGAGTTGGTGATGCCATCCAACTATTTGATCCTCTGTCTCCCCCTTCTTCTCAGTTCCATTTTTCCCACATTGATTTGAAATGCCATCATTATTGTGTATTTATTGTATATTTCTTTACCAGCTGAGCTACCAGGGAAGCTGGCTTAGAGGGTAAAGTGCGTGCCCGCAATACGGGAGACCCTGGTTCGATTCCTGGGTTGGGAAGATCCCCTGGAGAAGGAAATGGCAACCCATTCCAGTACCCTTGCCTGGAAAATCCCATGAACGGAGGAGCTTGGTAGGTTACAGTCCATGGGGTCACAAAGAGTCGGACACGACTGAGCAAGTTCACTTCACTTCATTGTATATTTACACACACACACATAATACAGAACCCTGAACCAGGTTACAGAACCAGCTTGAGTCAGAGGATTAATAAGCATACAATCATCTCAGACTCAGCTGGGTGTCGTCTCTTCTGGGGATGGGCAAGGCTTCTCTCTAAGAGTCACAGAACACTGGAGCTGGTTCTCCCTGGTTCTCAGGGTGTTGTCAGTGGTCCCTGGATTAGTCCTGGCTTCAGCCTCTTCATCATCAAACCACTATCAACTCTCTTCTTTTAACTTTTCCCCAGGTTTTGATTTTGAGGTTCCAGAGGATCAGAGAGTTTTCATTTCCCTGCAGTCTGATCAGTCCAATGCATAAACATTCTTAATTAGATTGGTCTTCCTCAATAGCAGATGCTGAGATGAAGATTTGGACACAAGTATTTTATCCTGGAGGTGGGTCTAGGAAGCCCGAGACAGTGAACGCAGAGTGGGACAAGGGAGAAAGCCCACAGGAAGAGCATGGGTGAGCGTGGCGGTGGTAGGGGGCAGCTGGGCCCCCTCCTCTTGGGGACTTCTGGCCAACTGTGGATCATGACTCAAAGGTGGTCCACCCACAGGGGTGTGAGAGCTGGGGTATTTATCCACCACTTCTTTTCCATCACTGGTGGCATGCTGCTCCCGGGGGCCCTTAACTCCCTGACACCCTGGCCTGTTCCTGCTACAGAAGCAGGCTTGAGACAGGGCCGCAGGTATTGTCAGTTTTAGGCTGGGGTGGGAGAGGAGGGATAAGGGGCGGACACCAGCATGGCTGCTTGAGTCCACCCCCTGAAATTGGCCCCAGCTGACAGCGGCCCGGGTGCTACTGAAAACACTTCCACAGTGGGAGAATGCAGGGTGGACTGAGCTGTGGCGGGGCAGTTCTGGTTAGAAAATCCTTTTCACTGAGCCCACATAGTGCTCCTTCAAGCTTCCACATTTTGTTCTACTTCTGCCTCCTGGAAAAGAAAAGGATCAAGCCATATTTTCTGGAGGAGTTTGGCCAATGACCCAGAAGCACCAGTATGTCTTCTTACATATGCTGGGGTATGGCCCTAAGTTGCATAACTAGGCATCTCTGCGCCATCCTCTTTGTTCTTCTACGGCTGCCATTTCTTAGAACAGCTGGAAAGATGCTCATGTGGGTGTGGCTAAGGGGAAGCCAACTTCGTGTGCATGTCAGCGGGGAGGATGGAATACGGTCCACTTAGCCTTCAAGCACCTTGATTAGTTCAGCTGCTCCAGGGAGATGGGGAAAATTGTAGCACTGAATGACTAATTCATGAGTCATGGAATGTTTATGCTCATTTTCAGATTTTCTAAACTCACAAATGCCTCTTTCCCACAAGCAAACAATTGCCATTTTTGTTCTAAAAGACAGTGGACTGGCCAATTCTATCATCATCTTAATCTCTTACCACATATTAATGGAATACAATACATTTAATTTGGCTTAGAAGAAGATGGATTTCCAAGACAAAATTAGTCTAATTCCTTTCTTGCTCCATAAGCAAATCCCGGATGAAATGAATGGGGGCCAGCATGAGCAGCACCTCCCCCATAACGACAAGTCTACAAGCCAGTGACACTGGGGGAGGAATTTATACTTTGCATTCATTGGCTTTTCTTCAGATATTTGGGTGGGGCATTTGCATCTCATATTTTAATGACAGAGAGAGTGATAAATGAGATCACAAACTAAGCTCTATTGTCATCGCTTTGCAGAAGTTAAGTAGGATTAATTATAAAGGATACGAACTGGAAGCACCCCCTCAAGGTCATAAGTTGAGTGCAACGGCCTTGCATTTCATAAGAGGTTCGAGGGTGACAGGAGGACTTTGTTTCTACCATTTCAGTTGGCTCCTTCTCCCAGGTCAGCAGGGAAACCTGAATCTGTGTGATCCAGGGTTAATTTCTGACCTAGAAGTCAGAGGCCGCGCTGCGTGAACCAGAAAAGTGACCTCCTCCTTGTCAAAGGCAATTCCACTCTCATGGGCAGTGTGCGCCCCAACCCCAGCCCCCAGATCTTGTGTTCCCGAGGGTCTCCTCCTCCCCGAGCCCCCAACTCTCCCCCACCCCAGAGCTGGGTGCTGCTCCCTTGGCTGACCTCCAAGCACGCGGGCTGAGCAGGGTCAGGCACAGAGGAGCCCCAGAGGTGCCCGAGGTCCTTGCTAACCGTCGATGAGATTGGCTTCTGGCTCCAGCCTGCTCTCTCTTGGGCTCCTGAGGCAGCAGAGACTCGGAGGAGGCCCTCCTCCTCCTGGCAAAGGGCTGAGACTGGGCATGTGTGCCGTGCTCCAGGCCACCCCTGCCTCTGCTCAGTTAGTGAAGATGGAGGCAGGGGGCCTGGTGCATCCCCAACAATGTACCAAGATGGCGGCGGGGACACTGCGGGGCCTCTTCCTCCGTGACCCACTGAACAACCTCAGAAGCTGTGCTGGTAGCTCATGGCCAGTTCTCCACGGTGGCTTTGACATGGGGGAGACAACAGTCAAGATGAACATGTGAGGCTCTGGAGACCAAGAGGGAAAGGTGCTCTCTGTCCAAAGTACTGGGCTGACTCAGAAATCTTCTGAATAGGGACTTCCTTGGTGGTCCAGTGGTTAGGACTTTGTCTTCCAATGCAGGGAGTGCAGGTTCGGTCCCTGCTTGAGAAACTAAGATCCCCCATGCCTCAGCCAAAAAAAAAAAAAAAAAAAAAATTAAACAGGAACAATGTCATAAATTTAACAAAAACTGTAAAAATGTCCACATCCAAAAAAATCTTAAAAAAGAAATCTTCTTTATAGAGATACAGAGAAGGCCAATACACCAATGACCTAGAAATACATTCAGGAATGAGTAGATATTTGCTAAACATAATTTATCATTTCTCAGTTCTGTGACTATGTCTTCCTGCGATTTTTGTGGACTTTTCATCAGGCACGGAATGGGCTTAAAAGGGAGGTGACCGGTGGCATTTCCTGCAGGGCTCTCCCTGGGGCGGGGACAGGGGAGTGCATCAGAGAGAACGGGGCTTGCCTGCTGGGGGCCCTGGCTCTGTCTGGGTCTCAGCCGTCGCATTGTCTCTAGACAAACATGGTGCCCAGAGCCACCCCGGATTGCCTCACTGTCCACAAAGTCAATGGGATTTTTACCTGCCCAGGCAATCCTGGGGACTAAAGGACCGCCGAGACCCTGGGAGGTCAGAAGCACATGGATTCCATGGTGGGGCTTCTCTCAAAACTTTCCAAATATGGGCTCGGCCAAGCTCATTTCCTTCCAGAGAACTGAGACTTTTCCTGGGTATCGTCAGACTCATTCATTATCTATTTTTATATTAAAAGAACAGAAATTTCACTAACTCATAAAAACTGGGGGAAACTGTTCCTTGCCACATAATATTAGGGACAGATGTTTAATTTCAAAGCACACATAACTACATTGCAATTTCCAGTGAAGTGGAAGCCAGACAGCCTAAGCAGCCCTTACCAATTAGCAGTGTTCCTTCTTCACCCCCTACACCCACCACCCGACACACGGAGGGCTGGACTTGCTGTTGCAGAGCCTGAGATTTAAGGGAGACCTCTGGCTCGGCTAACCCCAAATCGGGTGGTTTGTGTGGTTCCGTGTCCCTCCTTCTTCTCTGCTCTGGCCACCCTTTTTCCCAGCCATGTTCCACGGCTCCAGGTTCCTCTGATAAAGCCTTCCCACTGCCAGCTCTCCTCCTGAGCTCCTGTAAGGGGTCCGGGAGTGGGAGGAGACACAGAGACCAGATTCAAGACTGAGCAGGTGTGGGTGAGGACCTGCCCATGCCATCCTGACATCTACTCGTGGGAAGGGCTCAGTGAGAAGAGACACCCACGAATGAGGCTGATGGCAAAGTCACCATTCACAAGACAAGCAAAAACAAGCCACAATCAAAGATAGCATTTTTTCCTTGACAATTTGAAGATGGTCTGATTTATTGAAAAATGACGAGAATAGTATGAGTTTAGAGGTAGCTGTTTGCAAAATGAAAGTTTAGGCATCTGTAATTTGTCTATATGTTTTGCATATCAATCAGCAAAATCAATATGTTTTTCTGCAAAGTGATGTCTCTGCTTTTGAATGCACTGTCTAGGTTTGTTGTAATATCTTCAGGTTAATAAAATGTGGCTCAACTGAAAAACACTTTTCATTGCAAGAATAACAGAATGATCAAGAATACAGCACTGTGAGTCTTCAGAGTGAGATCTGTGTTCCCACATGGGAAGTTTTCATATTGAAATGTGTCTGTTCTCCTGGGAAGGCACTTTGATGTCTTGTGGATGAAATTCCTGTCAAAATCCCCAAAGTCTATTGGGAACAAAATGATATGAGGCTCATTTGGGAAAATGGGTAAGAATAACCAAGTAGGCTCTGAAAAATAACAGTGTGAAGTGACACAGAGAACCAAATAGCAAAACACCTTAAGATAATGATGAAAGTAGCAGGATACTCATGTAGACAGAAATAGAATAATGGCAACCAGTGGATTGTCCAGAAATGACTCAAGATAACTTAGCATTTCTTACATGAAAAGGGAGAATTAAGTCTATGTAGCAAAGATGGATTGTGCAATAAACGTTACTGGCATAGGTGGTTACAATTTTGGGGAAAAAAAAGTTGAGGTTGGATTCTTACCTCATGATAAAATAAATTCCAGATGGTTTGAAGAGATAAGCATAGTGCAAATGAAATGGTAAAGGAATTTGAGGGAAAGATGGGTGAATATTTTTGCACTCTGGGGGTGAAAAGGCTTTTCTAAGCATACTGAAGCTAGAAAAGTTTGGAAAAGTTCTATCGCTCTTTCTAAACACGTGAAGCTGACCTACGGGAGGTGGAAGGGATGTGAAGCCCTGGCTCGCCGTGCGCATCCAGAGACAGAGGCTTTGACGTACGACAAACACGGCCGCACCCCCAGCTGACGCAGCCCTGCTGGGTGGGCGCGGACTGTCCACATGTCACGGGGGAGGGGACCGAACCCCGAGACCTTGAATAGATCAGCCTGGAAGATGGCAAGCATCTTCACAGAAGTATCAGCAGAAAAGTGAAAGTGAAAGTCGCTCAGTCGTGCCCAACTCTTTGCGACTTCAGCTGCTTCACCTTCGTGGCCTCAGTCTCTGCATCCGGAAAGTGGGGACAAGGATGCCATGGTCATTTCATGACTGTGAGGGTCTTACCATTACTTGAGGCTCCTGGCTTGGAAGCATAGGGACCATGTGTAGTGAAAGACACCAACACTGGGTCATCTGTATCCCCATCGCTGATCTTGCCTCGGGGACCCAGGTGCCAGCAGGAAATGGGGCTCGGGAAGTCCAGCCCGGGAAACATCCCCATCCCCCTGACTCCAGGGAAGAAGTCACGTGTCACAAGTGTCACAAGAGTTAGTCGCTCAGTCGTGCCTGACTCTTTGCGACCCCATGGACTGCAGCCCACCAGGCTCCTCTGTCCATGGGATTTTCCAGGCAAGGATACTGGAGTGGGTTGCCATTTCCTCCTCCAGGGGATCTTCCCAACCCAGGGATCGAACCCGGGTCTCTTGCATTGCAGGCAGATTCTTCTGGGCATCAAGTCCAGCCACTGCGGACTCAGAACAAGCCTCCAACATCAGCCGAAAGTCTGTCTTTGCTCTGTTGAGGCTTTGAGGAAGTCTCTCAGCTCTTTAGTGGAGAGAAGGGAGGTAGGAGGAGAGATCGCGGGGATGGCAGTTTGGCTCCTGGGGCGCTGGGGCAATAGTCTGATGGGCAATGGGGAGGCCATGAATCTGTGTGCCTTTCCTGGGCAGACTGAGCCCTGAGAAGTCCTGTCAGGCGGAGATGGGCTCTCGGGCCCTCCTGGCCCCTCCACCGCCCCTGCCCGTGATGAGGGCTCAGCCAAGAGGGCTGGACGTCCCCCAGGGAGACGGAGCGGCAGCCCTGGCTGCCCAGATGTCTCCTTCTCTATGTTTCCTCCAGACCCCCTCTCGTGCCCCCTGCTTTTCTTTCCACGTGTTCTAAAGTCAGATCTGCAGACCCTGCCTCCTCCAGCGCAGCTGCCCCCAGCCTTCCTCGGGTGCTGGTCCTGCCCACTGACCGTCGTGGTGGGCGCACCAGCCTGTCTGCATCCAGCTGGCCGTGGGCGCTCAGATCCGGGAGCACCCGGTGGGTGGAAGCCGCAGGGAAAGTCTCGGCTGGAGCCCCGGGAGGAAGCTCTGGGGACAGTAGGAGGCATGGGGGGACTCCTGACATGGCGGAACAGGGTTCTGGGGGGGCCTGGCTCCACAGCCCCTGAGAGTGAAGTTGGGAGTCTGCAGACAAAATGCACAGTCCAACGACTCTTCAGCCCCAGCATCTTAGCTCTGGAGATCTTAGCAAAGGAGATCTGGCATCTTAGCAAAGGAGATCACAGCCCTGAAACTCATATGTCCTGATCTAGAAAAGCCAGACAGTGGGCGAGGCAGGGTCATGTCCGGCTTCAGAGAGAGACGCTGTCCTTCCCTTCCCAGGCGCCCGCACAGGGGTGGTTGGGTCCAAGTACAAGCACATGGTCATCCCTGGCACTTCCAGGATGACACTGCAGGTGGAGAAATTCAGGGCATTCTGGGTTCTGGAGCTAGCGATGCTCCTTTCGACAAAGGGGACTGACCGGCCTAAGAACCCAGTGCCTGCAGCCTGGAGGTCCTCTCAGCGTCCACTTTATGCCCACAAACCCAGACAGAAAGTGGGGTGATTGGACAAGACAGAGATCTAGAAAACAAACATTTTAAAGAGCAGTTGCAAATTTACAGAAAAATCATAAAGATAGCACCAAGAGAATTCAGTCTCCCTTTTGCCCACTCTGCGGCCTTGGAGTGGTCTCTCCAGCAGAAGGCGTGTTGTCCACAGTGGCCCTGGGGACCGATCATTGCTGATGGCCTCTTCTGTGTGTCTCTATTTCTGCTTTGCAAATAATGGTTGTGTTTCTAGCATTTTATCTGGGAGCACCATGCAGCAAAGCTAACTGCGTGTGTTCCTTTGTTGGGTGAGCCCAGGGGCCGGGGCTCCCCTGCTCTTGCTGTGGTCAGAGGGTGCTCACCCACACTTTCCTGAGGATGGAGGAGGCGTCTTTTGGATCAGGAGAGGCCTTCTATGTGTTGATCTGTGATATGTCTGTCCAGAGAGAACTGGGTTGAGGAAACCCCCCTACTACTCCGGCTGTAGCACCCACTCCCTTCCCCAAGCTGAAGAGTTGAGCCCTTCTGCCTGCTGAACACTCACACAGCATGCAGCACCCTGCACACAGACCCTGCACACAGCACCCAGCATCTTATACACAGCACCCTGCACAGAGCACCCAGCACCCTATACACAGCACCCTGCACACAGCACCCAGCACCCTATACACAGCATCCTGCCCACAGCACCCTGCACACAGCACACAGCACACATCACCCTACACACAGAACACAGCACTCAGCACCCTGCACCCAGCACTCAGCACCCTGCACATAGCACTAGCACTCAGCACACAAAACCCTACACACAGCACTGCACCTTGCCCATAACACCCTGCATACAGCACTTGGCAGGAGCTCTATCCACAGTCCTCTGCTATGCGTCTTAGGGCCCTTGTGCCCTGAGAACATCTTTAACTTGAACTTGTCAATTTTGTCAACTTGTTATACACCGTAATCCTCCCCTGACTTCCTCAGTTCTCACTGGTCCAGGCAGATTGTGAATTTTTCAGTGTCTAAGCCACAGGCTTCTCTCTGTGTTGGAAGAGCCTCCTTCCCCTGGCTGGTTGGGTGGGGTCTGCTCCCGGGGCAGGGGAGAGGGAACCTCAGCTCCGCTCACTTCTCCCACTCATCTCCTGACTCCCCGCTTCCATCTGGGACACACTCCCTCCCCATGACACTGTTAGGATGGCTTGCTTGCGCTTGCTTTTCATTTTATAAGATGTCCTGGTTAAGAAACACTAATGCCCGATGCTTAAGGCCACGTGTTTGCTGAAACCCACACAGTCACACCCCTGTATCTAGTGTCTCAACCCCCAAACAGACCTCCCGGCATGAGCAGTTGAATCCTCACCCAAGGGGGCCCGTGCACGTTGGGGTCAGAGCAGTAGCTGCAGAGAGAAACCCCCATGGCTTGGATGCCCTGGACGCAGACCGCAGCACTGACCTCTGGCGGGTTAGCCCTGCTGGGCCAGCGGATGCTTTAAGGCCCTCATCCATGTCTTGGATGAGGTCTGACCTCGTCTACTTAACAGAGCTCATAAATCCTACCTTCCAAGGTATTTACATTAAAACGCTGGCCTGCGGTTCAGAAACGGAATTCTAGGAAGAAGGCTATTTCTGCTTTTGGACGCACTCTGCACTTCCTCCGTGGTCTGCTGGAACCCGAAACGCACCCAAAGAGGCTGCATCTTGGCTGATTTTGCGATGAGTCCTCGAGTCACAGCCCCCGGGAGCTGGCTTGCCGGCCTCCTTCTTGCGGCAGAGCCAGTTGGCGGCCAAATGTCCACATTAGCCGAGGCGCTTATTTTACTGGGTCTGACTCGACAAAGCCGGATTCCTGCTATGTTGCTGTGTGTGTAACCACAGCAGAGCAGGCCCGGGGGCTCACCTCTCCTTTGACGACCTCTCTGCTAGAATGTGAAGGGGCCCCCGGGGGTGTGTGGTTAGACCTCGGTCCTTTTGGAGGGTCAACATTTGGGACTTTGCCAGCTGGCTTTTTTTCTTAGATGTTTAATGGATTACAAAGTTATGTATTCTTCATGCAGATAAGTAGTTTCGAGCTCTAAAGAGTACTCTAAAGCTGGAAAATAAAAATTGCTTAACTCTACTATTAGATGCCTTTGAAATAAATTTAAAAAGAAGCCCCTTTTTCAGTGAGCTGACAGAAATTGCCTGTCTCCTGAGGCCCTAAAATTTGATGTGACTGAGGCCGCAAGGCCACTCCACCTCCAGATGAAACCATCCACGCCACCAGGGACTGCTTCTCCCAAGGTGAGCCGGGCAGAAGCTGTTTGGCAGGAATAAGACCTCTCGCCTGCAGCCCGCCTTGGTGGACCAGTCGTATTGTCCAGTTGCTCCGGATGGCCCAGAAGATGTGTGTGACTCACCATGAAGTCTCTGCCCAGGGCCTCAGCTGAGAGGAAGTGGCCGAGGAGGAGGCCCTTGTTCCTCAGCCTTGTCCCCAAGGCGCCCGTCTCACCTGGTGACTAATCTGATCCTGGTCATTAGAGGTGCTTAGAGGAAACAGTCTTTAAAGTCAATTCATAGTAGGGTGTAAATGACTAACCGATCCCTAACAACCACACAGGCATTTGCATTGTTCAATGAGACGCTTTGTGAAATTAGGGAATTTTTAAAAAAATTTAATTTGGGTGAATTATAGACTCATGCAGTGAAAATGAAAGTCACTCAGTCATGTCTGATTCTTTGAGACCCCATGGACTGTAGCTCACCAGGCTCCTCTGTCCATGGAGTTCTCCAGGCAAGAATACTGGAGTGGGCTGCCATGCCCTTCTCCAGGGAATCTTCCCGACCCAGGGATTGAACCCAGGTCTCCTGCAGTACAGGCAGATTCTTTACCAGCTGAGCCAATAGACCCTATAGGCTCACAAGGAGCCGCCAGATTAGCACAGAGAGAGTCCATGGGTCTCCGGGCCTCGTCTCGGGCCTCCCCGCCTGGGAACACCATGGGGCTGTAATACAGTATCAAGACCAGGGAGAGCTCACGGAGTCACAGGCGGACGTAGAGCACAGTGTGACGCGTGAGGCGTGTGAATGTGGGTGTGTTACAAGGGTGCGGCTGTGTCTTTATAGTCACTTCTCTTGCCTAGTCTTGCTTGTCACAGCTTCTCTCTGCCTCTGACTCTAGAAGTCCCGTCAGCCTTTTCATAACCCCCTTGGCCCCGCCGCTGCCCGCCACCCCTCGGTGGTCCCAGCGGGAGGGTCACTCTGCTTCCTTTCCTGGCCGATGTGCGTAACTTCCGTCTCAGAGGAGCTGGCCCGCGCCCGCCGCTGGGCCCTGGCCCGGGCTTCCCCTCTGACAGCTTCTCCACCTGGGCAGTGCAGACCCAACCTGCTCTGTCCTTTTCTTCAGCCCCGCCTGCATCCGAGGCTGAGCCGCCCCCGGGCACCTCACATCACGTAAAGTTCCAAGCTGCGTTTATGCTCTCCCTGAGGCTCTGGCTCAGCCGGCCCCTGCCCCCTCCAAGCGGGCACCTGAGAACTGGTTGGCCCCATGCTCCCAGCCCCCTCTTCTGAATGGCCCTGCTGTCTGGTCCAGGGCCCCAGTAACTGCAATGTTGCAGGATTTCTGCTGCACTCTTTTGGCCGGTATCTCTGCCCAAAGCTGAGGGGCTGGGGAGTGGACGGGTGGAACTGTGTGCGTGAATCAGAAATCTTGCACAGTCACTGTCCCAGGAAACTCTCCCCAGGGGCTCTGCTTGACTCTGATGTTGATGTCAGCTCCTGGTGCTCGGGAGGGTCTCCTCCTTGAAAAATGGTCAGTGGGGCCCTCAGGGTGTGGCCCACCCAGGAAGGTGGACTCCCTGTCCCAGGACTCACAGCGCCCCCAGTACCCACTGCAGCCTGGACAGATGCACCACTCTCGTCTCCGAAGTAAGCCTCGCCCACCCCGTCTGAGAGCTATGCGAGCTGTCCCGTCCGCTTCAGCACTTGCATCAAGGAGCTATGGGCTTGCTGTCCATCCCGCTCATCACCTTGGGTCCCACTTTGTACTGATGCTTCATTTATTATGCCTATGTTGGACAGAGCAAGGCTTGTCTTTTCTCTCTCTCTCTTTTTTTTTAACATTTCAGGACCATTTTGTGCTTGTGAGAGATGCACATTATTTTTCACCCAACATGAGAGGCTTTGCCTGTCAGTTAAGACATTTTCGGTTGTAACTGTTATCATAGCCAGATCCAGCTCTGTCCTTGCACTCCGTTGTCCACGTTTTGATTGTTTTCTTTGCTTCTTTGCTGTTCCGTTGCTTCTCTCTAGCGTTACATGGCACGTGCACTGCTTGCTTTCCTCCTCGATGGTCTCAGAGCAGCTTTGTGTTTCTGCTGACAGCCACCCTTCTTAGGAAAAAATGTTCCCATGGGTTCTGTGCTGTCGGGGTCACAGCTAAGGGAAGTTCTGCATGCAGCCGGGTGTGGAGTGTGCGGGGGAAGGCAAGGCCCTGAGACCAAGACTGGGCCCAGCTGAGTTCCCACTCCCGCCCACCACCGCGAATCTAGCCGGACTTTGTCCTGGGGGCGCCGTGGTCGAGGCAGGGTCACCTGCTGGCCCTAAGGCCTGAGAATGGCAGCAGGACCAGGAAGCCACCTGGGTGTCACCTCTGTAAAGATTGCAATGCCCAGCTGCCTCCACGGAGCTGGGGGACATGCTCCCTGCCCACCCAGCTGGTAACAGCTGTAACACCAGGGGCCCCAGGACCCAGGTCTGTGGGCAGGCCTCTCAGGATCATGGACACAGGCCACGAAGGGGCCAGCGTGGCCCTGAGAGTGAGAGAGGCGGGGAGAACTTGCAGGGGGCCCGCCCTGCTCTTCCTGCCCCCTCCCCTCAGCCTGCGGCTCTACCACATACCAGGAACATGTAGCCTGCATGTGCACATGCAGATAAATAGCATGTGTATGTACACAGAGACATACACAATACCTGTAGCATGCACCAATGCCTGTGTACACAGAGACACACAAGGCATGCATGTGTGCATACGGACAATGTAATACATGTGCAAACACATATAGCAGGTACACATGTAGACATGTGATGTGTATGTACATGCACTTACACATGCCATGCACTGGACATGTAGGGGCAGGCAGTTTTCATGTGCAGACACATGGCCTGTGTATGCATATGTGTAGAGACACATGTAACCTTTGTGTATGTATGTGGGTATAAGGAAAACATCTACTTCTGCTTTATTGACTATGCCAAAGTCTTTGGCTGTGTGGATCACAACAAATTGTGGAAAATTCTTAAAGGGATGGGAATACCAGACCACCTGACCACCCTCTTAAGAAATCTGTATGCAGATCAGGAAGCAACAGTTAGAATTGGGCATGGAACAACAGCCTGTTTCCAAATCGGGAAAGGAGTACATCAAGACTGTATATTGTCACCCTGCTTATTTAACTTATATGCAGAGTACATCATGAGAAATGCTGGGCTGGATGAAGCACAAGCTGGAATCCAGATTGCCAGGAGAAATATCAATAACCTCAGATATGCAGATGATACCACCCTTATGGCAGAAAGTGAAGAAGAACTAAAGAGCTTCTTGATGAAAGTGAAAAATGAGAGTGAAAAACTTGGTTTAAACTCAACATTCAGAAAACTAAGATAACGACGTCTGGTCCCATCACTTCATGGCAAAGAGATGGGGAAACAATGGAAACAGTGACAGACTTTATTTTTTGGGGCTCCAAAATCACTGCAGATGGTGACTGCAGCCATGAAATTAAAAGGATGCTTGCTCTTTGGAAGAAAAGTTATGACCTAAACAGCTTATTAAAAGACAGAGACATTGCTTAGCCAACAAAGATTCATCTAGTCAAAGCTATGGTTTTTCCAGTAGCTGTGTATAGATGTGAGAGTTGGACTATAAAGAAAGCTGAGCGCAGAAGAATTGATGTTTTTGAACTGTGGTGTTGGAGAAGACTCTTGAGAGTCCCTTGGACTGCAAAGAGATCCAACCAGTCAATCCTAAAGGAAATCAGTCTTGAATACTCATTGGAAGGACTGATGCTGAAGCTGAAACTCCAATACTTTGGCCACCTTATGCGAAGAACTGACTCATTAGACAAGACCCTGATGCTGGGAAAGATTGAAGGCAGGAGAAGGGGACGACAGAGGATGAGATGGTTGGATGGCATCACCAACTTGATGGACATGAGTGTGAATAAACTCCAGGAGTTGGTGATGGACAGGGAGGCCTGGCATGCTGCAGTCCATGGGGTCACAAAGAGTCGGACACGACTGGGCTACTGAACTGAACTGAACAAGGAACACGTTTGTATTTTGCATGTGGACTCACGCAGCAGACACAGCATGTTCTGCCCGGATTCCCTCTGGAGGCACTGCCCCCACCCGCCAGCACCCACCTCTCCTCCTTGGAGAAGCCCTTGAACCAAGGTGCCCGAGGCTGGCGTGCCCCACGCTGCACTGGTTCACATGCAGATGCTAAAGTCCCAGCTCCCTTGCCTCGTGGGACAAGCCGGACACTGAGGCTGTGAGGAGGGTGATCTGTGCCCAGGGCTCCCTGGGGACTGGGCTGGGCTGCACTGGCGGGAGCCACAGCCTCCGGGCTTCTCTCTTCCCGATCCTGCAGCCTGCCTGTCTCTCTCGGGATATTTCCTGACGCAGCCCCAACCGTGCCTCAAGGCTGCATCTGGTGCGACCAGAGGGAAGCCCTCTGGAGAGAGCCCCCTGGGGCTGTGTGCTGTCGCCATAAGGCTAGATGCCCGGCCCTGCCCCCACCCAGCCTCTGGCCCACAGGGTATCCCCCCTGTGGCCACCCGCCGTCTCCAACCCTGCACAGGTGAGCAGGTGGAGGGGCACGAGTGCCTTCCCAGACATCCCCAGGCTCACCCCCATTGCCCTTGAACTGTCAAAGTGGCTCCCAGGAGTTTTTCAGCAAATGTGTCATAGAGGGAAAAAAATGTTTAAAGCTTCACAAGCATCTTCAGCTCTTTGTATTGTACCTGAAGTGTTGCTCTGGAACCTTAAGCAAGCCACTCGTAGGCAGCTGGGTAGCAGGGGGGTCTACACAGTGAAGAGAAACAGAGGCTGAAGTCCAATCATCGCTCAGCCACATTCACCACTTGGCCCTTGCCCCGCTCACCCGGATGCGCTTCTGTGTCCTAAGATTCATGTCCTGGAGCCCCGACCACCCAAGTCCCTTCTGACTCTGCCGACACTGGCAGTGTGGTCACAGGCGGGAAGCAGCGACACTCACGCCAGGCAATGACTGCCTGTGTCCATTTCCTGCTCCTTTTCCAGGATGACGTGAGTCAGACTGGGCTCACGAACCCTACGGGAAAGGGGCGATCTGGAGGCGGGGACTTCACGGGAAGCTGTGAAGCAGCTGGCAGTGCAGCTCTGAGGGATTCGCAACCCCCATGGGTTGCCATCCGAGGGGGTGCCAGGCTTGGCTGGAGGGCTGGGGGTCCGTGCCCCTGGGGACTGACCGTGCCGCAATCAGGGAGGCTTGGGAGAATCTGTGTTTGGGGAGGGTGAGGGTGAGGTGGAGCGAGCCTCCTATACATTTTTTCCAAAGTCTGGTTTTAATTGGATCTTGTTCCTATAAAAAGAAAAGAAATTCATTATAATTTAGGGAAAAAAAAAACTTCCAGGGGGTCTGCATGAGAAACAGTTTGTGGGGTGGGGTTGGGAGGAGGAAATCTCCCAGGAAGGAAGCATCTGGGGAGACAGATGTGCTCTTGGCTGCATCTCAGCCCAGAGAAGATGAGGGCCGGTGGGCAGGGTTGATGGACCCAAGCAGGCTGCTCCCCTGAGAAGGCAGCAGCCCCAGGGACACAGTCCTCCACCACCCACCATGCTCCTGGGATCCAGACTCAGTGACCAGTGACATGCTGGTGACTCTCCCTGAGGGTCCCCAGGGCCCTCCCTGGCTGGCTGTTTACTGCCCAGCTCATCATCTGCTCTGACCAAAGTCCTCTCCAGCAGGAGGGCAAATCTTGCCTCTTGTCCCCCTCCCTGCCCTGGCTGCCATCACTGGCGCCCTTCACATCCCACATCCTGGGTGGCACCCCGTCTGTCACCCACCCTCTGCTCACCCTGCTCAGCTGCAGCATCCTTTCACCCATCGCCAGGGGCCCGGCAGCCTCCGGAGTCCTCCTCCCAAAATAACCTTTCGAGGAAACACCTGGCAACCTGCCTTCTGCTGAGACATTCTGGAAACTTCCCACTGCTGGCAGGACAGAGACCACATGGGTAGCCTGGCTCTCAAGGCCCCTGTGATCACTGTGCCTCGGCTTCATATGTGCCCACGGGCAGTGGAAGTCTTCCCACCATAGAGCCATGTGGGCAAACCCAGAGGACAGCCCAAGGGGTCTGGGCCCTCAGCTAGTCACGGGGAAAGCTCAGCAAAGAAGGGAAGGGCAGGGCCTGGGCCACAGGCACTGGTAGCATCCGGTTCTGAAGCCGTACCCTGCAGGACTTCTGGTGCAGGCACCGTGGCCTTGACTCAGGGGACCTGCTGGAAAGGGTGGTAGCAAGTGTCATGCCTTTGCTCTCCCTGGAGACCCTGGTCTCCAGACCAACAAGGACCAACACTGATCTTGTTGTTCAGTCACCCAGTCCTGTCCAACTCTTTGCGACCCCATGGACTACAACACGCCAGACCTCCATGTCTATCACCAACACCCAGAGTTTGCACAAGTTCATGTTCATCGCATCAGTGATGCTGTCCAGCCATCTCATCCTCTGACACCTCTTGTCCTTCTGCCCTCAATCCTTCCCAGCATCAGGGACTTTTCCAATGAGTCGTCTGTTCTCATCAGATAACCAAAATACTGGAGATTCAGCATTAGTCTTTCCAGTGAATAGTCAGGGTTGATCTCCTGTAAGATTGACTGGTTTGATCTCTTTGCCACCCAAGGGACTTTCAGGAGTCTTCTCCAGCACCACAGTCCAAAGGCATCAATTCTTTGGAGTCTGCCTTCTTTATAGTCCAACTCTCACTACCATTCGTGACCACTGGGAAGACCATAGCCTTGACTATACGGACCTTTGTCAGCAGAGTAATGTCTCTGCTTTTCAACAGACTGTCTAGGTTTGTCATCACTTTCCTGCCAAGAAGCAATTGTCTTCTGATTTCATGGCTGCAGTCACCATTCGCAGTGATTTTGGATTTTGGAGCCCAAGAAGAGGAAATCTGTCACTACTTCCACCTTTTCCCCTTCTGTTTGCCATGCAGTAATGGGGCCTGATGCCATGGTCTTAGTTTTCTTTAATATTTAGTCTTAAGCCAGCTCTTTCACTCCCCTCCTTCACCCTCATCAGGAGGTTCTTCCCTCTCATCTAGATACGTGTAGACTCCATCTTCTCCTCCATCATCACAACCATCCTCCCACACTGGGCCCTGGAAGATCCCCTCTCCTCTGGCATGTAGAGCCTTCTCTCCAAAATGCAAATCTGATCCTGTTGCCTCATTTTGGTGCTTTTCCCATTGCTGTTGATTCTTGATGTCTTTGAAGAATCTCTCAGATCTATGGGAAGGTTGGGAGAATGAGATATTGAAAAACCCATTGCCCTAGCCCACATTAGATAGTTTATGTTTCTGTCCAGTCTCTCTCCTTCCCTCCCTCCCTTCCATCCTTCCATGGTATATATGTGATTTAGGATGCCCACTGGATCCTGGAGGTTGCCAAGACAATCCCTGAGCCAGACCTTTGATGGGCCATTGCATCACTCATGCTGGCAGCTCCTGGGTGTGATAAGACCAGTGCATCCCCTGACCACATGCCTGTCCTCACATCTCCTGTGCAGTGGAATGGATTCCTGAAGCTGAGGTGAGGTGAGGCAGCATCCATCTCAATGGATCCACCATTCTCTAAGCCCTGAAAAAGAGATGCTGGCAGGCCCCCGTGGGTAATGGGGACCAATGTGATGGTCTGCAGAATGACCACATGACCCAGCCATCTTGGGCTGCATCATGATGGAGGGTGGGAGAGGTAACCCAGCCACAGGGCAAGACCTTCAAAGATGCTGTTGTCCATCCATGTGAATGCACCCTGTTTCTGGTCCTCCTTTCTGAGAGAGATAGGAAAGGATGCACTCACCAGGCCAAAGGCTGCATTCATTCTATGTGTCTCTGCCTTGGTAGGCGGGTACTTTACCCCAGCACCACCTGGGAAGCCCCCACTTCCCACCAATACTCTGTCTTTGTTTCAGCTCACAATACACATCAAGATTATTTGTTAGCCATAACAACACCAACAGCAACAATATAATGACTGAAAAATGGCGAGGATACGGCAGTTCTGTTTATCCTTAGGGTTTATGCCAAGAACAATCAATCTTTCCATTTGTTCCCAGTCTACCTTTTGTAGGTAGACTCCTTTCAGGAGAACCTTAAAGTGTCTCTCACACAGATTTTTGAACATTCTGGGTACGTTTTCCCAAGTATTTTATCTTTTAAATTATGATTATGATCTCTTGCATTTTATTTTATGTTTTTTATTATTTTATTTTTTATTATTACTGTAGTCTTCCGTTGAATTTTTTTCTGATTTTTGTCTGTATGTAAGAAGTGTATTCATTGGAAGGACTGATGCTGAAGCTAAAGCTTCAATATTTTGGCCACCTGATGTGAAGAGCCAACTCATTGGAAAAGACCCTGATGCTAGGGATAGCATCACGGACTCAATGGACATGAATTTGAGCAAACTCTGGCAGCTAGTGGAGGACAGAGGAGCCTGGCATGCTGAAGTCCATGGGGTTGCAAGAAGTTGGACAGAACTGAATAAGAAGTGTGTTACTCTTGCCTGATAACCTTGATGAATTGTCTTTTGCTGTTAGTATACATTTTATCATCAATGCCCTGGAGTTTTCCAGGTTGCACTCTCATCATCTATAACAGAGATGGTTTTATTACTTCTTTTCTGTTTCTTAAGCTTCTAAATGTTTTTTCAGTCTGTCGATGTCGATGTTGCATGCCACTTTAACACCCTGCCAGGTTGCCATGCTGCTGGAGGCCATTCTTCTGTTTCCTCTGATTCTAGGGAAAAGGCATCCAACATTTGTCTATTAAGCAGATTGCTGGATTTGAGGGCTGATCATATATATTTCATTGGTGAGTATCAACACCGTATTTTATAAAAAATTGTTTTAAAGTTGCGTTTCTTATTCTGTGTCTGGAACAATGTAAGTAGCACAGGAGTTCTCTGGTCTTTGAAAGTTTGGTGGAATTCCCCATGAAACCATCTGGGTGGGCCTTTTGCTCTCTGGGTTTGGTTCTTAGCTAATATTTTATAGAATGATTGATGTAAACTTTCTGTCTCTACAGGGGTTAATTATGATAAATCATGTTTTCCTAGGAAGTTATCACTACTTTGAACTTTTCAAATGTGTCTGTACAGAGTTTTGCAGTAGTTTCATGCTTTTAAAAAATTATTGTATTTCAGTGGTTATTTCATCCTTGTCATTTCTTATTTTGTGTGTTTGTATTTTCCTCCTTTTTCGTGGTTAGTTTCACTTGTGGTTTTATCTTTTCCCAAGTAAATGGCATTTCAATTTCATTACAAGTTCCATTGTTTTTTATTTTTCCAATTATTGATAATTAATTTTGGCTTTTACCTTTATTATTTCCTTCTTTCTGCTTACTTTTAGATTACTTTCTTTTTCTGACTTAACTGGGTAGAATGTTTAATCTATTTATTTTCATTGTTTTATTTTTCAACAATTTAGGCATTATGCTGTGAACTTTCTTCTGAGCACTAATTTAATTTATCCCATCAGTTTCATTGTAGCTTTTCCATTATCATCTTTTTGAAAGAAATTCTATAATTTAGATTTGTTCTTAGCCTTTCACCCTTGAGTGCTTAATTGACAGGTTTTTCTAATTGTCTGGTAGAAGGACCTTTTTGGAATTAATGTTGAGTTTTGTTTCATTATAAACAGAAAACACTTTTCATTAACTCTGTTTTTCTGGGATTTCCTAAACTTTCCCTTTGTGGCCTGAAATGCAGTGAGCTTTCAAGAATGTTTTGCATGCACTGGCTTCCTCTGGCGTGGAGATCAGGGTGCTGTGTGTCCTTGCTCAATCTACTGTTGAGGTTTTCTGCCTCCCCATTGATTCATTGCTGCTGCTCCCTGGACCCCTCTTTTTATGAGAAGCACGGGCTAATGCCTCTGACTATTAGGTGTTTCTATCTCTTTCTGTTGCCGTCACTGTAGTGACTGTTTATCAGCCCTGTTGCATTATTTGGAACATAGGTATCAACATTTAGTTTTTATCCTGAATCATAGCTTTCAGCACCATACACTGTCATTCTCATCTCATTTAATGCTGTTTCACCCAGAGCCTACCTTGTCATCTATCAAGAGCACAAATTCTGCTTTATGTCTGTTTGCATGTTCTCTTATACTTTTAGTTTTTCTGATTCACTTCATTTTAGTGAAGTGTCTTTTACACACAGCATGGAATTGGGCTTGGCTTTTCGAGTTAGTCTTAATACATTTTCCTTCTAATTAGTGAGTTATGTGCATGCTCAATTGCTTCAGTCCTGTTCAGCTCCTTGTGACCCCATGGACTGTAGTTCACCAGGCTCCTCTGTCCATGGGATTTCCAGGGCAAGAATACTGGAGTGGGTTGCCATTTCCTCCTCCAGAGGATCTTCCTGATCCAAGGATTGAACAAGTTTCTCCTGAAGCTCCTGCACTGGCAGGAGGATTATTTATTTCTGTGCCACCTGGGAAGCCCAATTAATGAGTTGGGCTTTTAACTTATTGCTGTGACTGAACTCTCCAACTCAGTCACATTATTTAATGTCTTTTGCTATATTATATATATTTATTTGAGCTGTTTTGCCATGATGTTTTATTTTTTCTTTTTGTTTTGCTTATTTATTTGGAATTAGATTTGTACTTTGCATTTAATTTTGTGAGTGGCTTTATATTTAAGTATTTATAATATTTGTATTTATGTGGCTCAGCTGGCAAAGAATCTGCCTGCAATGCAGGAGACATGGGTTCAACCCCTGGGTAGGGAAGATCCCCTGGAGAAGGGAAAGGCTACCCCCTCCAGTATTCTGGCTTGGGGAATTCCATGGACTGTGTCCATGGGGTCACAAAGAGTCAGATATGACTGAGCAACTTTCACTTTATATTTAAGTATGTATAATATTTGTGTTTATAGGTTGCATCCCTTCATATAAAGTCCTCAGTCCCATCCTCCTTTATTTATTTAGGCTTCTACCAGTCAGTTTGTCCGCAGCTTCCCAGGTGCACGGTAGTAAAGAACCTGCTTGCTAATGCGAGATTCAGGGGACATGGGTTTGATTCCCGGTCAGAAAGACCCCCTTGAGGAGAAAATAGCAACCCACTCCAGTATTCTTGCCTGGGAAGTCCCATGGACAGAGGAGCCTGCTGGGCTACAGTCCACACGGTCACAGAGAGTTGGACACAACTGAGTGACTAAGCGCGCACACACACACACATTCACTTTCTCAGTCTTAATTGTATATGTTGACCCTCATTCATTGCTACTTGTTACCTATATATCAACTCATGAGCTTAGTCTATTTTTCTCTTTATCTTCCCAAATTTCCTCCCTTGTCAAACCATACAGTTTTTAATACTATTTTTCACTCATATGTCCACTGCTTTTCGTCTACAGGATGTCCTCAACTCTGGAAATGGAGATAATATGCTTTTGTCTTTGCAGACTGAAGATGTCTTTGAAAACACTGTCTACATTTCCAAACTCTACAGAAATCTTGTGCAATTCAGTACATCCTGTGCTTACTGAAGTTCTGACTCATTTTCTCTCTTTCCTCCCTGGAAGCCAGTTGCATCTTAAATCTTATTACCAAATGCTACCTGCTTCTGTCTTTCTTCCTCCATTTGCCTCTCTGTATTTCAGTATGGATATTTTCTTCTGCTCTTAAATCCTCTAATTCTTTCTTTAGCTGTATCTAATCCATTAAATTTTCCACTGTGTTCTTGGGTTGATTGTATTTTAGCACTTGTACTATCTCCACATTTAAAAATTTAAGTTCTTTGTGAAAATTTTCCTTCTTGTCTTTTATTCATTTAAGTATACTCATGATAATTATTTTAAAGTGCATGTCTGAAAACTCCCTTGTCTGAATTCCCATGGGATTCATTTCCTTTGTAAGTTGTCTTATTTGGTTTTGATTTTTTTCCTTGTCTTCTCAGAAGGCTGGTTATTTTTTCACTGAGTGCTGGATATGATGTACCAAGAATTGTAGAGATAATCGAGGTATGAGATGATATTACATTTTTCCAGAGGGAATTGACGTCTGCTTCTGAAAGGTGGCTACAGACTTTGGTAATCACAGATGACCTTAATCTGATTAGAATTTGAGGGGAAGCTGAGTGCTGTCTGTGCAAGAATTATCTATTTTTGGTTCACTCATTCTCCATAATCTTCAGATATCCCAAGAACTCTCTCCTTGGCAAATTCCAATTTTCCCCTTATTCTTGTGAATCTAAAGCACTGCTCAGCTTCTCACCCCTTTTAGAAAAAAAATCTGGAATGAATACATGGCTCTGGGGGAAAGCTGGGCTCGCTGAGGTTTCTTTTATTTTCCTGGATCTTTGCCTTTTAACGTTTCTTTGCTTTGTTAGCTGTCTAATGTCTTCCAAAAGATTTCTTTGGTTCAACTTTTCTAGTTTTTCTCAGCTGAAAAGTTGGCAAGAATTACCTACCCTATCATTCCTAGAAGTGGAACTTTTGGATATTTTCATACTATTAGGTGTTTCTCTTCTAATACTATTAGGAGAAATATTAGGAGGAAATTATTATTAGGTAAATTTTCTCCAGTAAACATGTATTTATGTTATACTCATTGGCAGTTAGGTATTAAAAATCAAGATAGATGTAGAGGAATCTATCACAGGACTGTGGGTGAGTCCCTGCTCATTGCCCTCTGCATTTCATTAAAGAAATAAACTTGTTGATGTGTGAGAAGCCTTTTGTTCTCCACTCCATCGGGCTCTCGATCCATTAGTTTTGCAGGAAGAAAACAGAATGACTGAGAAACTAAAAGTGTTGAAGGAATGTATACTTGGATGCTCTGTCAACCAGATGTCTGTACTTGCCCTAAAATATATCAAAACCTAATGACTTTCTGAAAACCAGCCCAATGTCTGTAAACAGGAAAGTCACAATGCGGACAGTGGAGTCACCTGCATTGTTTTTAGAAGTAAATATTACTGGGTATTTCTTTTCATCTATCTTGAGCTTTCACCTCCTTTTCATTTGACTTACTTTCTCCTCTTCAGCTTTTGGATCAGTCGAAAAGCCCATATAAGTTTACAACATTAATAGCATATAACATTGCGATATTTTGCAACTTGAAGCCAAGTTAAACATATGGCCATTTTACTGTTATACTGCTGAAGACCTTTTTCTGGAATGCCTTTTATTCATTTCTAGGCAGATCTAATTATAGATGGATTTTTAGCTTGCATGTTGAGCACATGACTTGGTGTGTCTGAACAAGCAAGAAGCGGCCAATCTCTCCTGTGGGAGCAGCAGATCCTTTGGTTGCCCTGGAATATTTTTGTATCGGCTACTCCTCCAGCAATATTCATCATTCTCTTGGGCTTCCAAATATCTTACTTACAATGCATTTCTATTTTGACAAGACTTAATCTGCATAATCTACTGTGCAAAATTAAACCGACGATCTCGATGCTTAAATTTATCATCAGTTTGTGTTTGCAAGGAGAGTCTGCCTGTTGGATGCCCAAATAACTACTGAGAGCATGCCCCCCACTTTGCCTTCTGTCCACCTGGGTCACCAGTGACCTCCGTAACCAGCCATGCTGTAATCCTTTACTGGGTACCTATTGTATGTTTATTCCAGTGCTGGGTCCTCTAGAGGCAATAAAATTGGGATAAATTGTGGTTCTTGCACCTATCTAAAGGGATAGGTCATACAGAATAATGTGGAGGTGGTGAACCCAGTGTTCATGGGGTGCTTTATGCAGATAATTAGCCTCCCTAAGCTTCATTTGTAATAGTACCCACACCATGGCATCATTTAGGGAATTAAATAAGGTGAAAGTGAAAGTTGTTCAGTTGTGTCGGATTCTTTGCAAGCCCATGGACTATATAATCCATGGAATTCTCCAGGCCAGAATACTGGAGTGGGTAGCCTTTCCCTTCTCCAGGGGATCTTCCCAACCCAGGGATCGAACCCAGGTCTCCACACTGCATTCAGATCCTTTACCAGCTGAGCCATAAGGGAAGCCCTTAAGTAAGGTAATATGTGATAATAAACTTTGTTCATTTTCTAGCTCATGGAAGTCTCCAAGATACCTGTAAATATATGTATATATGTTACTGACTCAGAGTCACTGTATTATTGGTAAGCACTTTTGATTACTAGTTTCATTATCTCTTTTTTTCCACTTAAGTTTTCTAGTCTCTCTTATCCCCAGTTTTACTGACGTCATTGACATATAGCATTGTATTAAGTTAACGTGTACAATGTTCTATTGTGAAATAGTCACCACAATAAGTTTAACTAACATCTACAGCCTCACACAGTTATGAATCTTTTTCCAATGATGAAAACTTTTAAGATCTACTCTCTAAGTAACTTTCAGATACACAGTTACTGTTAACACAGTCACCAAACCCTCCTTATGTCTCTAGGACTTAGTTATCTTACAACTGAAAGTTTGTACCTTTTGACCACCTTCCCCACCTTTGGCAATTGCAAATCTCTTCTCTGTTCCTTTTATAAAAAGATTTGTTTTTGATGTGGTTAATTTTTTAAAGTCTTTACTGAATTCTTGCTTCTATTTTGTGTTTTTATCTTTCTGCTCTGTCTTCTTTTTTGACCATGAGTCATGTGGGATCGAAACTCCTTGACCAGGGGTTGAACTCTCAACCCTGCAGGGCAAGGCAGTCTTAACCACTGGACTGCCAGAGAAGGGATGTCCCCTTCCTCTCTGTTTCTGTGAGTGTTTTCCCCTCCTTTTTTTAGATTCCACATATAAGTGAGATCGTGTGGTATCTGTCTTTGATTTATTTCACGGAGTGCAATGCTCTCAAGTTCATCCATGTTGCAAAGGGCAGAGTCCCTTCCTCTTTGTGTCTGGATAATATCGCACTGGATGGGCATGCCACATCTTTACCCCTGTATCCCTCCACAGACAGTTAGTTTATTTCTGGCTTGGCGTGTGTGAATAATGCTGCTGAGTCACAGATGTGCCTTTGTGCGCTGTCCTTGTCAATGGGGGGGCGGGGGGAGAGGGGAGCAGGCAGATGGGAAAACAGCAGCACCAGACGTCTGGGGTGGGGAGCAGCATGACTAGGGGAGCTCCGGGTGGGAGGAGAGGGTCAGGAGACCGGAGAGCTCGCCACGTAAGGTTCTGCGAGCGCACGCTTTTCCTAAGAGAGAGGAGCGGGCCTTCGTTCCGGAATGCAACCTCTTCTCTAAGGTCCTTTTCCTCTCTTTCTCCCCTCCCTTTTCTTGGCCTACACCCCCCACCCCCTCACTCCCAGGACTCACCCCTGCCTTAACCACCTCCCTGCCCAACACTGGCTGCGTCTGGAGGAAGGTGATGGATAAAGAGACGTCATAAGCCGTGCTCGTGGTCAGGATGACACCTGAGCTGTGATCTCGCGAAGCATGGAGTGACTTTGGGGGGTGGTCAGCCCACAGGCTGACCCCTCACCAGCCCCTGAAGGTGGGGCTGCCAGTGGATGGGAGGGCGGGGGTGGGCAGCGTGGGGAGAAGACAGAGCATCTACAGAAAGCCAGCTATTTTCTTAAAAAAATTATTTATTCTGTACTGAAGTCTAGTTGATTTACAATATTGTATAAGTTTCAAGTATACAGCAAAATGATACAGTTATACACACACACACATATATATATATTAGTTTTCAAATTATTTCCCATTGCAGGTTATTATAAGATGCTGAATATAGTAAAACTATACAGTAGATCCTTGTTGTTTATTTTATACATGCACATGTGCATGCTAATTGCTTCAGTCCTGTCTGACTCTTTGCGACCCTATGGACTGTAGCCTGCCAAGCTCCCCTGTCCACGGGATTCTCCAGGCAAGAATACTGGAGTGGGTTGCCATGCTCTTCTCCAGGGGATCTTCCTGACCGAGGGATCGAACCCACATCTCTTAAGTCTCTTGCATTGACAGGCGGGTTCTTTACCGCTAGTGCCACCTGGGAAGCCCTATTTTATACATAGTAGTGTGTACATGTTAATTCCTAATTTATCCCTCGCCCTTTCCCCCTTTGAAAACCAAAATTTGTTTTCTGTGTGAGTCTGTTTTGTAAATTAGTTCACTTCTATCATTTTTTTTTTTAGAGTCCACATATAAGCGTTATCATATGATATTTGTCTTTCTCTGAAGGCCAGATGTCCTTCACGGCTGGAGAAGAATGTCATTCTTTACATCTTTGCTTGGGGCTAAGTGCAGCCAGACTTGTGTAGGTCAAGCATATTTTTGGGAGAAGGCTCTAAAAACTTGGTTTTGTCCCAAAACTATTTTAAAAATTGGTCAAAATTATTTGGGGGGGGAGGAGTTTCTATATCTTTTAAACATATCAGATATGATAATTTAAAAGCAAACGCATTTGTATAACTTTTAATGTTCTTAGTCCAATGAAGAAATTCTTGACCTTTAAGTGTTACACATACTTTTATTTTGAAACTCTTCCCATATCCATACTGCCAACACATGCACACAAAATTTTTCTACTAGCCTCAAAATTTTCAGAAAAGTTGCTGCTCCTAACCGCTATTGAATTTACAAATTGACTTGTACACCTTTCTACATTTCATCACGGTATATGGCTTATTGTCTGAGGCTTTGAAACTCTCAAGTTGCTGGAAAAGTGGAAAAACCAAGGCTTGCATTTTTACAGCTCCAATTTTAAATGGCTGAACTGTGTGAATTTGGCTTAATCGCACTAAACATTTAGGAAAACTAGAGAAGAACTAAAAGTATCAAAAACCCAATGTGAAAGGTAGATTGAGTTTTCTAAGTGAGCAGTTTTCCCCCTTCCTTTATGGCATGTAGAAATTAAGCATCTTGTGTTTGGTGTCTGTCTGGGCTGCCCGCCTCAGCCCGCAGACATCGTGTGTGTGTCTGAGAAAAGGCAGAGGTGGAGGCCTTTGGCTGGAGGCCCATGGCGGGCAGACAGATGCTGCTCTGGGGAGGCCGGCTTGCAGCACCCTCCTGCATCCGGGTGAGCCTGGCCTGCATCCTGCCTTATGTGCAGAAATGCCAACTTGTTGCATACTTCCCAATATTTGGAATCATAATCCCTTCAGGAAGGAAGTTTCTACTTAGATGCCAGACCACTTCTGCATGGTAGAAATAACATTATTTGGAGCAGGTGGTATTGTAAAGTGAAAAAAGTGGGAAAAGATGATCCGAGTCTTGGTTTGAAAATTTAGGAAGTGTTCAGCAAGATTCCGTGCTGATTTGGCCTTGATCTCCTCCACACAACGTGAGCAGGATGAGCCCACTAGGCCCTTCAGCTTGAGGGGCACCTGGGACAAGAACAGTGAAGTGAAAGTGAACAGTGAAATAGTGAGTAGTGAAGTGACCAGTCACGTCAGACTCTGTCCGACCCCATGGACTCTAGCCCACCAGGCTCCTCTGTCCGCGGGATTTTCCAGGCCAGAATACTGGAGCGGGTTGCTATGCCGTCCTCCAGGGATGAGACTAAATCTCTGCAAATTCCATTGCAGCCAGCCTCTGTGGCCTTCTTGCAGATGTTTCTAAGTAGAAAGCAAACATGAATGCCTCCAAGTTACCAAAGAGCGCATGCCTCCCACCTCCACCCCATAAACAGGACTAGAAAATAAAGTAGGAAAAAAACAGGTCTCCAGAAATAGCTGCTAAATGAAGCATCACAGGGCAGGGAAGGGTCAAGAGGCTCTGCCTGAGGTGGGGGGGGCACTCCTGCCCTCTGCAGTAGGGGGTCACATTTCAGTGTAGAAAGGGGGTGTGTGTTACTAATACAGCCCCACCACCCTCTCCCACTGGCGGTAGCTCCAAGCGGTGAGAACTAAAGTGTAGGGTAGGTGTAGTAAGGTGTAGATCAGTCATCACCCTACTGTCCGCTCCTGCCCGATTCAGCTAGAAGGAGAGAGCAGCTCCAACCAGCAGCGCTGTGTCTCACGAAGAGAAGAGAGCTGGCAGGTGGTGTCTCCCCCACCGCAGAGGGCAGGGGCTCATCCCACAGGTGTGAGGCTAAGCATGAGCGGGCATGGGCCAGGAGCGGGTGCAGGATTGCGCCCCCTGCGTCTGGACCAGGCAACCGACAGAGCACCTACAGAGCACCCCGGAGTCCGGAGCGCGTTTAGACACTCTGATGATACTCTCTTCCCTTCCCAGTCTGTTGGAGCTGGATAAACTCCTCTACAGTATTGGAACTGCTCAGGGCTGAGCATCTCCAGCTTTGTGCATGAAAGCAACTGTTTAAAAGGTGCAGGAAGGCAAAGGCACAGACAGTACTCTCCAAATCTCATTCCTGAGTGACCCCAAACCTACTCGAGGACTAATAAAAATCCCAAATGGAAGGTCCTGATACAGAACGACAGGTAGGTACTGATCATAAAGAGTTAGAGGTGAACTGAAAAGGTGCAAATATGATTATAAAATTGAATGACAGATACCCAGAACTTCATTAATGTAGCTCATCACACCAACAGCCTAAAAAAAGAAAAACCACATGCTTGGGAGGATCCAGAGACATAGAGAAAGCACTTAACAAAATCTAACCCCGGGTGCCTCAGTGGTAAAGGATCCGCCTGCCAATGTGGGAGACGTGGGTTCGATACCTGGGTCTGGAAGATCCCCTGGAGGAGGGCACGGCAACCCATCCAGTATCCTTGTCTGGGAAACCCCGTGGACAGCAGAGCCTGCTGCTTTACAGACCACGGAGTTGCAAAGTCAGACACGACTTAGTGACTAAAACAAGAACAACACACATTCATGCTAAAAATTCTCAGTGACTAGGAATGGAGGGGATTTCCTCAACTTGGTAAAGAATACCTACAAAAAGCTAACATGGTAGTTCACAGTAATTTTACCACTAAAATTGGAAACAGGGCAACTGTTCCCTCTTACTGCTTCTTTTCAAAATTGTACTGCGAGCCTAAACTAACGTAGTAGCACACACACTCACAAGGAGATGAAATGAAAAAAATAAAATTGTCTTTGTTAACAGATGATATGATTGTCAATATAGAAAATTTATAAGAATTTACCACAAATTGTTAGAATTCAGTGATCTTAGTAATGCTGCAGAATGCAAATTAATAAACAGAAGTCAGTTGCTTTCCTATAGACCAGCAGCGAATAGGTGGAACCTGAAATTAAAAGCAGAGCATCACTTACATTAGCACTGCCCCCACCCCATGAAATGTTCAGGTATAAACCTAACAAACTGTGTGTGAGATCTATAGGAGGGAAGCTACAACCCTCTGATACAGGAATCCAAACACCTGAGGAAGCGGAGATCAGTTACTGGACATCGTGATAACACACTGCTGAGCACTCTCCCTTTAAAGAATGAAGGTTGTTTTGTCAGGCTTAATGCAAGAAGCCTAAGCGGACACCTTTGAGGTTTGTAGCTCTTTCTCTGTGTATCTTCTTTCTTTCTGGTTCTCTGCCTGGCAGACTCTGCTCACTCGGACTTCTGGAACTCCGATACCTTCATATCACTGCAGCATGACTCCCATCTGTCCCCGTAATGCAGTCCAGAAAGCGCCTTCAGGTGTCTATTTAGAGAAATGATAAGGCTCACTGCTCATGTTTATTCCCCTTCTTTCAGAGATGACGGTCCTGAGTCCAATGTCCAAAATAAGGTGTTTTTGTTTTTATGTATTTGTCTAGTTTTTACCTGAGGGGAAAGTCTCCTTCTGGTGATGACATCACAGCTGGAAGTACAAGTCCTTCACAGTATCCTGAAGTTCAGGTTGAGATTTTCCCTCTTTCTAAAACATTTGGGGAAAAAATTTGGATTAAAACTCGTCGTAAATTGTTTCTGGAAGAAAATATCCCTCACCTTCTCTCATCCCTACTTTCAAATTTAGCCTAAAATTAGTTATCTTTTTATGCAATACACTTCATAAAATATTTCTTAACTGGTCCCATTGTTCTGGATCTTAGTTTTGAAGACTCAGCAGGAGAAACAAACCCACTTGTACTGAAACGCAGGCTAGTCATGGAAGTGGGCCCAGACTGCATAGGGTGAATATTAATTTTTCTTGGTAAAGTGGGAAAAAATTAAAATGAGAAAATACAGTTAATATTTAGTTCTAATCTTAGAGAACGAAATGGCAACCCACTCCACTGTTCTTGTCTGGAGAATCCCATGGATGGGGGACCCTGGAGAGCTACACAGTCCACGGAACCGTAAAGAGGGGAACATGACTCAAGCAACTTAACACACACTAATCTTTCAAAAACAACCTACTATTGAGGCTGTGTATCTTGATGTAAAAATTATGGCGATGCAAGTTTATGATGGAAACTTCAGCGCGTGAGAGACAGAGCCGGCAGGTACTGCTTCAGCGTTAGGTGGTGGGGCCGTCTGTGTTCTGGGGAGACTCATTCTCCCAGGAGGGCCCCACTGCCTGGGGAGACACGGGCCTGGCTGCCTCTGTGGAAGGTTGAGCTGTTCAGTGTGGAATTTCCGATGTCCTGCCGGAGACAATGTGGTGACTGTCCCACGAGGACATCTCGTCTCCCTCCCAGCGTGTCTATGATACACACGTGTGTGCACCATAGTTAGAGCAGAGAACGGACTAGGGATGAAACTTCTCATTCTAGCACCACGTTTCTCAGAAGCTGTGCACATAGGAAGGCTCAGTGGAATGACTCAGGTGATCCCCAGTTCTTGGTGATGCTGCTGGCCAAAATCTTAGCTCTCTGCCCACTGAATAAAAAACACAGAGACAGAGTTTGGAGGTAACAGAAAGGTGGCTTTAAACCTCAGCTGATGCAGAGGGGAGCACAGTAAGCTCCTGCTTCAAGAACTGCACCCCCTCCTCAGGGAGGAGTCTAGGGACTTGCATGAGACGAGGGATGACAGTCAGGGGTCAGTGACGAGGAACAAAGGTGCTATGGTCTTGTCAAAAACAGTCACAGGCTGGTGCCAGTAACCCCGTAATGGAGTCCGGCAGTTGGGTGGCTCTTCAGCCTTCCTTCTGGCATGTAACACAGTGAAGGAAGTGTTGTGAGGGTGAGCAAAGGACAGCAGGTGCGAGATGCAGCTCCTGTGGCGTTCAGTTCAGTTCAGTCACTCAGTCGTATCCGACTCTTTGTGACCCCATGAATCGCAGCACGCCAGGCCTCCCTGTCCATCACCAACTCCCGGAGTTTACCCAAACTCATGTCCATTGAGTTGGTGATGCCATCCAGCCATCTCGCTCAACATTCAGAAAACTAAGATCATGGCATCTGGTCCCATCACTTCATGGCAAATAGATGGGGAAACAGTGGAAACAGAGTCAGACTTTATTTTTGGGGGGCTCCAAAATCACTGCAGATGGTGACTGCAGCCATGAAATTAAAAGACGCTTACTCATTGAAAGGAAAGTTATGACCAATCTAGATAGCGTATTAAAAAGCAGAGCCATTACTTTGCCAACAAAGGTCCGTCTAGTCGAGGGTATGGTTTTTCCAGTGGTCATGTATGGATGTGAGAGTTGGACTGTGAAGAAAGCTGAGCGCCGAAGAATTGATGGTTTTGAACTGTGGTGCTGGAGAAGACTCTTGAGAGTCCCCTGGACTGTAAGGAGATCCAACCAGTCCATCCTAAAGGAGGTCAGTCCTGAGTGTTCATTAGAAGGACTGATGCTGAAGCTGAAACTCCAATACTTTGGCCACCTCATGTGAAGATTTGACTCATTGGAAAAGACTCTGATGCCGGGAGGGATAGGGGGCAGGAGGAGAATGGGACGTGGCATTGGGGGCAGAAAAGCAAACTTAGGTACACGACATGCAGAACTAGGAGCAATTAAAGTAAAAAAGCTAGGAATGCTCAGGCCTGCTCACCATGTTCTTTATCTTCTTTGTTCTCAGGAAAGGGAAAGAAAAGCTCAATCCTCTTCCTCCTTTTCACCTCAACAGTGGGAAAACACCTAGAGCTTTTGTGGCTTACAGACCAAAGCCACTGTCCTGATGCAACCCCATCTTTGTGCAAACAGGGCCCTGAGAAGGGAGGGATGTGCCTGAAACCACATGGTTGGTGGTCAGCGACGGGACCAACACTGACTCTGCTGCTGGTCCTTTGAGCAGAGCCCCTGTGGGCTCACCACGTTGGTTACATCCGCATCGATGGTAGAACCTAGAACCGCCACTGAGCAAGGTGGGGGAGGGGCGCCTGGGTGATGCGGGGAGCTCCGAGGCAGGAGGCTGTGTGCCTTGCTCTTCCTTCTCTTCACCAACATTCACTGAGCGCCTCGGCATCTGTGTGACAGTCGGCAAAGAGGACACATCAATGGAGAACCTTGTGGAGCATAAACTCTAGCAGGAGAGACCACCCGTGATGTGTTGAATATGATGATCCTTGTGCACAATCATGGACTTCCTGGTGGCTGAGATGGTAAAGCATCTGCTTGCAATGCAGAGACCGGGGTTCCATCCCTGGGTCGGGAAGGTCCCCTAGAGAAGGGAATGGCTACCCACTCCAGTATTCTTGCCTGGAGAATCCCATGGACAGAGGAGCCTGGAGGGTTCCTGTCCATGGAGTCGCAAAGAGTCAGACACATCTGAGCAATTAACACACACACACACAATCCCACGACTCAGCTTTCACCACGTCCTAGTGCTCTGCTTTGTGGGGGTGTGGACACAGCTGAGATTCAGTTAAGGAAGGACGGCCTGTCCTTGGAGTCTCAGGTGAGAACCCTGGAGGCTGCAGGTTCAGTGACCTCCACGATGTCACGTCTGGGAAAGACCCCCAGGGCTCCTGCCTGGCTCTGTGGGTCTCTGGCCCCCGACACCTTTTGCCTCATTTCTGAACGTTTTCCAGTCTGACCTTCTCTCCACCTCGGTGCACATCCGCCCTCCTCGCCTCCCCTTCCTCACCAGGCTCAAGACCATGGAGAGCTGGCCGCCCCCTCTGGGGATGGCCCAGGCCCCCCGGGTGTGCAGGGGGCACACTGGAGCCACACAGAGCTCAACGCAAGGTGTGTCCTGGGAGCGCGTGGACAACAAGGGCCCCTTCCAGCTGGAGAGCCATCAGGTCCCAGGAACCAGCAGGGCTGGGGCCCTCATGCCAATCCTGGGCCGGGGAGACCCAGTTAGGAGAACAGCTCATTCATTTTTCCTCTCCCTCTTCTGGCAAATTCCATCACCGAAGGTCTAGCTAGAGATCTTGTTAGGATTTGCTCATGAGTGCAGGTATTTCTGGAACACTGAGTGCAAAGAAGAATGAAATCCATCCTGGGAGGGCACCAAGAAGACCTGAAGTCACTGATCGGGCAGGTGAGTTCATGGCTCCATCAGCTGGGGAACACGCCAGAACCGAGAGGTCGCTTAACATCATGCCTCCTGCCCTCATTTAGGAGAAAAGGGTGCCTGCTTGTAACTGGGCCTGCTTTCATTCTCAGTTTGTCAGGGAAAGGAGGAATCTCATCACAGACAATTACTAGCATTATAACCCATGCGTGCTAAGTCGCTTCAGTCATGTCTGACTTCTTGTGACCCCGAGAACTGTTGCCCACACGGCTTCTCTGTCCATGGGATTCTCCAGGCAGGAATACTGGAGTGGGTAGCCATTCTCTTCTCCAGGGGATCTTCCCAACCCAGGGGTCAAACCTGCATCTCTTGCGTCTCCTGCACTAGCAGGTGGGTTCTTTACCACTGTGTCACTTGGGAAGCCATAATCCATGAACCCAGCACAACCCCCCGGGGGAACAGAGCATGTGTGTAGCCTCTCAGAGCGTTTCCGCAGAAGGAGGCCTCTCCCTGGGATGGTGCAGAACCGACACGTGTCTCCCTGAGAGCTGGGGAGAGAGTTCAAGTGTGGTGCGGAGGTAAGTTTTCAATCAGGTTCCCTGGACCCAAGATGAGTCTGCAATGCTGCAGGAAAGCCTAATCCCATCATTTTGGTTCTTCTCCAAACACGATTCATCCTCTGATCATCTGTACTTCGATGAAAGGAGAAAAGCAAACTCATTTTTTTTTTAAATTCACTGCAATTCATGTATCCATCATTCCAGAACCCGAGTCCTGTTCCATTTTGGCTTTTCTCTCGGCAATGGCTTTCTTTGGAGTCCTATTTTTGTATGGTCATCAGAGTTCATTTTCCTCTAAACTTTTCTAACGCTCAAATCAGTCTTTCTTTCCTTCCCTGGAAAAGCCAGCCATCTCGAAGCTCCCAGTAAAACAAGAGCTGCCTGACCTTCCCAAGAAACATGGTTTAGTGCCATGCCTTTAAAAGTAGGGTTTACCCCTGGGGTATAGGAAGTGGTGCTGAGTCCAGCTGAGCCAGGCGGATGGGAGCGGAGCATGGAGTTTAGTGTAGTAGGTGCCTCTGCCAACTGGCCGGGACTTGCACACGGCACCTGACACAGGCAGGCTGGAGGTTTCCCTTTGGTAAGCACCTACTGTGTGCTGGGCCCTAAGTAAGCACCTACTGTGTGCTGGGCCCTAGAGACACGGAGTCAAGAGGAACAGTCCCTCTCAGCGGATGGAGGTTCTCGGCTGGGGCTCTTCTGACTCCAGGGCACGCTGGCCGGCATCTGGCTGTCCCGACCCGAGGGTACTGGCCTCCGATGGGTGGAGGCCTGGGATGCTGCTAGATGTCCTTCCACGCACAGTTCAGCCCCACAATCTGGAATGACCTGACTCCAGGTGACGATACAGCCGAGGAAGAGAAACCTGGCATGGACAGAAGAGCCTTGAAATTCAGTGTGATGAGGGCTTCAGTTACAGGGTGAACCTGGGAGACCAAGGGACTGACCCCTCATTTACTCTGAGGTTTAGTTATTGGGTCACATTTGCTGTGACCCCCATGAGGCCCTAGGTCCCCGCCCATCTGTCAGGGCTGCATGGGTGGTCTGAACTCAGCTCAGCTTAAACAAGGACTTGCCACCTCCGCCAACATCTCCATCCAAGGATCAGCCACCAGAGTGCGTGTGGCTAAAGACACCATGCTCCCCTATGTCTCCACTGAGTCATTTAAACCTACACCGGCCTTGGGAGACGTGCCTGTTTCCCCCTCTTCCTTCCTTTTCAAATTTTAACTTTTAGTTTATTAACTTAAAATATTTTTTGGCTCGTAATTTTAGCTCAGATTTAAAGCTTTGGTTTCTTAGAACAGTTTCCAGTTCACAGCAGTGGTGAGGGGAAGGCACAGAGATGTCTTACACCCCCTGTGCTTCCTCCTCACGCACAGACAGGCCCTCCCCCGTTGTCAACGTGTCCCTCCAGAGGGCAGCTCTGTCACAGCTGAAGAACCGACACTCACACGCCACCGTCACCCTGGGTCTGCGGCTTCCCCCCCTGCTCACTGTTTGTGTTGTACTTGCCACGGGTTTGGACAAATGTGTAATGACATGCGTCTAGCACCACAGTATTGTGCAGGACAGTTTCACTGCCCTAAGATCCTCTGCGCTCTGTACATCGTCCCTCCCCCAGCCTCTGGCCACCCCTCATCTTTTTACCATCTCCATGGTTTGTCCTTTTCCAGAATGTCATACAGTTGAAATCATACAGCATATATGAAAATGATCATTTTTCAAATTGGCTTCTTACACTTAGTAATGTGCATTTAAATTTTCTTTATGTCTTTTCACGGTTTGAAGCCTCATTTCTTTTCAGTGCTGAGTACTATTCCACTCTCTGGATGGACTTCAGTTTACTTTTCCACCCACCTACTGAGGGACATCTTGGTCGTGTCCAGGTTTGGGCCACGAGGCATGGCATTGCTGTGAATATCGGTGTGTAGGTATTTGGGTGAAGCTAAGTTCTCATTCTTTTAGGACTCCATTCTCTCTTTATTTCTTGCTTTCTTTCTTTTTTCCTCTCTTTCTCACTTTCTTCTCCAGGCTTATCTTGTATATTTCCTCCCCAAGTCCTATAATCAGCCATTTTTCTAAGGAGTCTGGTCCCTTTCATGGGAGAATGGCATGAGAAACCAAGATCTGGGTGCTGCCTGTGTTTTTTGCATGAGGGGATCTTGTCTTTTAAGTCGAAGCACAGACATGACTTTGCTGACAAAGATCCATATAGTCAAAGCCATGGATTTTCCCAATAGTCAAGTATGGATGTGAGAGTTCGGCCAGAAAGCAGTCTGAGTGCCAAAGAACTAATGGTTTCAACTCGTGGTGTTGAAGTCTCTTGAGAGTCCCTTGGACTGGAAGGAAATCAAACCAGTCAATCCTAAAGGAAATCAACCCTGAATATTCATTGGAAAGACTGATACTGAGGCTGAAGCTGCAATACTTTGGCCACCTGATGGGAAGAGCTGAATCATTTGGAAAA
The DNA here is from genome assembly GCF_910594005.1 of Cervus elaphus. Lineage (NCBI taxonomy): Eukaryota > Metazoa > Chordata > Mammalia > Artiodactyla > Cervidae > Cervus > Cervus elaphus. The sequence goes on from NC_057834.1 coordinate 137,818,346, forward strand.
GACTCTGATGCTGGGAAAGATTGAAAGCAAAAGGATAAGGGGGTGGCAGAGGATGAGATGGATAGATAGCATCACTGACTCAATGGACATGAATGTGAGCAAACTCAGGGAGGTCATGGACAGGGAAGCCTGGAGTGCTGCAGTCCATGGGGTCACTGAGCGACTGGACAACAAACAATGACGGGCAGAGTGAGGATATATGTATGTCCTAACCCAGGCACACACACGCTTACAAATATTTCTCTGTGTAGCCATCTGTACCTGTATTAGGTTAACACGAGTTCTACTGATTCTCTAACTATAACCCAGTACCTCATGGGTCATTTTACTTTCCTCTCCTTGCTGAGATAAAAATTTCAACTCCAACAGTGAGAATGTGGCTTCCACCATCTCTTTACTCAACCATTCAGTTCCTGCAGATTGAGTAAGGAGTATGAAAACAGCCACATCTTCATGGGGCACGTTTTACTGAGCATGGTGCTTTTATCCAGTTCCTTTTTGTTTGTTCTTTTTTTATTGGAGCATGAGAGTGAAAAAGCTGGCTTAAAGCTCAACATTCAGAAAACTAAGATCATGGCATCCGGTCCCATCACTTCATGGCAGATAGATGGGGAAACAGTGGAAACAGTGAAGCAGACTTCATTTTTGGGGCTCAAAAATCACTGCAGATGGTGATTGCAGCCATGAAATTAAAAGACGCTTACTCCTTGGAAGGAAAGTTATGACCAACCTAGATAGCATATTAAAAAGCAGAGACATTACTTTGCCAACAAAGTCCGTCTAGTCAAGGCTATGGTTCTTCCAGTGGTCATGTATGGATGTGAGAGTTGGACTATAAAGAAAGCTGAGTGCCAAAGAATTGATGCTTCTGAACTGTGGTGTTGGAAAAGACTCTTGAGAGTCCCTTGGACTGCAAGAAGATCCAACCAGTCCATCCTAAAGGAGATCAGTCCTGGGTGTTCATTGGAAGGACTGATGCTGAAGCTGAAGCTCCAATCCTTTGACCACCTTTGGAAAGGTGGTCTTTCTTTGGAAAAGACCCTGATCTTGGGAAAGATTGAGGGCAGGAGGAAAAGGGGATGACAGAGGATGAGATCAGTGGATGGCATCACTGACTCAATGGACATGGGATTGGGTGGACTCCAGGAGTTGGTGATGGGCAGGGAGGCCTGGCGTGCTGCGGTTCATGGGGTCCCAAAGAGCTGCACGTGACTTAGGGACTGAACAACAACACAAACAGGTGTGTTGCAGCATCTCTTTGCTATTTCAGTCTAAAACTCCCTAATGACAAATGATATGAGCATCTTTTTATATGCTGATTTTCCATCTGTACATCCGATTTAATGACGGATTTGTTTAGATTTATTTTGTCTCCTTTAAAATTGAATTTTTTCTGACTTTAAGTTTTAGGTATTCTTCATACATTTTGTTTTGGATGTAAGTCTTTCATCAGATGTGTGTTTTGCAAGTATTTTTCTCTCAATCTGCTGTTTATCTTCTCATTCTGTTAATAATGAGTTTGTAAAAGCAGAAGTTTTAAAATTTTAATAAAGCCTAATATCAATTTTTCTATCATGAATTGTGCTTTTGGTGTTATATCTAAAAACTCACCACCAAACTCAATACCACCTAGATTTTTCGCCTATGTAATACTTTAAAAATTTTGTGGTCTTGCATTTCACATATAGCTCTATGATCCACTTTGAGTTAATTTTTGTGAAGTGTATTAGATCTGTCTGTCTGTCTCTCTCTTCTTAGGATGAAAACCATAGACCAAATTCACTTTGCTTTTGGAGAAAAGAAGAGAGGCATCTCTCTTGCCTTTTATGAAAGTGATCCACTTCATCACAGGCAAGAAGCTTTTGAGCATAGAGTTGTTAGTAATATTCCTTTATCATCCTTTTAAAGTGCAGACCAGTAGTGACGATCCTTCCTTCATTTCTATTATTAGTATTTTGTGTCTTCTCTCTTTTTTTCTTGGTTAGCCTGGCTAGAGGCTTGTCAAATTTATTGGTCTTTTCAAAGAACCAGATTTTGGTTTTGTTGATTTTTCTTTATCAGTTTTGTTTTTAAATTTGCTGCCTTCTGCTCTAATTGTTTTAATTTCTTCTAATTGCTTTCAACTTAAAGACAAGACCTTTCACTTCTTGTATTTCTCTGGACTTCTCAAGGCGTTCTTCCTTCCTGCATATTTTTTCATTCTTTTCATAAAGAACATGACCTCAGCTGCATGGAATAAGATGAAACGGCAGGTGTGCGGACAGCTCTCTGGCGTTACTGTACAAGGCGGCATTTGGAAGAGCAGGCCTTCCTCCTGACTTGTGTTACTTTGTTCTGTTATCATTGGAGCTGAAACATCGGAAGCAAGGCTGAAATGCTGTGTGTGCCTCCCAAAGGCTGAAATGCTGTGTGTGCCTCCGAACACCCTGTGCTCGTCAAGTGGTCCTTTCACAGGGACCCTTCCGGCGGCGACATCTCTCGGTGTGATCATGTGGAGTAAAGCACCCTCAGCACAGCTCCACATCGCCGCTGTCCAGGGGAAGAAGGGGGGCCCCGGTCCGAGAGCAGCAGGACCCCCTCCTGACCTCCCCCCTGCAGGTCAGCCCTGCTCGAGTGTCACTTGGCAGTCGAGAGTAACGGAAAACCAAACCCCTTATTTTGTAGCCCTGCCATTTTTGTTGGAGATTTACTGCAAGTGTCGGTTTCTCGTGATAGTGGGGGTGATTTGGAGGACACCTCAAGGACTGTGAAAGGACTCATTGTTCAAAGTCTAAGTAAGCAACCACTGCCGTTTCCTCCTCTCTGCAGACCTTGTTGTTCAGTCGCTCAGTTGTGTCCGACTCTGCGACGCCATGGACTGCAGCACGTCAGGCTTCCCTATCCTTCACTGTCTCCTGGAGTTTGCTCAGATTCAGGTCCACTGAGTTGGTGATGCCATCCAACCATCTCATCCTCTGTTTCCCCCTTTCCTCCTGCCTTCAATCTTTCCCAGCATCAGGATGTTTTCCAATGAGTCAGTTCTTCGCATCAGGTGGCCAAAAGATTGGAGCTTCAGCTTCAGCATGAGTCCTTCCAATGAATATTCAGGACTGATTTCCTTTAGGATGGACTGGTTGGATCTCCTTGCAGTCCAAGGGACTCTCAAGAGTCTTCTCCAACACCACAGTTCAAAAGCAGCAATTCTACGTTGCTCAGTCTTCTTTACGGTCTAGCTCTCACATCTATACATGACCACTGGAAGAACCATAGCTTTGACTATAAGAACCTTTGTTGGCAAAGTAATGGCTCTGCCTTTTAATATGCCGTCTAGGTTTGTCGTAGCTTTTCTTCCACGGTGCAAGCATCTTTTAATTTCATGGCTGCAGTCACTGTCCGCAGTGATTTTGGAGCCCAAGAAAATAAAGTCTGCAGACCTATCTTGTTTTAAATATATGAGGTTGCCTGCATTGACTACAGGAACCTCTAGAACAAATTGGGTGATGCTGGGCAATGTGTATTGTGGGACATCACATCTGTGGTCTTATCAGCCAAACCCAGTTAAGCGCAAGTTGAGGGTAGTTCTGGAGACAGAGCCCTCGGGGCCGGGGGAAGTCTCAGGTCTTCTTGCTTTAACCCGTTATGGTGTTAACATAACAGAACAGGGGGGCTCGGTGCTTGGTAAATATTTCTGAGTGGATGATCTAATGGGTGTGTGGAGAATCCCAGACCCTTAGACTTCCTGCAACCCCTCACTTTATAGATCAGATTCCTCTGAGGACTGGGGACAGGGCTAGAAAGAGACCCCTGTCTCCAGACCCTCTTCCATGGGTGTCTCTCTCTCTCTCTCCAAAGCAGGGGCGTGGGACGAGAGGGCTGTCCAACTGTAAGAGCAGTAGGCTCAAGGAACTGGAAGGAGGGGAATCTTCAACCATCACAAGATCGTAGCACCTTCTGTACCAGAAGGTACAGGGTCCAGGCACCCAGCACTGTGGATGTGGTCAGCTGTGGACTCGCACTGACCCATTCACTCGGGAATGTGGCTCATCTGGTGGCTGGGCTGAGCATACAGACAAGACCATGGAACACAGCAGAATTAGCCAGCCTCAAAATGACATCACCGGCCTGGGTTCTATCAACCGATATGAACAGGTATCACAGTCAGGCAGAAACAATACAGTGGGGTGGAACTTCCTGCTGGACAGAGGGGGACACTGAGGCCCAGGCAGAATGACCCGTCCTGGGTCACGCAGCAGAGCCAGACCAGAACCCGTTTAGCTCAGCCTGGCCTCGTCGACACCAGGCACCCAGGATCCGCGCAGCCCTGCTCCGGTGGCCGGCACAGCCCTCGGGGCTCTGGGTATCCATCCTGTGTCCCAAGCCCTCCCCCACAAATGCGGTGACTTACAGGGGCAAGCCGGCAGGGTCTCTCGGGGTGTCAGGGCCCAGCCGGGCAGTTCTCACTGGGAGGCAAAGCTGGAGCCGAATCAGATGGAAGTCCCACCCACCGCCCCGGAGGGAACCAGCCACCCTGCCCTCCGCCCCTAGGCAGGTTGCCATGGAAACACCTGGATCTGGGAGCCAGGAGCCCGGCTGAGTGTCCTGACACTTGCCTGGCCCCGTATTCTCCTGGGGCTTCAGATATTCATCTGAAACTGGACCCAGCAGAGACCCCTCTGGGGACATTTGGTGAGTCCACGCCAGGCAGTGGGCTAATGGTTCATGCAGACTCAGCCTCCAGCTCTTTAGACGCCACTGAAGGTGTCTTCCAAGGGGACTGAAAAGGCTATGGGGTGTGTGACCAGACTGTTGCTGATGGCCAAGAAAAACCTGCCCCAGGTGCGTGAGTGGGTCCTTCCGTGTCCGTGGCGGGAAGCGGGGGCTGCAGGACACTCAGGGAGCAGACAAGGGGCCCAGGCGTCTGACTAATGTGCAGAGCAGAAAAGCTAGCTGGCTTGCGTTGGGGTAGGTGTTAATGATTTCCTCAACTGCCCGGGGGGAGGCTGAGGAGCCCGAAACCTGGGCCTCGCAGATAAATGGCTCGGGGTGGTGTTAAGTCCCGTATTTAAGACTGATTAATGGGCTGCAGGAGAGGAACACTGGCTAATGCAAAGTGCAGGTGGCTGCTGGCGGGTCGGTGGCCGCGGGGCCACACAGGACATCCAGGAGTAAACCAAGGAGCCGGCAGACAGGTCCTACCTGTTTGTAACCTCCCCCCTCCATCTGGGCGAAAGGAGGCCATCATCGGTGCTGCTCATTCAAGAAGACTTCAGGGGCACCCACGACGCGCCATGTGTCCCGGACTCCTAGAAGGTCACAGGCTGCTGAGCCGAAAACTCTAATGAAACTGCCTTGTAATTACAAGGTGCTTTTCTCCAGATATGTCAGACGATTTTGGAGACTGGCACAACCCTGAACACAGCTGGTCAAAGCGTTTCCAGAAGGGTCCTGGTCACGGAGCCAAGGGCACTGGCCAGCCTTTCCCTCCTCCGGCGGGGCACCCATGGGTCCAGCATCCACGGCCCTCTCTCAGCCCCCAGGGCCCTGACCTGTGAGCGTCTTGAGTCCGGAGCCAGCACTCACAGCCCTGTCCACTGACCACACTCCTTCTGCACTGTCCTCACGCCTGACCCCCTGTTCCCTTCTGCCACCGCCCACTGCAGGGGTCTCCTCGGCCCCTCCCCTGTGGCAGGGTAGTAGCCCGGTGGGCTCCCTGCTCCCAGGGCTTCAGGGCCGCCCACCCCGCGCCTCCTCGATGGTGCTCCCTGGGTCTCTGGCCCCTGGCTCTGAGTCCCATCATCCCGCACTGCCCACCTCCTTCCTGCCCGCGCAGACCTTGGTCCCACCTGAATGCAGCTGCTTCCTGGTGCTTGGCACTCCCCTGGGGCTTGGCACTCCCCCAGGGCTCTCCCCAGGCTGCCCGCCATCCCCTCCGCCATCGGAGGCCTTGTACCTCCACACCTCCTCCACCATGGGGCTCCGTCTCCCTGGGGTTCTGCTCAAGGACTTCGGTTCCCTGGATGCATGCTTCATCCTTGGGGTGCACCCTTGGCTGAGCCTGGTTATGGGAGGGTGGGAGTGCCCACAAGAGCCCTCGGATGGCAGTCCCGGGAGTGAGGGAGGAGATGGGAGCCGAAACATGTCGGCTCTTTCTTCATTCGGATTCTGTGGGTGCAGTCAAGGCACTCACTGGCTGAGGGGTCAGGTCCATGGTTGGTGGTCTTTCTAAGGGGCCGGGGGAGCACGCCTGCTTCCTCTGTTCTAAATGAGCCCAGACAGTGACAATGAGGGGGGCTTCCCAGTTCCAGGGGCTTGTTATGTGTCCTCATGTGATACAGTGTCCGGAGGAGGAAGCGACTGGTCCTCTCTGTACAGATGGTCCAACCGAGTCACCAGATTGTGGGTGGCCTGCACCAGCCACGGTTTGGAGCTGCAGCAGCTGGACACCAGGGCGCACATTCACAGTCCCCGCGCAGGTGCCGGGTGGGCTGAGATGCACGGGTGGGTCAGGGCTGGGGCCAGCTCTGCAGACCCCGTCTCTGGGGCATCCCTTCCACCGCTGCCTGGCCGGGTGTGTGGGAGTCTGCCCTCCCCTGCCCCTTCCACCGCCCACAGCTGTCGAGTGCCCTCCCAGATTCCGCTCCCCTCTGAGCGGGCTCATCCCGCCTGCCCGGCCCAGCTGCGCCCTCCCTGTCCCCAAGTCCAGTCCCACCTGCCGACCTGTGCCCCACCCTGCGGCCCTGATGACCCCTCTGAACCCAGATGGGCCCTCCCTGCTGTCCCCTCCTTCCCAGCCCCTGAGGGTGGGCGGCCCTTCTCGCGGCCAGGCTGACGCCCCTCACCCCCCACCGCATCCTATGCCTGCAGCTGAGCCCCACTCTCCGCTCCTTGCTCCATGGGCAGCGCTTCCCGCCTCTCGGATCCCAGGCTGGCCCTCGTCTCCCTGAACCTCCCTCAGTTCCGATGACGGCGGAGGTCCCGCTTGGCCCCCACCTTGCCTGGCACTCCTGGGCAAGGACACGCCCACCACTGTGCTCTGTCCCCAGGAGGCCTCACACGTGTCCCCACGTGTCCCCCTTTGAACTCCGGGCTCCCAGGGGCGGGACCCGCCTCTCTCTGGAGGGGTCTGCATGCCTGGTGGAGAGAGCCCGTGCCCTGCCTGCCCCCAGGGAGAGGCCCAGTGTACACGTGGGACCTCCGTGCTCTCCCCTGGCAGCTTTCTTGATGTAAGTCCACGAGTGGCCTGTGCACCAGCCACGAGGGGTGAGCTCGGAGCTGTGCAGGTGCAGGGGGCCAGGGCCCTCCCTGACCGCGGGAGCGCGGGTCTGAGCCCAGGGCCCAGTGAGAGGGCATCACATCTGGGACATGACCTGCACCCTGGAGCCAGTGGGCCGCCTTCCTTGGGAGTCCTGATGCTCCCACTGTCCCCTGTGAGCTCCCCAAGGGCCAGATCTTGAGGGGCCGGGGCGGGGGTTCCTGACCAGGTTCTTCTCTGCTTGGCTGCCAGCAGGGTCTGCGGGACAAGGCGGGGGTGAGTCAACATGTGAGCTGGTTTATCTTCAGCCAGTGCCTCTGATCTGTAGCAGGGGGGCAGGGGCACAGAGCACTGAGCTGCCAGCTGAGGGGCCAGATTCCACCAGCAGGTGTAGCTCCATCTCCCTGAGCCTCAGTCTCTCCATCTCAGACAGGGGTGCTCATCCGGACTCTGTCCCTCGGTGGTGGTTTGAGGATCAGCTGACACCAGAAGCGCTGGTGCAGCAGCATCCTGGGAGCATCAGGGTCAGGAGCAACCTGGAGGCCAAGGTCACAACAGCCGAGGGCAGGAGCATGGACCCTGCTGCCCTGGCAAGTCTGGAGTTGTGTAGCAACGTACCTGGAGGGTGACCCGGCTACTGGGGGTGATACCCGATGGAGGCATCTTGTCCCCATTCATGACTCTCCAAGCATGACTGTCTGCTCTTTGCCTCCTAAACATACACCTCTTTCGCTGACCGTCCTTGGTTAGATCTTGTACATGATGCTGCAAGCAAAATAAAAGTGCCACAGAACCAGAAAGGGGAGGCAGAGAGCATCCCGCCTCCTGGTCGTCCTGGAGACAAGAATTGGTTCCACTTGATGGCCTGGCCCCGAGCGCTGGCACAGACCCCCACCCAGCTGCTGCTCTGGTCCACGTGTGAATGTCTGCCGCCCGCAGAGCAGTCACCCCGAGTCACCCCGTAAATCTGCACAGCAGCCCGGCGAGCTGGGAGGGGCCGGCAGGTTTACGAGGTGCTGCCTCTCTGATTAACGGGGCTGGAGGTTGTGCGGGAGGGAGCAGGGTGGGTGAGGGAGGAACAGCACTGCTTGCTGAGGGGCTCATCAGACGCTTGTTCATCAGAGGGGAACAGAGGAAGGCATCGGGGCTGAAATGAATTTTTCTCAATTTTATGGTTGAACAGGTATATTCGTTAAGTTTGGGGTTATTAGACATGAACTCGTGTGAGAAGAAATTAAAAGATGCTTGCCCCTTGGAAGAAAAGCTATGGCAAACCAAGACACGTATTAAAAAGCAGAGACATTACTTTGCCAACAAAGGTCCATCTAGTCAAAGCTATGGTTTTTCCAGTAGTCGTGTATGGATGTGAGAGTTGGACTATAAAGAAAGCTGAGCGCTGAAGAATTGATGCTTTTGAACTGGGATGTTGGAGAAGACTCTTGAGAGTCCCTTGGACTGCAAGGAGATCCAACCAGTCCATCCTAAAGGAAATCAGTTCTGAATATTCATTGGAAGAACTGATGCTGAAGCTGAAACTCCAATCCTTCGGCCACCTAATGCAAAGAACTGACTCACTGGAAAAGACCCTGATGCTGGGAAAGATTGAAGGCAGGAGGAGAAGGGGACAACAGAGGATGAGATGGTTGGATGGCATGACTGACTCAATAGACCTGAGTTTGAACAAACTCTGGGAGATAGTGAAGGGCAGGGAAGCCTGGTGTGCTGCAGTCTGTGGGGTCACAAAGAGTCAAACATAATTTAGTGACTGAACAACAACAACAAGACCATGTTATTTCACCAAATTGCAATTAAGTTACAAATCAATAACACAAAGATACTGTATCTATGAACCTGTGACTGATGCTAGCCCAAAGTTGCTGATAGGTGGGTCTGGCAAGTTGAGGAGCCCAGATTCTACCATCGTGTCTACTGATGGTCTAGAGGCAGCTGGGGCAGCAATCAAGTCTTCTCCACAGATGCTATGAATTTATTTCTTTATCAATCAGATATTCTCAAATTAAAAATGCTGCTATGTTGCCTTCTTATTCTTTTACGGTTCCCAGGCCCTCCCTGCTCACCGGAACTCAGACTTGAAGTCACCCTGGAGCCTGGGCACAATCACCCCAACCCGTTTCCATCTGGACCCCCTCCCTGGGGCTGGAGGTCCCAGCAGGCTGTTCCGAGGCAGTCAGTGGGGAGCAGCTGGGCCCCTCTCTAAGAATTACTCCCAGGTTCCTGCCACCTGATCCCCCCAGGAAACCAGCACACTCCATCTCCACTCAGGCCTCGAGGCAAAACAACTGTGTGGCAAGGTTTCCTGCTCCCAAGCTTCAGTTTATCAGATTTATTGGAGATGCATGGCGTGAGCCTCCGCCCAACAGCACAGTGAGTGGCTGCAAGAACCATTTGAAACATCTTCTGAGAATCCTGATGAGTAGCCTGCATCTTCCTGGTCTGGGCAGGGTGGGGAGGGACCACAAGCGCCCACCACCCATCCCCTGGTTCCTTTGCATTTTGATTATTTGCTGGTTGTATTCTGAGTTTTACCAACACATGTGCATCCTGACATGTATTAGTTAGGGTTCTCCAGGGAAACACATCCATAGCACATGCAGGTATCTAAGGAGATTTTTGAGGGGAGGTGGTATCATGTGATTATGTTGGCAGAGAAATCCTGTGACGTGCAGGCTTGAGAACCAGAAGAGCTGGTGGTTCAACCAAGTCCACATGCCAAGGCCTGAGAACTGCAGGGGCCGCTGGTGTGAACCCCGGAGTCTGAGGGCCTGAGAACAAGGAGCTCCCAGGTCCTAGGGCAGGAGAAGATGGGTGGCTGGCTCAAGGGGAGAGCAAGAATTCGCCTTTCCTCTGCCTCACTGGTCTCCTCGACCAGGGGACTAGATGTTGCCCACCCGTGTTTCTTGGTCTACAGATTCAAAGGCAATCTCTTCCAGAAGTAATCTCACAGAAACATCCAGAAATGATGTCTGATCGCCTGTCTGGGCTAAGCTGATGCATACAGTTGACCATCCATGACAGTTCATTCATTCAGCCTTTCCTGAGAGCCTGTCAATGCCTGGTTCTAGAAAGACAGAGATGAAGAAACAGGGTTTCTTCTTCCTGAGTTTGTGGACAGACCGAGGAACCAGGAGAGATAGAAATGGGGGGAACAGTCAGCCATGAGAAGCACCACTCCAGGGCCTGGCAGACTGTGAGGGTTGACTTCACCTGGTGTGTGTATGCGTGCACATGTGTGTGCATGTTCACACCTCAGCTGTTACAGATTTTGCAGAATTGGTGACATTCGTGGGGGGATCCCGCAGGTTGACTAGCAGTTTTCTAGACCACAAATGAGAAGAACTTGTTGCAAAGAAAGAACTAAGGAGAAAGATGAAAACCTGGTTTTACAACGATACATGTTTCAACCATTGATTTGTCAGCCTGAGACCAGCAAGGACATCTGTGTCAATCTATCTGGGGTCTGCAGAAGTGCTCCTAACAGAATTTTATATTTATTTTATTTTGATTTACATACTTACTTTTGGCTGCACCATGCAGTTTGTGGAATCTTCGTTCCCCAAAAGAGACTGAACCTGGGCCCCAGCTGTCAGAGCTCTGAGTCCTTAGGCAGCCAGTCAGTTCAGTCACTCAAGTCGTGTCCGACTCTTTGCGACCCCACGGACTGCAGCACGCCAGGCTTCCCTGTCCATCACCAACTCCCGGAGCTTGCTCAAACTCATGTCCATTGAGTCAGTGATGCCATCCAACCATCTCATCCTCTGTCATTCCTTTCTCCTCCCGCCTTCAATCTTTCCCAGCATCAGGGTCTTTTCCAGTGAGTCAGTTCTTCCCATCAGGTGGCCAAAGGATTGGAACTTCAGCTTTGGCATCAGTCCTTCCAATAAATATTCAGGATTGATTTCTTTTAGGATGGACTGGTCGGATCTCCTTGCAGTCCAAGGGACTCTCAAGAGTCTTCTCCAATACCACAGTTCAAAAGCATCAATTCTTTGGTGCTCAGCTTTCTTTATAGTCCACCTTTCACATCCATACATGACTTCTGGAAAAACCATAGCTTTGACTAGATAGACTTTTGTTGAAAAAGTAATGTCTCTGCTTTTTAATATGCTGCCTAGGTTGGTCATAGATTTTCTTCCAAGGAGTAAGCATCTTTTAATTTCACGGCTGCAGTCACACTCTGCAGTGATTTTGGAGCCCAAGAAAATAAAATCTCTCATTGTTTGTTTTTTCCCCATCTATTGCCATGAAGTGATGGAACCGGATGCCATGATCTTAATTTTTTGAGTGTTGAGTTTTAAGCCAGTTTTCTCACTCTCGTCTTTCACTTTCATCAAGAGACTCTTTAGTTCCTCTTCACTTTCTGCCACAAGGGTGGTGTCATCTGCATATCTGAGGTTATTGATATTTCTCCTGGCGATCTTGATTCCAGCTTGTGCTTCATCCAGCTGGGCATTTTGCATGATGTACTCTGTATGTTAAGTTAAATAAGCAGGTTGAAAATATATAGCCTTGACTTACTCCTTTCCCAATTTGGAACCAGTCTGTTGTTCCATGCCCGGTTCTAACTGTTGCTTCTTGACCTGCATACAGATTTCTCAGGAGGCAGATAAAGTGGTCTGGTATTCCCATCTCTTCAAGAATTTTTCACAGTGTGTTGTGATCCACACAGTCAAAGGCTTTGGTATAGTCAATAAAGCAGAAGTAGATGTTTTTCGGGAGCTCTCTTGCTTTTCCTATGATCCAACGAATGTTGGCAATTTGATCTGCGTCTTAACCATTAGTGAAAGTGAAAGTGTTAGTTGCTCAGTCGTGTCTGATTCTTTGCTACTCCAATAAATTCATCATGGACTGGTAACCCGCTAAACTCTTCTGTCTATGGGATTTTCCAGGGGAGAATACTGGAGTGGGTTGCCATTTCCTATTCCAGAAGATCTCCCCAAGCCAGGAATCGAACCCGGCTCTCCTGCATTGCAAGCAGATTCTTTACTGTCTGAGCCATCAGGGAAGATGAAAGAGATATGGTTTCCATTGTAGAGTTGGGAAGATCCCCTGGAGGAGGGCATGGCAATCCACTCCAGTATTCTTGCCTGGAGAACCCCTAAAGCACTAGAGCACCAGGGAATTCCCTCTGTAGCAGCGTTTTAAAATATTGCCTTTAATTTTTTTGGATCGACTAGATGGCCAGCTGAGAATCAACCGAGCCAGGTGATTTGGGCACTAAGTTAGTACTGTGCTCTCGGCGGAGAGGTGTAGGTGTGTAACTGCTCAACGTAAAGAGGAAGAACAGCGGTGGTCTGTGACGAAGCAATGCATTAGCATCAGGTGAGAGCCGGCGGAGGCCACGCTTAGAGAGTAAACAGGGGTGGCAGAGGCAGCTTATCACAGAGCGCGTGGACTTGGGTCTGGTGAGCCACGGGACCAGGCCCTCACCACCGAGGATGGCATTGTCTTTAAGAGACAGATTAATCTCAGCAAAGCATCATTATTTATTAAGGTGATGCTGTAAATAAGAATCTCTTTCATCTGCTCTTGTTATGCATATTTCATTTGCTGTATAAAGGCTACTATAAAGGGTCAATATATTGGCTTATATTTATGCCTATTCAAGCACCATCATAATAAAAGTAATACAAAAAATGCTGGGCATCCATTAAAATGGTTTTTCCTTAAATGAATCCATATATTCTTCGTTTGAAAAACCTTGATCACTTTATTTTTCTTTTTTAAAAATAATTGCATCAATATACCATAACACTAATATTCCATAACATATTGCTTTTTTCTTATTTTTTTTTTAATGTTTAAAACTCTGCTTTTCATTATCAAAAAAAGCCAGGCTGTTCTCTTCTCAGATCCATACTGTAAAACAAAGAACATGACATTCCATTAAATTTAGGTTTTATAAAATGTTGCGGTACAGCTTTTTCTTTAAAGATGATGAAAAATGTGAAAACATCAATGACTTTTTATCAGAGAAACTTCTTTCACCTCGAAAAAAGACTGGAATTAATTTATGGAGCCCTGAACGTACAAGAAGGGGATTGTACTGGCCAAGTTCTTTTTTGAGTAGTAAAATGAAAACCCTCAAAGACAAATTTTTGTCATAGTTCTCACGCTAGCAAAGGTAACCTCACGGGTCCCCACCATCCTCTCTAATTTGGACAAATCACGTAGCTGTCAGGTGAACAATAACTTGTGGTGGGTGTCGGTAAAAACCAGCTCACCCCATGAATTGAGCAGATTTCACTTAGAAGTCATTTCAGCTTTTCAAAAGGAGATTGTGTCTCTTTGAAATTCCCTTACAGAAGAAATTCCATCTCTGCTTTTTATTATACTATTGCATTAACTCTTATATGAGGATAAAAAGAAACATATTTTGTTCTTTAAACAATAGAAAAGGGAAATGTTGCTCTCACCCGTCTTTCTTTGGGAGAAATTCTAACACATTCACATCCTCAAAGGCATTTTTATTCTGTGGGGAAGATCTGCTGGCCAATTAATGTTAGCCCCTTGGAAAAAGAATAAGTGTGTCTTAAAAACCACCCACACTCTCTCAACTTTATCTTAATAAAGATACAGACATCATTTAAGATGCTTGGGATCCAAATGGACAGAGACAAGGAATGCTGGGGTCATTTTGTGTTGAATTATCTGGAAGTAGAACATATATGATGGTGATCTAACTGGAATTGAGAAGGCCTTGGCCCTTGTGACCCGTCCCCAGTTTACCAGCCAGCCCCACATGGATACTGTGGGCCTGTGGGCAGCACAGGGAAGAAGTATCATTCTGCTTTGATTTTGTTGTAAAAGTCAATCCTGAGTATTTAGTATGGGTCCTGATTATTCTTAGGAGAAGAAGCAAGAACTTTTTGGATTAGAAAACTAGTTTTGAATGGAAATATCAGAGAAGAAGGAAACCACAAAGGAAATAGGCTGTGAAGTAAAGCAGAAGATTTAATATTATTCTCAAGTCAGTGTTTTACTGTCAGTGACACTTTTTTGCTTTAATGTGTGGAGCTTTCTGTAATTTTTTATCTTCTGTTCATACCTTGCATGGCCATTGTAGAGTCTAGAAATATTTGTATTGGACATCCGAAGTGCACACTAAACCATTACCAATGTATTCTCTTCCTTAGTATATTGTTCATTATAAAATATGTAAAAATATGTCATTCAATAGATTTTATTCATGCACATTATTGCTGCCTATTACTGTCCTAGTTGCTAGCTGCCTGTCCATGTGTATCTGTGTGCGTGTGTGTGTGTGTGTGCGTGTGTGTGAAACAAGTCAGATCCTCATGGAGTTTATATTCGAGACAGAGTGGAGAGACAGAAAGCAAATGCTTGCATATTTAATTAGGTGACAAGTGCAATGGATAAAAACAAGACGGGGAAGGGGCGTAAGGAGTTCCCAGGATTTCCTGACCTGTGACCTGAAGGAGTCGTGTGGATGTCTGAGAGAAGACCCTTCTAGAAGGATGGGACACTCGATGGCTCTGGGCCGGAGGAGATGGCTGTCTGAGGACCAGCAAGGGGGCCGCCGTGGCTGTGTGGAGAGGCCCGGGCACAGGACACAGGCAGAGGGCGCCAAGGCCAGGCTCACGGGGACCCGGCAGGTCACTGTGAGGGCCTCCGTTTTCACCCCCAAATAAGACAGACTTGACAGACGAGTGATGTGACCTGACTCGGTTTTGAAAGAATCATACTGGCTGCTGTGTTGAGATAAGAGTCGAAAAGGCCAAAACTGAGTGGCCTGTGTGTGTCCGTGTGTCTGTGTGTATATGCGTGTGTCTGTGTGTGTTCCTGCCTTGTGATCGGACAAGATGTGAGTCAATTCCAGGAGGAAGTCTCCATCTCCCCATGTATGCAGTGAGTGTTTTAGCTTATAGAGTGATTCTGGGAGAACCTGAGCAAGCCTGCTGTGGACTGTAAGACAGATCACACCCTAAGAGGTCCCAGGATATGTCAGCTCTGCAGCTGAAGGGGAGTTGTACTGACACTTCTTGAAACATAGCAGAATTTTCTGTTCTTTTCCTGAGACTAAGACCAGGTGGAATCAAGATTGCTGGGAGAAATATCAATAATCTCAGATATGCAGATGACACTACCCTTATGGCAGAAAGCGTAAAGGAACTGAAGAACTTCTTGATGAAGGTGAAAGAGGAGAGTGAAAAAGCTGTCTTGAAACTCAACTTTCAAAAAACTAAGATCATGGCATCTGGTCTCATCACTTCATGGAAAATAGATGGGGAAACAATGGAAACAGTGACAGACTTCATTTTCTTGGGCTCCAAAAAAATCACTGAAGATGGTGACTGCAGCCATGAAATTAAAAGACACTTGCTTCTTGGAAGAAAAGCTATAACCAACCTAGGGAGCAAATTAAAAGACAGAGCCATTACTTTACCAACAAAAGTTCATATATTCAAAGCTATGGTTTTTCCAGTAGTCAGGTATGGATATGAGAGACCATAAAGAAAGCTGAGTGCTGAAGAATTGATGCTTCTGAACTGTAGTGTTGGAGAAGACTCTTGAGAGTCCCTCGGACTGCAAGGAGATCAAACCAGTCCACCCTATAGGAAATCAGTCCTGAATATTCATTGGAAAGACTGATGCCAAGGCTGAAGCTCCGATCCTTTGGCCACCTGAGTGAAGAACTGATTGGAAAAGAACTCACTGGAAAAGACCCTGATGCTGGGAAAGATTGAAGGCGGGAGAAGGGGACAACAGAGGACGAGATGGTTGGATGGCATCACTGACTCAATGGACATGAGTTTGAGCAAGCTCCGGGAGGTGGTGATGGACAGGGAAACCTGACGTGCTGCAGTCCATGGGGTCACAAAGAGTCAGACATGACTGAGTGACTGAACTAACATAAGACCAGGTAGTATTGGGGAGAGAGTAGTTGGCAGTGGTTCAGAGTAACCCTCTCTTAGGATCTGAAGCACCCTCAATAAGGGAAATGGTTCAGATAACTTGTTAGAATCTCTGCTCACAGAGTCCCCTCAATGTGACCACATCTCCTTGTGCTTCCATGATGGGCAGAGGCTGTGTGGGGAGGCACTGGGTGTTCTCGGGTCCTAGGTAGAGTGGGCACTCTTATGCTGTTTTTCAAATCTGTACCCTCGTTGCCAGGGGGGTAGAACCAGCAGAAATCTGACTGTCTCCCACGTGGTTCTGACTGCTTGTGAATTGCATGCTGTTTCCCAGTCTACTGCAAACTGTATCTGTTATCACTTCCTGGCACTAAGAATGTCAGATCATTCTTTGTCACTGCTCTCTGCTCTCACCAACAGTGAAGCCTATGTTTGTGCATCTTCACAATGTTCCTCCTGTGAATGTTTGCTGGAAATTAAACTTGGGGAAGAGGTTTAGAATGACTTCAGTACACCTTTCAATTGAAGGCTGATGACACTTCAATCCTCTCATTCTGTCCTCTGCCTTCTAGGGGTCATCAGTGGTAAAGCAATGAGCAGGTGCCCTGATCCCACGTGAATGCACTGGCAGAATGGTGAGCCCCTGACTGATGAGTGCCGCTATTCCAGCGTAGGGGTTGGTTTCAGGGTCAGCTCTGCCAAGTGCATCCTTTCTGATGCCAAACCAGTGACAGTCTCTCTAACAAAGCAGATGGTTGAGGTCATTAAAACAACAAGTCATGGATCATCTTCCTATGATTTTGAGCAAGACTTCTTTCAGTTGGATTTCTGGAGCCAGTCCTGAACCTCTCAGCATTCCCCTTTGGCTGCCCATCTGGGGTGGATCGATGGGACCCCTGGCACACCCTTGTCTGCCCACCTCTTCTGAGAATCAAGCTGCTGTCCAGTCTGGGTGCCCAGGTCTTGCTGCGGGAGAGTAGTGCTGAAGAGGACAGCTCCCTGTGGGCCCCTTTGCAGGATGGCAGCCCCAGGCTTCAGAAGGTGGTGGCCCGCTCCCTCCCGAGGTGCAGAGTCAGCAGCCAGCCTCAGAACGAGGAAGCAGTGTACAACACCACCCCTGCCTTCTATGAGCCGAGTTACCCCATTCCGATCTTTCCACAGGAAATCCACACCCTGCGCGGCCAGGCTGCCTGTGTTGCCTTAATCAGAGACATTCTCATCTCAGGTTCTGACCCCAGATCACACGTAGACCAGTGTGTGCAAAATGATTGCAAGTTTCAGAAGAATGCCGCCTGGAAAATGAGTGGGGAGATGCTAGTCCATAAAAATCAGCCAACATCATGTAAACAGAGGCTGCTATGCAGAAATTAAACCATTAAACTAACAATGGAAACAATTTAAACACATTTCAAAATAATATCCCATGGAGGGGTATACTAATAAATGTTATTAAATGAACATTTAAATCAATGTATTTTATAAATTATTAGAAGACAATTATAAGTCATCAATTTGAGGGCTGCAACAAAAAACTGGTATTTATTTTTGCTTTTTAATGGACTTTATAAATTTGGATTTGAAAGGTCTTTACAATTCAAACACAAATTGACAGTATATATTTCAGTGTTGATGGTCTTGTGGTTTTCTTCTTTGAATTTTCAACAGTTTTAATGGTGCCAAAATGAATTACATTCATCTACCAAAAATGTATTAGAGTATACAATGGAAATTTTGAGCTGTGTAACAGATGAAAATCTAATTACAGGAGAAGTTATCCAGTGATTATTCTTCTGAAACACTATACAGAGCCACACAAAGTCATAATTCATTCATTAAATTGTTTGGGGAACCACTGACCAAAATTGCCTGCCCTGGCCAGTCAAGATAGTAACCACTGGCATGAGTTATCTTAAAACAGGAGGTCCTGGTAAGGAACTCAGAACGAATAAACTACCACCAACCAGAATAATTTGGGAAAAGCCAAAAGGAGAGTGACGATGCCAGTCCATATATCCAGTCTCCAAGAATCCATCTCACTGAGCTCCTTCTTGCTGAGTGATGCACGGCCACCAGGAAGGACCCTGAGTCAGAGTGAGTGGCCAGAGACAGCCTGGATACTAACCCCATCACCATAAAACCCCAGACTGAGCCACGGGGCGGAGCAGTCCTCCTGGGTTCCTCACCCTGCTGCTCTCTGCCTGGGTGCCCCTTCCCAATAAAGTCTCTTGCTTTGTCAGCTCGTGTGTCCTAGGACAATTCAGTTCTGAGAGTTAGACAAGAGCCCACTCTCTGGCCCCAGAAGGGGTCCCCCTTCCTGTAACCCTTCAAGGTCTTACTTGTGTATCTACACAACTGAGCATCCGTTTTTATATAATTAAGATCATACTGTTACGTTTCTTTGCTCTGTTTGGTCAAGCTCCTGTTTTTTCCCCTCTCCAAATCCTTTCTTCCTGCAGCTCTGATTGGAGGTGACCCCAGTCTCATTCCCCTACTGCAAGATCCCACCTCAGTGGTCCCTACACCTATAGCCCGAATGGTCTGCCTTAACACTCTTTAGCAGGAGTCAGAGTAGGTTCCTTTCTTCCTTTTCCCACAAATCCTCTGCAAATATATTTCAGTGGACTTCCAACACTACAGATAGATATTTTCTTTGACCATGGGGATAATTCTTTTCTTCTATCAAATAAAAAAGGGGCTTCTCTGGTGGCTCAGTGGTAAAGAATCTGCCTGCCAATGCAGGAGACACAGGTTCGATCCCTGACACAGGCAGACCCCCAATACTGCGGAGCAACTAAGCCTGTGAGCCACAACTGCTGAAGCCTGTGTGTCCTAAAGCCTGCACTTCTCGACAAGAGAAGCCGCTCAGTGAGCAGCCCACTCCCCGCAGCTGGAAGAGTAGCCCTGGCTCCCTGCAGCTAGAGAAGAGCCCCAGTGCAGCCACGGAGACAGAACAACCAAAAGAAAGAAGTAGGCAAACTTATCAAACAAACAGACAAAGAAATGGGGCTAAAGACACTGCACAGGAACAAGATTCCACAGGGGCACAGAGCTGTCAGCGGCTCCCTGCTCTGGGAGCCCCCAGGTGGGCTGAGGTTCTGGGGGCTACAGAAGTACCCAGATTTGGAGGAGACACCGCTGGCTTCCTGTTTGTCAGTTTCCATTCCTCTCTTGCCTGCAGGACAGGCCTCATGTCCATAAGCTCACAGTGCAGTGTCTTCTCTTTGTATTTGTGTACATTAAATGGAAACCCACTCCAGGATTCTTGCCTGGAAAATCCCATGGTTGGAGGAGCCTGGTGGGCTACAGTCCATGGGGTTGCAAAGAGTCGGACATGACTGAGCGACTTCACTTCTTCATATATGAAACCTAATGTTACTGGTAGTTTTCAATTTGAACTTCCTCCTAGCACTCCCAAGAGACAGATAATAAGACTTTGATTGGATGGCAGCTGGGGAGAGTAACTCAGGTTCTCATCACACTAGAGGTCAGGTGCCCTTTGGAGGACTTTCCGGTCCCTCGCTGCCCTCTTCCCTCCCAGCCCATCACCACTGCCATCTACACGTGGGCACTTGCCATCCATCTCTACGAGGATTAAATCATGAGCCGCTGTGGCCGCTGACCTTCAACACCCCCTGAAAGGAGTTCAGGGTCAAGAGCAGAAATGAAGTTCTCTGTGCTCTGGGGAAAACATGGCAGAACAGGTCTTCGAATAGTTAGGCATTTTCAGAAGAAGATTCTATAAGCCCAATTCTTGCATCTCCTCATGTCTAGAAAAGCACTGAAACCATTAGCAGACATCTGCTCCTAGTGACGAGCGGCAACCTTCTGCCAAACTACGTGCTTGATGCACGTACCCCCTTCACTAAAGTCACATACATACTGACCTCCCTGCAGAGTCTCTGTGGAGCCATTTCTCAGAGCTGTCTGAAACACTGTCTCCTGGGCTGTAGTCTTCATTTTGTCCCAAATAAAACTCAACACACAAGTCTCACATTGCACATTTTTTTTTTCAGTCAACACCATCATCTTGCCTAGCTTACCTCTCTTGTCCTTCTCCCCATCTCACTTTCAAAGCCAAATATCACACCCCCTCACCTGGTCTGGCCACAGAGGCACATGTCCAAGAAACAGCCGTGACATGCTGACCCTTCCCTCCACACGGGTCCCCGAAACTCCAAGGCTCCAGTTGCTGCCCTGCTCCCCGAACAGTGACCTCCCCTGCTCCTCCCTGTCTTGTGAGATGTCACCATGCCTTCCAGCCCCAGCCTTCTCTGCAACAGAAGTCCAGAGAGCCTGGAAGCCCCCTGGGTCCCAGATGTGACTCCTCCTCCCTGGCTTCCAACAAGATTGGCAGGAATGAGGCGGGGCCCGGAGCTCTGCCAGCCCCCAGCCAGGCCCACCATCTCACCTCCCCCGACATGCTCTCCCACCTCCTACCTCTCCATGGCCTGGACCACCTCCATCCACCGTGCGGTGATCAGCCCTCACCCCAGGATGTGCTGCTCAGCCAGGCCGAGAGCCCAGAAGCTCAGGCCACCTGCAGCCCAGACCCCAATCCTTAATCCGAGGGGAGTGGGGCCTGGCCCCTGGCACTCCCCCATGCCCAGCTTCACGTGCCTTCATAGCATTTAATCACCAACAGTGTGTGAATCTTTGTCTACACCCCTACACTGTACACTCAATGGGGGCATTTTATTCATGGCTACTCCCCCAGTTCTTAGATCGGTCCTGGGCAGGGTACGTAGTTACAGCATTTATGTGATGGATGAATAAATGAAAGTTCACTCTGCACTGATGACTTTGCTTCTATTTCTTGCGAAAATAGAAGCAACCAGATGAGAATGTCCACATGCCCCAGCACTCTGAGCGCCGTGTAACTGAACCTGACGTCTGTCCTCTGTTAGAATGTGATTCCATCTTGCCTGCCTTGCCGGTGTATTGGCTGTGGATCCATGCTGCGGTTTACGGCACAGATGGTTTTATCAGACCCAATCTTTAGGCAACGTTATCGGTCATCCTCACACGCAGCGAAGCTGACATCAGCCGTCCCTCCCCCGCCCTGCTGCTGTTGTCGTCCCTCCTTTTATTTCTACATTTGTTACAAACCCACAGTGCAGTTCATTGATTTTGCTGACATTGAGGTAGTTAAAGCGTCAAACATGAAAATACTTCATGCCATTAAATTATTTTAGAGACAGTGTCACCTCAGTCCCTGTCTCGATCTTCACACAGTGCTCTCCCTGTGGGCCTGCGTGTGCCTGCTAAGTCGCTTCAGTCGTGTCCGACTCTCTGCAACCCCGTGGACTGTAGCCCGCCAGGCTCTGCTGTCCTTGGGATTCTCCAGGCAAGAATACTGGAGTGGGTTGCCAGGCCCTCCTCCAGAGGATCATCCTGACCCAGGGATCGAAACCACGTCTCATGTCTGTGTCCAGATAGTTCCCTTTCATAAGGACACCTGTCGTATTAGATGGGGCCACCCTCCTCCACTGTGACCTCACGCCCACCAGTTACATCTGTAATGACCCTGCTCCGAGATGCAGTCAGGCTCTGTGGTCCTGGTGGACTGGGATTCAGCCCAGGGATTTTGAGCGGGACAGTTCAGCCCATAGCAGGTGCTGTTTCTGGCCCAGGAGCAAGCTGCCCAGGGGTTTCCTTCCTTCCCACCCCCTGCCCCTGGCTCCCCATGATGCAGGCTGGGATAAAGGCTGCAGGCCCCAGGCCAGGGGGCAGGTGTGGGGGGACCCACCCCTGAGAGAGAGACCACCCACACCAAGAGACCCACCGAGCAAACCTGCCTCGGTGCCAGCTCCCTCTGGAAAACAGGTCCTGTCGTGTGATGCTGCCGCCTCAAAACCCCCCTTCCCAACCCTTTAACTTCTTTAAAGAGGATAAAGGCATTGGGAGACTTCCCCGGGCTTTAAAACCAGCCCGTTTGTTCCACAGGTCACCTGCCCCCTCTGAGCAGCTGAAGACAGGATGGCGAACGGCTCCCCACCTGTTCCAGGTGTGGGCATGGCGGAGCTGGTGGTCGCCTGCAGGCACGGAGCACTTCTCACCCAGCCTCTTTCCACCCAGCCCCTTTCCACCCAGCCCCGCACCCCTCCACCCCACAAGCCCGCTCTCCCTCCTGTAGCACAGAGCTCTCCCCACCATCACTTCATTAGCCTTCATTACCAAGCCAGTGGAATCTGACCTCTGGCCCTCAACCCCGCCCACCTGGCTATCAGGCCAAATTCTAATTTCGGTCGCGGAAACTGCGAAACACTGCCAAGAGGGATCCCTCGCCCCAGCCCCCACTCAATTATAAATACTTCAAAGGACCGTGAATGTTTTCAGAAGAAATCACAGCCAATCGAGAAGCCAGATGGAGAGCCTGTGGGTTAAAACTATCACACACGCGAATGATCCCAAGGGCCGAGTGCAGCGCGGAGCTCTGGCCTGGACGGTGCGGCCTGTGGGGTGCAGCGTGCCGCTTCCCCCCAGCTCCTGGTCTGTGTCCTGCCTGCTCCGGACACCCACCCCGGCCTCTGCTGTCCTTCAGTCGCTCAGTCCTGTCCGACTTTGCGACCCCATGGACTGCAGCATGCCAGGCCTCCCTGTCCATCACCAACTCCCAGAGCTTACTCAAACTCATGTCCACTGCGTCAGTGATGCCATCCCACCATCTCATCCTGTGTCATCCCCTTCTCCTCCCGCCTTCAATCTTTCCCAGCATCAGGGTCTTCTCCAGTGAGTCGGCTCTTCACATCAGGTGGCCAAAGGATTGGAGCTTCAGCATCAGGCATCAGTCCTTCCTATGAATATTCAGGTTTGATTTCCTTTATGGACTGGTTTGTTCTTCCTGCTGTCCAAGGGACTCTCAAGAGTCCCAGGCCTCTGGGCACATGTTTTCGAGACGTGAATTGCGTTGGTCTGCCTCTGTGACCCCTCAGGACAGTGGACGTCCCGTCTGCTTCCTCAGGACACTTTGATGGCCCAATGCCGAGGCAGCCACAGCCTCCAGGGTCCAGGAAATCTGGACACGATGTCGCTTCCATGCAACACATGTCAGAAAAGACCCAGCTTCTGAGATGAAGGCTCCCCACGTCCCACTGGACTCACCAACTTCAGGGGCTGCATCTCCAGGGGTGGCTCAAAAAAGACAAGGCTTCCCACGTCCAGCGCTCGACAGACGAGCAGGAGAAGTGACGTGAGAGAGCCATCAGGGACCGGAGCACACCCCCGAGGATTTCCCCCGGGAGGAGATCTCTAAGGGCTCCAACGGGCAGAGCGTCGGGGGGAGAGATGAACAAGTGGGGCTGGTTCGCTTGGCCAGTAGGTCTTTGCGGTGCTGACTGCCTGCAGGGCAGGCTGCCATGGTCAGGGTGGAGGAAATAGACCAGCGCTAACCTGTGGGCTCCTTCTCTTGAAAGAGGAGACCAAGCCGAGCTTGGTTATTACAGAAGCAACTGGTAGCTCTAAACCATTTCAGGCACTACTGCCAAGAAACAAATGGCCTGTGACAGGGAACAAAGAGGGTGGGGGAGCTCCGCCTGAGATGGGGGGTCACAGAGGGCATCCGGAGGGGCACAGACCTGGAGTCTGGGAGGTAGGGGTGTCCCTGGGGGCCGCTCCTGCCAGCAAGGAGACTGCAGGCTCCGCTTAGGTGTGCGGGGTGTTGCTGGGCCATCTGAGACACTTGAGCCGTGGATGCCATCTGCGTGTGTAAGCTGTCCTGGCCGCCACAGCTGTGGCCTGAAACCAGTGGAAGCGAGGTCAGAAACTGCCATTGTACAAGCTCAGGGGTGGTGGGCACAGAGGGATAGCATAGGGCCCAGGAGCCACCACGGGTGAGGAGCTGACTGGCCACGGGAGGGGGGGAGAAGGAGAAACAGGTCCCCGAGGTTCTGTATCAGGCGGCTGGGTGGCCAGAGGGCCGTGGGGAGTGATGGAGTCGTGGGCACTTGGCCTGAGATGCCTCGGCTCCAGCCGAGTGGAGATGCTGAACTGACAGAAGAAGGCGTGGTGAGGCTGGAGCTGGGCTCTGGGACCACCTTGGGGCAGGGGGCGTTCAGAGAGGGGCCTCCAGAGGGGAAAGCAGGCCAGGGCTGTGCCAGGCCAGTGGCTGACATGACCAGAAGCGCCGTTGAGCATCGCAGCCCCTCCATCTGCCTGCTGAGCTGGCCTGTCAGCTGCTGTGAGGGGAGCCCAGGGCCCACCGAGAGCAACGCCCCCGAAGTTGGCTTTTCCTCAGAGCCTGGTCTTATATCCCTGTCGGGGAGAGGGGCGTTCAGACCCTCAGACGACACACGGAGAGTGGCAGAGATGTCAGACGCATGGAGCTGCACGTGAGAGATAAGGCGCGGGTCCACGTGTGCAGCCATGGTCCCCGTTCTCCTGTTCTGCTAATTGCTGAGAAGGACGACTTCCCCAGGTCTCCACCCTGTGGCTCCACCAATAGCACCTTCCAAAGACAGCCCCAAACGCTCAGAGCCTCAACCACGACGCCTGCCCCCGCTCTCCTGAGAGAGAGAGGCAATCCACGCCGGAGGTGGTATAGACCTTCCGCAGGGTCAGGCAGCTTGCCACCCGCTCTCTGGCCTCTGAGCTGTGAAGAGAGCGTTTTGCTTTTCTCAGTCACGGGCCGGTCGATGACTTCTTTCAGGAAACTGTCTGCAGAAGGCCAGAGGGAGTCAGTCCTCTGCCCACCGGCCCCGCGGGCAATGACGGGGCTCTGCCCCAGAGCCCCCCTCGGGCATCCACGTGGCACAACCTGGTTAATGAGAAGCATGCCCAGAATCTCCGCCTAATTTGGTTTCCTGCCAAGATGGTTCAGCCTGAGTGGTTCCCACCTCCCTGGGGCCTGGGGTCTCCGGTGAGCAGGAGGAGGAAGGGCACCTTTGATAATTAACCCGGGGCTCTGCTGAATGGAGTGGGAGCAGGGGAGGGTCGCCCTCTCTGCCCCTGCCCTCACTGGAAGCACCGGCTGAGGAGGGTCAGGGAGAGAAGGGAGTTGGGGGGCCCTGAGGGGTCCCACAGAAGTCTCAACATGACCCGGATCGCTGTCCCCACCTTCCCGCTTCATCTGAGGCTGCCTGGTCCTCACATGGACCTGCCCGCTCTCCTGTACCTTAGACGAGCCGGAGCCACACCCCCACCGTGCTCAGAGCTGAGGGCAGCACCAGGGATCTGCTCAGGGGGTGGGTCCCCTTCGTCCCCACGGGAGCACTAGCACCCCTGGCTGGCCCTTTAGGGGTATGGCTGCTCCAGGCATCCTGAGGCCTTGGCTTGGCCGTGCTTCTCAAACACAGCTGCTGAAAGATCCGCGGTGTGATTTCACGTCGCGAGTCCAGACGGCTCAGAGCCAGGGCCTTGCTCACTTATGACCCAGCAGCTGCCCCAGTGCCCCGCCTGGGCAGGAGGACAGTGAGGAGGTCTGAGGGCTGTGGGGGCTGAGGCTCCGTCCTGCCCCTCCCACGGGCACCAAAGACTCCAGCTGGAGCTGGGGGTGAAAGTCGGCTTCTGGCTCAGGCCAGCAGATGCCCTGGTGCCCGGGTGCATCTGTGGGGTTTGTGCATCAGTTGGGCATTTCAGATGAAGCTCTGAAACAGTGGCTGAGAGCAGGGGACACTGTGTGACTTGCTGAGCTTGCCTGTGACTCTGAACTCCAGGGACTTGTCTGCAGGCCGCTTTGGGCAAGAGCAAAGGGCCTGAACAAGACCCAGGAAGAGGAAGTATGCCATGTGCTGCCAACAGTGAACCCAGAGGCGGGCGGTCCAGCCACCCGTCTTTGGTGCCACAGGTCAAGATGGGAGGAGACAGCACCATGGTCTGGTTGGACAAAGCTGGCAGAACAGTGGTGCAACTGGAGAGGACAAAGTCCAGGTCAGAGTTCAAGGTGGGGTGGAAGAGGGGAAGGCTAGGGTTTGGCCTGGGGCTGGGAAGGGGCCATAGGCAGGCAGGAACAGTGCTTGTCTGTTTCAGACCTATTCGTCCCTTGTTAATGGAGACTGTTCTCCTGGATTATGTTGAGGCTACAGAGGATGCTTTCTGAAATTAATTGACATGTCCTAGAGCAAACCGTTTCCAAAAGCACGTTTTTTTCGTCGCATCTCAGTCTTTTCCCCTCTGTTCTGCGGGCAGGTCTTTTGTGAACCTCCCTGATTACAAAGCCCTGGGCGTTTTCCATCAGTTGATCATCTGGGAAGTGAAGTTTCAGGACTGATAGGTGTGCTGTGGCCCTTTCTGGAAATTCTAGGGCCAGGAGACCTCCATCTTGCAGAGTTTCTGAGTTGAGTGAAGACTTCCTATTTCTGCAGCCTTGTTCTCTGACTTTGGGCAAGGGATTTCATCTGTGGCTAATCCAGATTCAAGCTCACATTATCTGTGGTTCCTTTTTCAGAAATCACTTCAGTCGCTCAGTTGTGTCCAACTCTTTGCAATCCCACGGACTGCAGCACGCCAGGCCTCCCTGTCCATCACCAACTCCCAGAGATTGCTCAAACTCATGTCCATCAAGTCGGTGATGCCATCCAACTATTTCATCCTCTGTCATCCCCTTCTCCTCCTGCCTTCAATCTTTCCCAGCATCAGGGTCTTTTCCAATGAGTCAGTTCTTCTCATCAGGTGGCCAATATTGGAGTTTCAGCTTCAGCATCAGTCCTTCCAACGAATATTCAGGTCTGATTTCCTTTGGGATGGACTATTTTCAGAAATAGCAAATGGAAAACTTCAAACTCCAGCCACAGCCTCCAGGGGTCTTTCACTATGGTTACAGAACTCATTTCTTCAGATGTTGGAGACTTGCTCCTTTAATACCAGCTGTATTTGTTGTTGGAGGAGATTGTTGAGTGAGCTTTGATAATTTGTCTTTCAAGGAAAGGTTCATTTCATCAAAGGCCATGAATTTATTGGCATCAAGTTTTCGTAGCATTCCATCATTCTTTTAATAATTTTAATATATAGGGTGGTTAAGTCCTCTTGATGAATTGGCCCCTTTATCACTACGATTTAACTTCCTTTATCCTGGGTGATATTCTTTGCTTCAAAGTCGCCTTTGTCAGATATTAGTATTACCACTCTGGCTTTATGTAAATTAGTACTGGCATAGCGTGGTGTATCTTTTCACCATCCTTTCACCTTTAACCTATTTGTGTCTCTATATTTAAAGTGGGGTTTTTTTAAACAGCATAGGGTTTGAGTTTTGCTTTTTATCTAATATGGCAATATCTGCCTTTCAATAGAGGCATTTAGGCAATTTACATTTAATATAATTACTGACAGGGTTCAATTTAAGGCTATTTTCTTGATATTCATTTTATAATTGTCCCATCTGTTTTTATTCTCCCATTCTGCCCTCTTTGGAATTAACTGAGTAGCTTTTACGACCCCATTTTATCCCCTTACAATGCTTGTTAGCTGTAGTTGCTTGTCTTGTCATCTGAGTGGCTGTCTTAGGGTCTAAACTGTGGATCTTTAAGTTCTCACAGTCCGTTTTCCAGTGGTACTGTACCATACCAGGCAGAGTGTAGGAGCCCTTTAGGACTGTACTTCCATTTCTCCACTTGTTTTACCTTTTTTTTTTTTAAATGAAAGACTTTGTTTTACCTTCATTTTGGAAAGATATTGTAGTTGGGTATAAAATTTCAGGCTAATAACTTTTTTATTTTTGTAATTTAAACTTGCTGTTTTACCATCTTCCCACTCACATTATTTCTGATGAGAAATCTGTTCTTGTCCTACTTTTGTTCCTCTACATAAAATGTCATCTGTCTCTGGCCATATTTTAGGTTTTTCTCTCCTTTATTGCCTTTGAGCAGCAAAGAATGTGGTGAGATTTGCTGTGTGTGTGTGTGTGTGTGTGTGTGTGCACATACTCAGTGGTGTCCAATTCTTTGGGACCCCATGGACAGTAGCACACCAGGCTCCTCTGTACATAGAATTTTCTAGGCAAGAGTATTATTGGAATGGGTTGCCATTTCCTACTTGAGGGGATCTTCTCCATCAGGGATCAAATCTATATCTCTTGCATCTTCTGCATTGGCAGGCAGATTCTTTTCCAACTGTGCCACCTAGGAAGCCTTGTGACTTGCTATAACTTTCTTCATATATTCCTCATGATTGAGGTTCACTGAGCCTCTTGGGTTTTTGAGTTTATCATTTTCACATCAAATTTGGATATTTTTTATTATTATTTCCATTTTTCTTCAAATATTTTTATATCTCCCAAGTGTTAGCTTTTGGAATATATGTAATGCAGTCTACAATAATTATATTAATTACTTTTATAATTCTAACATCTGCCTCAGTTCTAGGCCTCTTTCGGTTTACTGTTTTTTTTTTGTTTTTTTTTTTCTTCTCATTGTAAGTTCTATTTGTTTTTTGCTTGCCTGATTGGATGCCAGATTTTGTGAATTTCATCCCGTTGGGTTCTGGGTGTTTTTGTATTCTTGTAAATATTCTAAAGTTTTGTTCTGGGATGTAATTGAGTTTCTTGAAAACACTTTGATCCTCTTGAGTCTTGCTATTGGTGGGTTAACTTATATGCAGAGTACATTATGAGAAACGCTGGGCTGGAGGAAGCACAAGCTGGAATCAAGATTGCTGGGAGAAATATCAATAACCTCAGAAATTCAGATTACACCATCCTTATGGCAGAAAGCAAAGAAGAACTAAAGACCCTCTTGATGAACGTGAAAGAGGAGAGTGAAAACGTTGGCTTAAAGCTTAACATTCAGAAAACTAAGATCATGGCATCTGGTCCCATCACTTCATGGCAAAGAGATGGGGAAACAATGGAAACAGTAACATACTTTACTTTTTTGGGCTCCAAAATCACTTCAGAATGTGACTGCAGCCGTGATATTAAAAGCCACTTGCTCCTTGGAAGAAAAGTTATGACCAACCTAGACAGCATATTAAAAGACAGAGACATTACTTTGCCAACAAAGGTCCGTCTAATCAAAGCTATTGTTTTTCCAGTAGTCATGTATGGATGTGAGAGTTGGACCATAAAGAAAGTTGAACAGCAAAGAATTGATGCTTTTGAACTGTGGTGTTAGAGAAGACTCTTGAGAGTTCCTTGAACTGCAAGGAGATCCAACTGGTCCATCCTAAAGGAAATCAGTCCTGCCTATTCATTGGAGGGACTGATGCTGAAGCTGAAGCTCCAATACTTTAGCCACCTGATGTGAAGAACTGACTCATTTGAAAAAGACCCTGATGCTGGGAAAGATTGAGGGAGGGAGGAGAAGGGGATGACAGAGGATGAGATGGTTGGATGGCATCACTGACTCAATGGACATGAGTTTGAGTAAGCTCCGGGAGTTGGTGATGGACAGTGAGGCCTGGTGTGCTGCAGTCCATGGGGTCGCAAAGAGCTGGACACGACTGAACTGAATGGAACTGAAGAGCCTCATTTTAGTCCAGGGCACTTGCTCTTCATGACTAAGACAGGTGCTGGTACCCCGGGCCTCCTGAGGCTTTCCAGTTGGGCTGGAACAGGCACTATTCCCAGACGTGGGCATCCTGGTCACTGTCCCTCTAACACTTCTTCTCTGGGTTGTGGGTAGTTTTCTCACACACATCTGCTGATCAGAAATCAGCTCAATACTTCATGGTGAGCTTGTGCAGACCTCCAGGGTTCTCAGCTCTGGTACAACACCCTATAAAATGTAGTTGCATTGGTTTCCCTAAAGTCTAAACCCTTCTTCTCAACTCAGGGGGTCTGCTGGGGTTCTGGCTGAGGCCTCTTCCTGTGGGGTGGCCTGAAAGTCCAAAGCTCTTTGGGGGGGCTCCCCACATTTCTTCACCACTCCCCAGGGATCACTGTCCATCATTGCTTGATTCCAGGGTCTTGAAAACAGCTATTTTCCATCTTTGGTCTGGTTTTTGTTTTTGTTTCAGGAGGAATGAAGTGGTGAGGGCTTTCCTGTGTTTCTGTCTTCTCGATCCCCACGACTCATCTTCCCCACCTCCCGCACTCCCGAGTCTGCCTCAGTGCCAGGCGCTGCAGCGGGTACTGAAAACACATTGAGTGCCTGCATACACGAATGTGGAGACTTAGCCAGGGAGTCACAAACAAGGAGAAGCCCAGGGAGGACAGGCACAGCCACGCACACTTCTGTGTGTGTAGGTCTTGCTTCTTCTCGATGCAAATCTTGAGGCCAAGGAGCCTGTTGAATGTATTTTTAGAACATCCTGAGGGCCTGACAACTTTGTCTTGTGTACTTTAGTCCTTTAATAAATATTGGGTCAATGGAAAGACAAACAGGAGACACACGTTTGTCAACAAATTTGGGTTGAGCTGAGAGTACCACAAATTTGTATCTAAGCTCCACAGCACTGTGTCTGTATTCTCTGCCTGGTACTGTGCCTTCAAAATACCAGTATCCACCCATGACAAAAGGGTGACTTGAAGGATGCAGCAGTGCACTGCCGCAGTAACGTGATCACAGGATGTCTTAGGCTTTTCAAGGTTCTCAGATTGTTCGGGGATGGAAAGAGCACGGGCTAGAGAAAGTGAAAGCAGAAATGTTAGCTGCCACTGAAAACTGGTCACAAACAAAATTATGATGCAAGTCAATTGGAAAATACAAGTCAGTCTCCACAAATGGAAAACTTAGGGCAGAGCCTGGTGGGTAGTCATGCTTACAACATCACCTGAATTTGGGAGACTGGGATTGACATATACACACGGCTGTATATAAAATAGATAACTAATAGATAACTGCTATATAGCACAGGGAATTCTACTCAATGCTCTGTGATGGCCAATATGAGAAAAGAATCTAAAAGAAGAGGGGATTCATGTGCATGTATAACTGATTCATTTTGCTGTGTACCTGAAACTAATACAACATTGTAAATCAACTATACTCC
This sequence comes from Cervus elaphus, assembly GCF_910594005.1. NCBI lineage: Eukaryota > Metazoa > Chordata > Mammalia > Artiodactyla > Cervidae > Cervus > Cervus elaphus. The sequence goes on from NC_057834.1 coordinate 137,849,330, forward strand.
AATTGAAAAAAAGCAAACAGTTACTATAAGCCCAGCCTTTTAGAAAAAACTCACTCATCTCAGGTGGAATCTTTCATGCAGAATCCATGACAAGGCTGAAAGCAGGGGCTTCAAATCAGGGGTCCAGGTGCAAATGTGGGGAAGCAGGTGGGAGCAGGTGTTGGGGAGCAGGTGTGGGAGCAGGTGTGGGAAACAGGTGTGGGGAGCAGGTGTGGAGGAGCTGGTGTGGGGAGCACGTGTGGGGGAGCAGGTGGTGGGGAGCACGTGTGGGGAGCAGGTGTTGACCTCAAAGGAGGGGAGGTCATGATCAACCAGGAGGACACGGTATGCGTGCTGACCTGACGGGCAGCTGTACCTTTCAGTTAGGGGAGGATGGACTGGGACACAGGACACAAATGACCCCTCTGGCTGGACCAAAGGAGAAGTCTTGAGGACAGGAGGGTGGCCTGCTTTGGGGAGGAACTTCTCAGTGTATCTCCCCTTATGGACTTTTTTGCCTGTTTCCAGTCTGGTACCAGAATGGTTCACCAGCACAAAGTCTCAGATGGTCTGTAAAGCGCACTGTGATGAAACCCAGCTCGTGGCAACGTGGTGAGCCAGGAAAGAACCTGACCCCCTCTGAGGTTTGGAAACTCATCACCCCAGAGTCTGCAAGCCTGAGGGCTATGACATTTGATTTTTAAGCCCTGGGCACTTCCTAGGCTACTTTGCAATGAAATCTCTGTGTGTGTGTGTGTGTGTGTACAGTCACTCAGTTGTATCTGACTCTTTGAAACCCTATAGACTGTAACCCGCCAGGCTCCTCTGTCCATGGGGTTTCCCAGGCAAAAATACTGGAGTGGGTAGCCATTTCCTTCTCCAGGGGATCTTCCAGATCCAGGGATCGAATCTAGGTCTCCTTTGCCTCCTGCATTGGTGGGTGGATTCTTTACCACTGTGCCACCTGGACATACCCTGGATGGAGGTCAATATCTGAGTCTAAAATATTTTATAGCTAGTTTTATTGTTAAATGAATTCTATTTGGTGAGTATAAGATACTCTGTTTTTAAATAGTCTCAGCTTATTGCTGCCTCCGTATGTGTCCTCAGTCCCTTGAAGAAGCTGTGGCAGGCACTGAGCTCCAGAGAGAGACCCCAAAGTCTCCAGGAAAGAACAAACAGCAAATCTGGCTCCAATATGTGCTGACCAAATCCGCTGCCCGCACCGCCCTCTTGTGGTCACGCAGCAGAGAAAAACTTCAAAGGCAAGCTACAAGGAGGTTGTGATTTTGCACGAATGGAAACACTACCTTCTCCATCAGGGAAAGCATCGCCGCTGGGCACCTTTTTTTCCACGTTGTGCATGCACACACAAGTGTAAGCAGGAGAGATGCTTCGTCAGGATTACCTTCCTCCATCAAAAAGAAATAGCATGAACATGACATTATTATTACTTTTTAAAAAATGACAGAATGGTAGGTCATCACTCTGGCTGTCCAAAACCACAGGATGTCCAAGCTGGAAGGAATTTATGAGATGATCTTGTTCAAATCCTTCCTTTGAAAAAATTAGAGAATTTAAAGTCTAGAGATGTGGGTATCTTCCCTGAGATCACACAGTGACCTGCTGGCGGTCTCGGGAGTGAAGCGGAGAGTGGTTCCGACAGGTAGGCAGCTTGGTCCCTTCTCTGCCGCAGCAGAAGACACGGGGGCGGTGTGGTCCAGGGACGGGGCCCAGGCATGGGTGCTGGGGCCGGTCCCACGGGCAGGTGGTCACACTCGCGTCTGTGTCCAGCCCTCTTCCTGACCTGACAGCATCTCCCCCACCAGCCTAGCCTCACGCAGAGCCTATGTGCCAGGACCTGACAGGAGAGACCCGAATGTCTGGGCAAAGTCCAGGACCTGGGTCCCTGGTCTTCTTGGGAAGTCTTCTCTTAGCTCCTCTGACCGCTTGTCCTGATCAGAAGGTAGCTACTCTGTGGCCTCATGAGGCCATGAGTTCTGGTGCTTTTTTTTTTTTTTTACTTTGTCTTTAAAAATGTATTTTATTATTAAATTGTAGTAAAATATGAGTGCCTTTATAAAATGTGTCATCTTAACCAACTTTAACCACGCAGTCCACTGGCATTGAGTGTGTGTATTCACAAGGTTGAACCACCATCACCACCATCCTTCTCTAGAACCTTCTCACCATCCCAGCCTGAGACTCTGTCCCCACTGGACACTAAATCCCTGTCCTCCTCCACGACTCCCATTTGACTTTCTATCTCCACGAATTTGACTATTGCAGGGACCACCTCAGAAGCATGCAGTGTTGGTCCTTTCATGACTGTTTTAGTTCAGCGAGCATAAGGTCCTCAGGCTTCAAGGTTCTGTGTTGTAGCCTGTACCCAAGTGGCCTTCCCTTTCAGGCTGTGTAATATTCCACCGTGTGCAGGGACCACCACTTGCTTTCCCATTCTTCTGCTGCTGGACACGTGGGTTGTTTCCACGGTTCCTGGCAGGGGAGCCACCATCGCATGAACTGCCAGCGACAGGAAGCCGGGCAATCACATCCCCCTCTGGGAGGGGGTGCGCGTCCACTCCCAGCCTGGCGTCCAGGAGCCCCTCCCCTGAGTCACAGGTGTGCTGGTGTGGCCTGGATTCCTTCCTTCTTGCCTGGGAGCTCACCCATCCCGGCGTCTGGCATGGGCTATACAGCCCGGGATCAGATGCTGTTTGAAATTTGGAATTGGATTAAAAAAAAAAAAAAATCCAGAACCTGAAAAGAACCTTTCACGTGATCTGAAAGCACAGAATAAGTGTCAGTTTGCTGAAAAAGGTACTTCTCCAATGGGCAGTTACTAAATGCACGAGACAGAGGTCATCAGAGCGGGTGGGGTGGGGTGATGGCTCCCCCCTGCACAGTCTGCGGCTCATGGGGCGTGTGCCCCGTTCCAGGCACTCTCGCAAAGCCTCGTCTTTGTCCTGATGACCGAAACCCTCCTGGACCTGTGCCGTTGCTCACCTCTCCCCGCCCGCCCGTCCTGAACGTAAGCGCAGAGCAGGGACCCGCAGCCTTCACGCCAGCCAGGCCCCCTCCCCGCGTCAGGATCACAGCGCGCAGCCAAAGTGAATGACACTTGCCAAAGGCCAAAGGCCAAAGTGAATTGCCCTTGCTGCAATTCTTCCACACTTCCTGGCGCTAAGCAAACGTCCCTTTTAAAATCCTGCACCCAGCTCACCCTTTCCTATGAAAACCGACTTACAGTGTTCCTTCCACATCCCTGAGCGCTCAGGACAGACAGGTCAAGCTCAGCCTCCCTCTGGTTTTACTGGACATCCTTGGTCCAGAGAGGGCAGACCTGCGCCAGCCAAGTGCACGTGTCCAAGCGCGGGCACAGCCCAGGACACACGGACAGCAGCTCCCAGGCAGCCCTGGTCCTTGCCCCTCCGGCTGCAGGCACCAGTGGTTTCAGTTCCCCAGAATCCAACAGGCAAAGCCCTAGGGGGTGGCCTGACGTTCAGACGAGCTGCTCAAAAAGCAAGTAAGTGCAATGAGACAAAGTCACATACAGTTAAGTAAAATCCTCACAGGGAACCATAAAGCTGTTCTTCTCTTTATGAACGTCTGAAGCAGATTGCTTCAGAAAATGAAAGTGTCATAAAAGATGGATTTCCGTGGAAAACCTAGGGATGTGCTACATGAAATGGTCACTGAGAAATCATCTGGAGGATGAGCTATTTCCCTGACTTCAAGTTTTGATGTTGTTTGAAACTGCAGCCTCTGTTAACGATGACTAGATTTTTTAATGAGCAGACTTCCAGTTTTGCTACCTAGATGATATTCTCCTTAAATCTTTGAAAACTAGTTTTTAAAACTGGAAATGTATTCTCATAGCAATTCGTTAATTTCTAATAAACTCAGTATGGACTCTTTTGTAGTTGGTGGAGTTCTTTTGAATATGAGCCTTTTATTTGCACTCCTTTGAGCTCTTGGAAAATTGCAAATTGCTAAATTTAAGCTTAAATGAATTTCTTCTTTATAATCCTTCAGAAGGTACCGATACCTTAGCAAACAATGTCACATCTAATTAAAAATAAATAATTTAAAACCATGCAGGAAAAGATATAGAGCTTCAAATCATAGAACGTTCTTTAAAAAAACAAAATCTCTGGTTTAACTGAAGGCTCTCTTCAGACTTTACGTTTGGGTAATTTTGAGTGTATCTCCCTGAAAGGGTTTCCTCAATGAAAAAAGGCTTTCAATCCTACCTTCCTATCTCCACAGGAGTGTTTCTAACACAGCATGGTGATATTTTTTTGATGAAAACGTCATCCCAAATCTCTGGGTTTTACTGAATTTGTCTAGATAAAAGAGAAGGACAAAAATATTTTCCATCTGTAATTTTTTTGAAGTTATAAGGCATTTTTTAAAACCTGCATTAAATTAGCAACAGAAATCACATTCTCTGTCTCCAAACATTTCTAAAATTGAAAATGATTTCATTTCTGTAATTCTGGAACGTATAACTCTTTTACAACATGTGTGCCCACATTGACACAGATACACAAACACAGTCATTGCGGAGTAGAGCATGTTTCTAATATATATACCCACAGTGTTTAAAAGTGAGTGCTTTTGGCTCATCGACTTGTTACACAATAAAGGTTTTATGGGGAAAAAATCAGGCTTAGGATTATTGGTTCTTTACCGAGCCGTGTTATAGAAAGTGTATCTTACAATGAGAAAACAATACAGCAGGAGTGAAAAGTTTCCTGAAACTAATTTGATGCAATATTCCAGTGGACGTTCTCTGTTTAGGGTAAAGACGCAGATTCAACCCCATCCAGCCTAAGCTCTGCATTTAAGTGGTCTTGGATGTTTGGAGAATTGATTGTCCAGGCACGAGGAAGCCAGCCTCCCTGCTTGGACTCGTGTGCATTATTCTGTCTTCGCAATTTCCTGGAGCTGTCTTCTTGAAGCAGGCGATACACTCTCTTATTTTATCATGCAAGCGCTCCCAGCAGATTTATAGCAGTGGACACACCTGCGGGGAACCACCCCCACCCCGCTCAGTCTCCAACCAAACACATCTGAAAACCTTGCCATGTCGCCTCTATCTTTAAGGGAAAACAAGTTGTGTCCTTTTTTTCTGGATTCATTACAAGCATGGACTGCCCGAACTCAGTCTCCACACTGCTCCTGCTTGTAAAACTCTGCAGGTGCGTCGGCTGTCATCTAGTCCAGCAACAGAAACCGATTCCCAGGTCTCCCTGCAATTGGCAGGGCTTTCTTTTGCTCCTTTAATCAGTTGCTAACACCTCGCTGTTTAACATCACAGCGAGCATAGCTACAAACAAGGAAGGACACACTCCTGAAATAATAATAATAATTTTTAAAAAGCCCTCTGCTTAGTAACAAACATAAAATCCATCATTATTCAATACAGAGGAATTGTAAGGTTTCATTGTAACAAAATAGCAATTCTCTTCCTGATGCTTTATTTTGTTTGTGGAAACTCTTCTTTTTGACAAAGCAAGTTCTCTGTACAAAGAAACATTGTATCTTTTGTTTATTTTCATCCCTCTGATCTGACACAAAATAAGGAACAATCTTTTACTCAAGAGCAATTAGTCCTGTCCCTGTTTCAGAAAATGGTTGAACACATGGGCTTAGAGAAGAGAATATTCCTTCAAAAATTACTAGCCATTAAGTCGTAAAGACAGCTTAGAGGTTATTTTCCTCTAGCAAATAACCATAATTTCCTTGAAATCTAGTGCTTTATGTAATTAAAGTTATTTATTTAAGGATTTAAATTTGCTTTAGCATTTTAAATGGCCTTAGTGTCTGTGTAAAATTCAATATTTTGAGCCTGGTCGGTGTCGGGTTCGACTACACATATAATTTTACCACTGCTCTGTAATGCAGGCCGTTGTTCTTGTAATAATAGTTTAAAATGCTAGCCTGCCAAGGGAAAGAATCAGGAGATAATTCGAGCTATACCCAGGCTGAGGCTTCTCTTATCCTGGACTCCTCCAGAGTCTCCTAAATGAGTTTGCAAGTCTGATTTCTAACGGCAAGGCAGCAAGAGGGTCTCGAGCATGTTTATTGATACAGAATGTTCGAGATCGACAGCCAGAGCTTCGCCTATGATCAAGCGACTTTCTGTGTGAGTCTTATGGAATGTGGCATTCCAGACTTTAAAGGGAAGGGGAGATCGCCATGGTAACGGCACAGGGGGGTTGGGGCTGGGGGTCCCCCTGGGAGCTTAAAGGCCAGCAGAATTTTAAGCATTTGCAACTTAAAAAAAGAAGAGGAGGAAAGCTCCATCACTCTGCCAAGTCTGTCTATAGAAATGGATACGGTTAGAGGGCTCCTCGGAAAGATCCAAATAAACACAGCCCGAGCCTGCGTGATGTGAGCTGGAAAGGACAGATGCTAAGAAAAACTACAGATCCTGGTCTCCTCTATCGAAGATGGAGCCACTGTGGCTGCCTAACCTCCAAGAAGGAGCAGAGCTTGGGAAAGAGGCCAGTGACTGGTCCAGGCGGGGGGCCGTCTGCCCCCCCTGTCCCCCAGCTGGAGCACGCAGCACCTCCCGACACTGATGGAGACCCAGGCTGAGGACCCCGCCGCCTGGCCAGGGCACGGCTCTGAGTCTCGCAGAGCCCGGCCGAGTGCAGCCAGTGGCTGGTTCGCGGCTTTGGCTGCTGGATGTGTAGAAACAGTTTCGATTACCAGAGAAATCTCCTAGGATCGCAGATAATAAACATAAGTGAGTGGAGTATAAAAGTGAGTGTAAACCAATGTGATTTGTGGTCGTTGCATCTGAGGGAGGAGAAAAGATAACAGATTTACAAATGGGGCTCAGACACAGTAGGAATTGAAATTTAGTATAGCCCCCACCAAGACCATTCTGAAAAGCAAGAGTCCAGTGGTAGCCGGTGGTCTGAGTCAGTGGTGTTGGCTCCAGAGGGCCCCGTGGTCTGGGCAGCCCTCGCCTCTGCAGGGTCACGGGTGAAGGTCAACCGGGTGGGAAGTGAGGGCCTGGCTGCCAGTTCCCTGGATGGCACGGTCAGGGTGCAGCTGGTCTGCACACTTGGGGGGTGAGCGCAGCCCAGCTTTCCACTGGGTGCTGAGCACCCACATCCCACCCCTAACCGCCACTGCCTCTGTTGCACCAGGACTCTCAGAGGCACAGGCCCCCACCCTGGCAAGCAAACACATTCCCATAGAGATGCTGAGCTGGGATCAGGGGTCCAGCGATCCGCTTCTTGGAGGAAGGCAGCTGGGCGCTGGGGGAGTGAGGGGCTGGGAGTGGGTGTGAGGGGTGGGGTGGGAGGTTCTGGCATCCCTAGCAGGGCAGCTGGAGTCCAGGCTTGCCTGCCCTCCTGGTGGCCTCAGGTGATGTAAGCTGCCTGTCAGTCTTCAGTTTATTGTCTGAAAAAGGGTCTCATTGTATTTTACCCCCTCCATAGAGGACCCATCAAGGAGAAGCACAAAGGCAGGTGTGAATGGAGGTGAGGGGTGGGGATGGAGGGCTGGGGGAGAGGGGAGAGAGTTCAGTAAATGGCCTAGAGTTGTCGTAAAAGTGCATCAAAAAGTATGGAAAGTGTAACGGAGGAAAGAAAGGTCGTTCCTCACCGAGGAGACACCAGAGACAGCCTTCGATAATCTCTCTCCTTCCTTCCTTCCAGGCTTGCAAATGGGTTCATGATATAAAACCTCAATATTTTGATAAAATGTACACAACAGATATACACACCATCTTACTCATTTGTAAGTGTATGTTCTGTGGCCTTAAGGGCATTCACACTGTTGTACAACCATCCCCACCACCATCTCCAGAGCTTTGTCATCTTCCCAAATGGAAACTCGGGCCCCACTGAACATGACCCCCGTCCCCTCCCCTCTCCCCTGGCCCCTGGCAGCCACCATTCTCCTTTCTCTGTTTTTAGGTACTTCACATTCAGTGGAATCAGACAGATTTGTCCTTTTGTGAATGGCTTCTTTCACCAAGTATAACATCCTCAAGGCTCATCCATGTTGCCGCCTGCATCAAAATATCTTTCCTTTTTAAGGCTGAATGGTATTCTGTTGTGTGGACAGACCACATTTTATTTATCGATCCATTCAACTGTAGATGGATTTTGGATCACTTCCAGCTCTTGGCTAGAGTGAATAATGCTGCTGGGAACGTGGGTGCACACCCATCTGCTTAAATCCCCGTTTAAAATACTTTTGGGTCACACCCATGATTGGGACTGCTAGATCCTGTGGTAACTCTACGCTTACTGTTCCGAGGAACTGCCATATTGTTTCCCATGGGGCCTGCACCGCTCTGCGTTCTCACCAGCAGTGCACAAGGGTTCCAATTTCTCCACTTTTTTGCCAACACTTTTGTGTTTGTTTATAACAGCCATCCTAATAGACATGAAGTAAAAGTTATGAAGATTTGCATTTCCTGAATGATCAGTGACTTTGAGCTTCTTTTCATGTGCTTGTTAGCTACTTGCATATTTTCTTTGGAAAAACATCCATTTAAGTCTCTTGTTCATTTTTAAATTGGATTGTTTGTTTTTGTTGTTGTTTGGTGTACCTAGATTTATAGTGGCTTCTTCTCACCTTATACACGGGGAACATCTTTCCTCGTAGATAAATGAACATCTATTTTCATGGTTTCCAGCTTATTTTTCTGCCTCCTCATGGTGCCTTCGCCCATGAAACAGGGGGTCATGTAGTGGTTAAAAACACAGACATTGCCACACACCTCACCCCACCCCTTACCAGCTGTGAATTCCTGGGCAAATGGCCTCCTGCGTACGTCGGTTTTCTCACGGGTAGGACGGAGATTCAGCAGGCCTTGTGTGGATTAAAAGAGCCAATCTCCATTAAATACTCAGAATCCTGCTCGGAGCACAGAAAATGCCATGGGAGAGGCAGCCGTGTTGCTTGTCATTTGTTGTTGCTGTTCCCCATTCCTCGCAGTGGGTCTCAGTTCCAGCTGAAATGCAACCCAGAATCTTAGGCCGAGGGCGGATTCCTGGGTGTGCTGACGCCCAGCTCAGGGACCGAGGGAGGCTGATGCCAACACACGCCCGGAGATGCCTCCGTTCTTCCCATCAGCTCCTCCCGTCCTTACACACGCTGCCCCCCTTAGTGACTGTCCTCTCCCCCTGTAGCTGGGAAAACCCTAGGAAGGTTGAGTTACTCACCCAGAGTCACTCAGCTTCCAGCGGTGTGGCCAGGACGCGACGCTGAGAGCCGCACGCCGTCAGAGCCGTGTCGTTAGGCAGCCTTGCAGTGAGTAGCTTGTCCTGACCTTAAATTCACTCTGTGACAAACCAGAATTTATGTCTTGATTGTGGCAGTGGTGGTGGTGGCTTAGTTGCTAAGTCGTGTCTGACTCTTTTGAGACCCTGTGTCATAAGTATGTGCACGCGTGTTAAGTCGCTTTAGTTGTGTCCGACTCTGTGTGACCCTAGGGACCTAGGGACTGCAACTGCCCCAGGCTTCTCTGTCCTTGGAGTTCTCCAGGCAAGAATACTGGAGTGGATTGCTATGCCCTCCTCCAGGGGATCTTCCTGACTCAGAGATCGAACCCGCATCTCTTATATCTCCTGCGTTGACAGACAGGTCTCTTTACCACTAGCTGGCGCCACCTGGGAAACCCATGTCATGTGTATATAATTGTCAAAAGAAAAAAGATGACTTTTACTAAATGCAAACTGTGTTTTAATAAAAAAAAAAAAAATTGGAAAAATAGGCTACACAATTTCCCTGAGTTTGCAAGAACTCTTTCTTTTAGTTTGAACGCATATAATGACATTTACTGTGCTGTTCGCTTGGTAAGAGACCTTCACCTTGCAGACGTGGAAACATCAGCATGTATGCAGCCAGCATGGCCATTCCTGGGAAGACACGAGGCTGTCTGGGATTCCACATGCTGGCGGCAGAGGCTCCAGGCCGGGCTTTGCTGCGTCACATGAGCTTCCTCTGCAGGTCTGTCTTGGAGCAAACACCTGCCAGAGAGCTGGGAGGCTGCGTCCTCCTGATCGCCTTCATTCTGAGCACTGTCCCTGAACCCAGAGGCCTGTCTCATCTGCCTGTAGATGCTACCCTTCTGTGAGAATAAAAAGGTATCATCTGACTCTGACTCGGTTCACACTGCCTTAACCCGAGAGGTCTCTGTGCTGCAGCTAGGTTCCGGAGGCCTTCGTGATGGCAGGCTTGCTTTTGGGGGAATGGCCTTTGCAGAGAAGAGTCACATGTGTGATCACACACATGTGTTAGAGACAAAAGCACGTTGGCAAAGCACTCTCCTGGTGGCCCTGTCATCATCGCTGAGAGGCTTTGCTCACACTCCTAGCTGGCTGGCCATGCCTGGCGGCGGTGGGGAGCTGGCCCCTGCTCCCACCAACATCACAGCCTCCGCTGGGCCTCTCAGCCCAGGCCCCAGCCCGCTCAGCCTCTCCTGCCTTCTCTCCGCCCTGATCGCCTCTGGTCCGCCCCAGCCCTGCTCTGTGCCGGCTTCTCCCCAGACCCCTTCTGCTCCTCTCCCTTCATCCTATAACCTTTCTCCTTTCTTCAGGCGCTAAGGCACTGGTGGTTCATCAGCATCCCCCTCGCCTCCCTTCCGGGGGCCTAGTCCACTTCCGTCTGAGTGGAAATCCTCTGCTCTAAATTCTGCAAAGGGACGTGCAACTCAACCTGGGTGGGCATTCAAGGACGTGGGGCTGTGAAATGCATGTTGGCAGGAGAGAGAATACTTGGGTGGCTTTTGAAGGCAATTTTGTTGAATTAGGATCGCTGGCGTTAAACACACGCACACATTCATTTACTGGCCCCATTCTAAATTTGTTAAATTTAGACAAATTCAATTATAAATATGATGGAGGAGAACTGTGTTTCTTTATGTATTAAATATTTTAAAGCAAAATCTCATTTTTTGATGAGATTATAGTTATAATTTCTGGTTATAGTTTCTTGATTCAAAAATAGGTTAGGGATTTTGGAAGGTGATGGAATTGTTTTATATCTTGACTGTGCTGGTGGTCACACAGCTATATACGTTTGTCAAAACCAAAAAAGATTACTTTTATTGAGTGAAGTATGCCTTAACAAAAAAAATGGAGAAACAATGGGTTACAAGATGAAGAATTCAATGGATTTGACGGATATTTGAGCCCCAGGACACCAACAAACTAGCGGCAACATTTTTTCATTTCATTAACTGACTCAGTGGCTACTCCGGAACCTTGGAAAGGACCAATGTTCAATTCTAAATACAGACCAGACTGTGGGTGCACACTCTTCTCCTCTTTTCGGCTCTCCTCCCTTTCCTGGCATCCATCCTCTTTCCTTCTGGGGAACTCATCCTTCCCTCCATGAACCAGTGGCTCTGGAGGGGCTGACCATCCATGCAGGGGGACCCCAGGCCAGGGGTATGGGCATAAGACCCAGCAAGGCTGGTCAAAATGCTTCCCCTGGAGGGGAGAGGGGGCTGGTCTTCTGGGAGGGTGCAGTCACAACTCTGAGCCAGCAGATTGCTGGTGGCCAAAGCCCTTTCCAGGTGAAAGGAGACAAGATGCAGGTGAAGGAGAAAGAACTCCTGAAAGAGTCCCACGCAGAACCTCAGATCTGGTCCAAAGCAGAGGTGGTGGGGGTGGGATGGGCAGGGTGTGTCAGAGAAAGGAGGAGCTTCTAACAACTTCGGGGACAGGGAACACAGACTAAGAAGCAAAAAGGATGATCAAAGCATGCTTTCCCCAGAAGACAGCAGGTGTGATGTGCAAGAGGGGGGAGAGTCATCGACCCGCATGACTTGTCCGGCTCCTCCTAGCTCTGTGTCTGCGCCAACTGTGTGGATGTGGCGCCTCGGGGGGCAGGTGCTGGGGTGACAAGACCAGAGCCAGCTGCTCAGCGAGGGGAGAGGGGGCTACACGGAGGCTGCGGGCCGAGAGCGGACATGGCGGGGCCGAGCTCCCCCAATAGCGGACACGGCGGAGCCCGAGCTCCCCTGCAGAAAGGTGAATCTGTAGTGAAGAAAATAAGCTTCTGAAATGTTATCTCAAAATGCAGATTAAAATAAGAAAATTGTGAAAGAGAAAATGACAAAGAAAACAGAGAATGAAGATCCATGAAACCTATGTTTAAAAAAAAAGGAAAATAGAAGAAAAATCAAAGTTATAATTGAAGAAAACTTTCCTAGGCCCTTTGAAAATACCTGAATAGGCAAATTTTGAAAATTGATCAACTCATGACCCAAAATGTTGCATATATTTGAACGAACATTTTGAAGGAAAAAGAAAGTTTTAGAGTAAACAACAGAATGATGAGCATGGAACTTAGAGTTGATTGCACCATGTTTCTAAATAAAGAAGACTAAATATCCTATAAATAAAATTCCTCCTAAATTAATTCAAATTAAAATTCTCACAAAGTTTCTCTAACTTCACAAAGATAGATGCCTCTGAAAAAAAGTTCTGTAAAAACTGGGAAAAAGGAAAGAGAAGAAGGGAGAAGAAAGTTAAGAATGGGAATAGAAAGGACTTTACAGCAATTTTCAACTCATGATCATTAAGTAGATTTTAGCCCTTACAAAAGACTCAGCAGTCATGAGATTTGTTCATGCCTGTTCCAAACACTTAGAACTGCTGATTTAAACCTAAAATACTGAGCCAAGATAAAAGCAAGAAAGGCAAATCTCCAGTTCCCAGAAGTAAGGAGGAAAATTTCAGCTAAAAGCAGGAGTTTTGGCCTCATGCTCCACAGGGGGTGTGGGCTGGCGTTTTTACAGCTACAGAGGCCACACGTGATCCTAAGCAGCGAGAATCTGGAACTGCTCTCCTTATCTGAATCTAGGAGACAGAAATTAGAAAGTTCTTCTCCACACATGAACAAAGAGCAGAGAAATCCCTGTGTTCTGGCCCCATGTCATATCCTGGGAGAAAACTTCCTTTAACAAGCTGTGAGATGAGAAGAAACTCAGCCTGTGCTGCGCTAGGCGTGAAACCCAGATTCAAGTCTTCTCCCAGGGTATGAAGCGCCACGCTGAAATGAGGCCACAGGTGACAGTTGACTACAGATAAAGCCAGAGTCACCTGAGATGGATCACGGAATCCACTTCACAAAATAGGAGAATTCACACCCAGAGAACTAGACTTAACAGAATAATATGAATGAAACTCTAAACTAAAAATACTCTAAATATTCAAGGAATCAAAAAAGGTAAGAACATTTGAAACAAGAACAGGTGATAATGAAACAGAAAAAAATAATGGAAATACAATCAAGTAGAAACTTTAGGGTAGTGAATTTTTTGAAGTTCCAATAGTAGACATGATGTAGCTGAAGAAAGAAATAACAAACTGGAAAAGAGTCTGAAAACTCTTCAGCACACAGCACAGGAAAATAGAGACGTGGACATACAAGTAAGAAACTGGGAAACTTAGAGAATAAAATGTTGTTGTTCCCTCACTAAGTTGTGTCCAACTCTTTGCGACCCCATGGACTGCAGCACACCAGGCTCCTCTGTCCTCCACTATCTCCAGGAGTTTGCCCAAGTTCATGTCCATTGAGCTGGTGATGCTAGCCAACTATCTCATCCTCTGCCGCCCTCTTCTCCTTTTGCCTTCAATCTTTACCAGCGTCAGGGTCTTATCCAATGAGTCGGCTCTTCGCATCAGGTGGCCAAAGTATTGGAGCTTCAGCATCAGTCCTTCCAATGAATATTCAGGCTTGATTCCCTTTAGGATGGACTAGTTGGATCTCCTTGCAGTCCAAGGGACTCTCAAGAGTCTTCTCCAACACCACAATTTAAAAGCATGAATTCTTCAGCACTCAGCCTTCTTTATGGTCCAACTCTCACATCCATTCATGACTACTGGAAAAACTGTAACTTTGACTACATGGACCTTTGTAGGTAATTAAGATGCTTAAATATATATCCAATAAGACTTCTAGAAAGAGAGAATGTTGAAACTTGGGCACAAATGGTATACATAGAGATAACACCTGAAATTTTTCCAGACTTGAAAGAAAACATGAGTGCTGTGATTTCAAAATATCCTCAGGAAGGATAAATATCATAGACAGGATAAATAAAAGCAAATTTAAATGAGGACAGAACATGGCAAACTTCAAATATCAAGGATAAGGGGAAAAAAAAAATCTGAAAAGCTACCAGGGATAAAAAGACAGTTTATGAAAGATGTAAGTGATTGAAAGACACTCAGTGAAGGAATAGTAGTGTGACAGTTGTCAAGGTCTTATTATTGACCAGATGTCAGAACACAGAGAAATAATACCCTTAACCATGATGTCGGTTGACTGATCTGGGACAGACAGACTGAAGGAATAGAATAGGTAACCCAGAAAGAGAGAAGAGATGCAAATATTTGACAAAGAAGGTATCACAAAGCAGGGACTGGGTAAGGGTAAGAGTTAGTCGCTCAGTGGTGTCTGCCTCTTTGGGACCCCAGGGACTGTAGTCAGGCTCCCCGTCCATGGGATTCTCCAGGCAGAACCCTGGAGTGGGTTGCCACTCCCTCCTCCAGGGAATCTTCCTGACCCAGGGATCAAACCCCAGCTCCCTGCATTGTAGGCAGATCCTTCACAGTCTGAGTCACCCAGTGAATGGTGCTCATAGAAGTCATTAGCTTCTTAGAAAAACCCCTTCGGCATCTGCCTTATACAGTCATCATCTTTAAGGTTAAAGAGTTCATTTTAAAAATAAGGGCAGTACAAAATGTGATGTAAGTTAAAAATATGTTTAACTTTGCTGATGTTCAAAGAAATGCAGATCAAAGCAATGTTATCATAATCAAAGTTTTTTTTTAACGTTAATGTCCAATGCTGAGAGCAGGGTGGGGGGAATGGCAGTTATTTTCCTAGGTTTTGGCAGGAGTGGGGTTACAAATTGATAAAACACTTTAGGAAAGTGATCGGGAGGTACATATTCACACTGATCAAGTGTCCATTGTCTTTGACCCAGACCTGCCACGCTGAGTCATCTCCTTTAGAGAAATAATCAAAAACAGAGACAATGATTTATGCCTGAAGATATTCATTACCACCTCATTTATAATAATGACATCTGAAAATAACCACAGTGTCCGTCATCAGAAATACGTCTCCAAATAAATCATGAAAATTAAGTGATGAAATGTTGCACAGGCAGTATAAACAATTCCCTAAGAGTTTTGAAGAACAGAAAATGTACCTGGGATAAAGTTAAGTGGAAAAAAAGCAGGTGATGATACTGCACATAGAAAGGCCCATGAGCACACACCTCTCAATAGTTTGGGTGGTCATCTCTGAGCTTAAATTGATGAAGACTCTTATTTTTTTATCTTTTTACATTTTTCTGCATTTTCCAAGTTTTCTACCACAGGACTGCTTTATCATAAGCACAGCAAAATAGTGAATGTTGAAGAAAATTAAAGCTCCTGACAGAAGGAGAATCCCTTTGACCTGAAGAATGGCTCAGAATGTTGCCTTCAGACCCTGTGTTGCTGGTGTCAGAAACTTTCCTCTAGTTAGATAGATCCCGTGTGATTTTGAGGACAGCAGGTCCCTGTTCTGGGACCCATCACTTGGTGAGAAGGTTCTAGAATAGTAAGTGCAGTTATCCATGAGTTCTCTGCCCTTGACCAAGGCCACCTATCACCTTCTCTCCTTTCCACACAGAACTCAGCCTCAGCTCCAAGAATTGGGGCGGTCACAGGGGGCTGCCAAGAGGGAGACCAATTAGTACAAAGCAAACATTTCTCCGCTACGAAAATAGATGAAGGCCCCCAGAGCTCGCCTCTGCAGGCAGAAAACCCGAGGTTTCCTACACCCTGGGCAGCCATGACCAGAGATGGAAGAGACGGGAGGACCCACTGCCTCCCGGGCCAGGGCTGACCGGGCAATCAGACCTCAGCATTTATTTATGGAGCTAATTTTGCAAGTATTGCTCCCATTTCCGCCCGCAGATAAAAAGCAGAGATAATCAGCTTGGTGCTGGCCATGGCTGCGGCGGGAGCCCCGTGCTGGGAACGCCTTAAAGCGGAAGGATTCCAGAGAGCCTGGTTCTGAATTTGGTCAAAGAACGCACTCCACTGCAGCCTCACAGACTCCCTTCTTGTCACTGCGTCCTCCTGCAACAGGTCTGCAGAGGGGATGTCTGCAGCATTTCCACCACGTGTGGGAAGCACTTTTGAAAGGATAAATAAGGCCATGATGTGCTTTCCTATTAAGAGCTCTTGGCCACCATCAATTCCCCCTTAGGTCTCCAATTCCTCTCTGAGGAAGCATCAAAGCTTTCCTGAATCTTTGTCCCGCCACAGTTTGATCAACCAGCTCCTTTCCTGAGTGTGACTGTCTCAGAGATCATTAACAGTTAATAGGGAGAAAGCCCCCTCCCCAACTGTGTCGCAATTTCTCCTACAAACGTGTGTCCTTTTAAGAGTGTTCATAGAGCTTTGCACACACCCGCGCACAGTACAGATGCTGCCCCGCCACTCTGGGGGACCACTGGGAGTTTGGTAATGTATAGTTTGTTCTCACAAAATTTCTTCACTTATCATTGGACTTAATTTTATTAGCATTAAGGTAAATACTTAAAAAAAAAACCCAACAAACTCACACCTTAAAAATCAGTGGAGTAGTAGCTGATGAAAGAAGTAACTATAAAATTAATTTTGTGCTAATTGAAAAGAGAATGGTCTTCCCTCCCCCTGCCCCCAAAATAACTACTGTCTCTTCAATCCTGAAATTAAAATACCAGAGACAGAAACAGATTACCTAATATGTTTTGAGATTTAAACTTAATTTTGTTATTTTAAGAATTTAGAAGAGTATTTTTCCTGCTCAAACAATCATATATCCACCTCCCCTAGAAGTTTTCAGAAGTCCCCTCATACCAATGGTATTGCCTTTTTCAGTTAAAACATATTCAGAAGAAGCATGAAATGACTAGTTAATTCAAACATACTCTATTAATCAGCTCTACAGTGAAGACTTCTAATACTGATGAAAACACACTTTGTGGAACAAACAGACTCCCTCTCCACTACATCTCTCGGGGCGTGGGATCAGATCCAATAACTTGAGAAAATAAATATGACGAGTCTCCTACAGACCTTAAAAGCTGATTTGTGTGAGCTTTGTTGCATTGAAAAGTAAAATTAAACGGGCTTCAGACATAGAGTAGCCTTGTGATTTGAAGCAGGCAAGAAAAATGTGCAAGTCTGAAAGACTGAACAAGGATGGTAGGCCAGCAAACAGTTAATCGCAGTTTGCAGGGAGACAGGTTTAGGTGATTGAAAAAGGATACTCTCCTCTCATGTTGGTGCATTTCACCCCGAAGCCAAGGAAAGCACAGATGGAGGAGGGACCCTTCATCTTTTACACTTGCCCACTAGCCTTCCAAAATGCACAGGCATGTCTAACTCATTTTTCTGTATTAGCTATGTCTCTAAACAGTTGTTAATCATTTTATGGTGGTTATTGTTATAAGCAGACTCTTATCTTTAAAATGACGAAGGAATTAAAAGAAACAGCTGCTTGAAAATTACTGGTTGTGAGTATTTTGTAATGAAGTGTCGCCTTGGCTGAAAGCAATCCCCCCTGGGCTGTCTGTTCATTTAGGGGAGGAAGAATGACCTCTGAGCACTTGCTACCTGTGGCATATAAGACACCTCCATCCCACGCACTTCCTAGGTGGCGCTAGTGATAAAGAATCCACCTGCCAATGCAGGGGACAAGGAGGTTCAAGAGACGCGAGTTCAATCCCTGGGTCGGGAAGATCCCCGGAGAAGGGAATGGCACCCCACTCCAGTATTCTTGCCTGGAAAATCCCATGGACGGAGGAGCCTGGCGGGCTACCATCCTTGGGGCTGCGAAGAGTAGGACATGACTGAGTGACTGAGCACCATCCCACACCCAGGTAAAAATCCTCCCAAGTCTAAGTCTGATGCACATACACGGATGAAGGAGCAAGGGTCCACAACGGGAGACACCCAGCCTCACAAATCCCGAACCAAGGGCCAAGCTGGCTCCCAGTCAGTGCAGGGAAGAGCGCCAGCGCTGTAGCTTGGCACCCCCACCAGCCCCTCGGCCCAGCTTTAGATTTAAATGCATGCTCCAGAGTCCAGGGGCATCCAGCGATCTGGGGGCTGACGGAGCTGTTGCCGGGGGGCTGCTCTGACTCCTCCCTCCCACTTCCTAAGACAGCCCCTGACGGGAGCAGGCAGGGTGAGGCAGCGGGCGGGGTGCTGCCCACGGCAGGGCAGAAGCAAGGCAGGTCCCCCCTCAGAGCAAAGGAAAGGGATGGGCACCCCCACCCCTCTTGGCTTCTCCCCTGGAGTGACTTAGCTGACTCTTGTCCACAGTTCTTTTTCCACACTGAACTCCAGGAGTGGGGTCAGGGGTGGCGGTCCTACCTCGCACCAAAGTGCCACATTGGGGCATCGCTAGACAGCCACCTACTCCGGAGAGTCACTGAGCATTTCATTTGGTGGCAGACATGTGTGTTCACTGGTGGCTTTAAAACCGAGGAGAAGATGATTTACCTCCAAGTGTTCACCCAGCTGCTGTCATAGCCCACCCCGTGACATGATGATGTAACTAACCTCTCCTGTCCCAGTGATATCACAGCCCCGTTCGCACTCTCTGGCATCCACTTTAAAGATGCAGTTGGTGCCACGGTACCCTTCTTAGAAGGTGAATCGTCAGCCTGGGCAGGGCAATGAGATTCTCCAGCTTATCAAGATTTCACTTATGTTTTATTGTTGAAGGACCTTTCTTCATCATTTAAAAGTTTAATGACACACAGCATACATTCAAAAGAGGACAGGTATAAATAAAGATAAACATACCTCCGAAGACAGCCATCAGAACTAACAGTGCCCAGAAGTCCCTCACACAGCCTGCTTCCAGGCCTCAACTGTGCCCCACCCTCCCAAAAAAAAAACTCCACAATCAAAACTGTTAATAACACAGGTTAGTCTGGCCACAGATTTGTTTTTATACTTTATAGGAATGAAATCACCGAGCATATATGTTTTGTGTCTGGCTTCACTCACTCACTCACTCTGTATTTGTGGGGTTTGTATGTGCAGAGGTAGCTTATTCTTTCTCATGGTGTATGTCGCACGCCTGTGTGAATACACCACCATGTAGACATTAAGCTGTGTGGTGCTCTCAACACCAACATGAGTGCATATGTGAGTGGGTACCAGACTGGAGCAATAGCAAACCCCTGATGTAACTAAACTGCTTCGCCGTTAATGTTTATATGGTGTTGTTCAGTCACTAAGTCATGTCCAACTCATTACAAACCCATGGACTGCAGGACACCAGGCCTCCCTGTCCTTCACTATCTCCCAGTTTGCTCAAACACATGTCCACTGAGTCGGTGATGCCATCCAATCATCTCATCCTCTGTCGCCCTCTTCCCTTCCTGCCTTCAATCTTTCCCAGCATCAGGGTCTTTTCCAATGAGCCGGTTCTCTGCATCTGGTGGCCAAAGTATTGCAGCTTCAGCTTCAACATCAGTCCTTCCAATGAATATTCAGGCTTGATTTCCTTTAGGGAAATGGATGGACTGGTTGGATCTCCTTGCAGTCCAAGCAACTCTCAAGATTCTTTTCCAGCACCGCAATTTGAAAGCAACAGTTCTTTGGCTCTCAGCCATCTTTATGGTACAACATTCATATCCATAGATGACAACTGGAAAAATCATAGCTCTGACTGTTTGGCACTTTGCTGGCAAGGTGATATCTCTGCTTTTAAATGTACTGTCTAGATTTGTCATAGCTTTTCTTCCAAGGAACCAGCGTCTTTAAATTTCATGGCTATAGCCACCATCCACAGTAATTTTGGAGCCCAAGAAAATAAAATCTGTCACTGTTTCTATTTTCCCCACTTATTTGCCATAAAGTGATGGGACTGGATGCCATGATCTTTGTTTTTTGAATGCTGAGTTTTAAGCCAGCTTTTTCACTCTCTTCTTTTACCCTCATCAAGAAGCTCGTTTACCCTCATCAAGAAGTTCCTCTTTACTTTCTGCCATAAGGGTGGTGTCATCTGCATATCTGAGGTTGTTAATATTTCTCCCAGCAATCATGATTCCAGCCTGTGGTTCATCCAGCCTGGCATATTTTCAAGTTCTTTGTGAAATAGCTGAAAAATATTTCCATTGAGTTTATATCACTGAATGCATTGACTTTATAAAGTTTTTGGTATTCAGATAAATCTGGTGCTTTTTATTGAGGCAAAATGATGACAGATACGTAATGCAATTGACTTATATCATATCTTTATTTTCAAAAGACTATCAGTCAGTTCAGTTCAGTTCAGTCGCTCAGTCGTGTCTGACTCTTTGCGACCCCATGGACTGTAGCACACCAGGCTTCCCTGTACATCACCAGCTCCCGGAGTTTACTCAAAGTCATGTCCATTGAGTCGGTGATGCCATCCAACCATCTCATCCTCTGTTGTCCCCTTCTTCTCCTGCCTTCAATCTTTCCCAGCATCAGGGTGTTTTCCAATGAGTCAGCTCTTCACATCAGGTGGCCCAAGTATTGGAGTTTCAGCTTCAGCATCAGTCCTTCCAATGAACACTGAGGTCTTACTTCCTTTCAAATGGACTGGTTTGATCTTCTTGCAGTCCAAAGGACTCTCAAGAGTCTTCTCCAACACTACAGTTCAAAAGCATCAATTCTTTGGCACTCAGCTTTCTTTATAGTCCAATTCTCACATCCATACATGACTACTGGAAAAACCGTAGCCTTGACTAGATGGACCTTTGCTGACAAAGTAATGTCTCTGCTTTTTAATACGCTGTCTAGTTTGGTCATTGTTTTTCTTCCAAAGAGCAGTCAGTCACTCAGTCATGTCCGACTCCTTGTGACCCCATGAATCGTAGCACGCCAGGTCTCCCTGTCCATCACCAACTCCTGGAGTTTACTCAAACTCATGTCCATTGAGTCAGTGATGCCATCCAACTATCTCATCCTCTGTCATCCCCTTTTCCTCCTGCCCCCAATCCCTCCCAGCATCAGGGTCTTTTCCAATGAGTCAACTCTTCGCATGAGGTGGCCAAAGTATTGGAGTTCCAGCTTCAGCATCAGTCCTTCCAGTGAACACCCAGGACTGATCTCCTTTAGGATGGACTGGTTGGATCTCCTTGCAGTCCAAGGGACTCTCAAGAGTCTTCTCCAACACCATAGTCCAAAAGCATCAATTTTTTGGCACTCATTTTTATTTCATGGCTGCAGTCACCATCTGCAGTGATTTTGGAGTCCAAAAAAATAGAGTCTTCCACTGTTTCCTCTGTTTCTCCATCTATTTCCACTGTTTCTCCATCTATAGTCAGAAGACTACATGTGCCTTTTTTTTTTCCTTTCGTGGTTTAAACCAGCATTCATTTGTTACCTCATAGTTCGTGTGGGTCAGGAATCCAGGCACAGCTTAGCCGGGTTCTCTTAGCTGAGCTGCATTCTCAGCGAGAGTGCAGAGTCCTCCTCTCAGCCCCTCCAAGTTGCTGGTGGAATTCAGTTCAGTGGTAGGACTGAGTCCTCAGCTCCTGTGGGCAACAGTTCACAAGAGCTTCTTCAGAGTCATCAGGAACATCTCTGACCTCTGGACCATCTTTTCCAGGGATCAGCTGATGAAGTCAGGCTGTCCAGGATAATGGCTCCACCCATTCGCAGAAGGTAGGAATAACATAAGCATTGAGGCTGTACTGGAATTCTCCCTACTTCATCTTTCTGTCTTCATTTGGCTCTCTGCATGGCAGTTTCAGAGTAGTCAGATTCTTATTTGCTGGCTCAGGGCTCCAAAATACCGAGATCCAGATTTTTGCTTTTTCAGTTCTTCTCTCTCTCTTCCTGCTGCTCCAAGAGTTTTTCCACTCTTTCTGTTTAGAGGAATTCCTTTCTTTCAAAGCAGGGTTGCTGGCAGTCAATCCTTTTAAGTTTCCTTTGTCTGAGTGTGTGTTTTCCCCCCCCCCCCTTCATTTCTAAAGGGTAGTTTTGTCAGATACAGAATTTGCAGTTGAGTTCTTTTAGTTCAGCGCTTGAAAAAATGTTGTACCATGTCCTTCTGGCTTTCATGAATTCTGTCCAGATACCCACTGTCATTCACACTCTTTTTCCCTGGGTAAAACATCATTTCTATCTCACTAATTTCAAGATTTTTGCTTTGTCTTAGTTTTCCAAAGTTTGGTTATGACATGTTTTGGCATCGGGTTCTTTGAATCTATCTTATTTGGGTTTTCCTCAACTTCTTGAATCTGTAAACTTATATGTTTTCCCAAATTTGGGGAATTATTCAGCCATTATTTCTTTGAACCCTTTCAGGGCTTTCCTCTCTCTTTTCTCCTCCTTAGAGACAAAAATATTAGATCTTTTGTTGTAAGCCCATAGGTCCTGAGGCTCTCCTTTTTGGTATTTTTTTCCTCCAATGTTCAGATGGAGGTAATTTCTACTGTTCTCTCTTCAAGTTCACTGATTCTTTCTTTTTCACTCTCCATTGTGCTATTGAGTCCATACACTGAGTTTCTAATTTTACTGTTTCAGTTATATATCTCAAGCAGCCATTATTATAGATTGTGTCTTTGTTTTAAATAGATTGCTGTTGTTGTTCAGTTGCTAAGACCTACTCTTTGCCACCCCATGGACTGCAGCATGCCAGGTTCCTCTATCTCCACTATCTCCGGGAGTTTGCTCAAATTCTTGTCCACTGAGTCAGTGATGCCATCTGCTGCCCCATTCTCCCTTGGCTTTCAGTCTTTCCCAGCATCAGGGTCTTTTCCAATGAGTCAGCTCTTCCCATCAGGTGGCCAAAGTATTGGAGCTTCTGCTTCAGCGTCAGTCCTTCCAATGAATATTCAGGACTGATTTCCTTTAGGATGAACTGGTTGGATCTCCTTGCAGTCCAAGGGACTATCAAGAGTCTTCTCTAGCACCACAATCTGAAAGCATCAATTCTTCAGCACTTAGCCTTCTCTGTGGTCCAACTCTCATATCCAAACATGACTACTGGAAAAATCATAACTTTGACTATATGGACTCTTGTTGGCAAGGTGATGTCTCTGCTTTTTAATATGTTGTCTAGATTTATTAAAGTTTTCTTTTCAAGGAGTAAGCATCTTTTTATTTCATGGCTGCAGTCACCATCTAGAGTGATCCAGGAGCCCAAGAAATAAAATCTGTCACTGCTTCCACTTTTTCCCTATCTATTTGCCATGAAGTGATGGGGCCAGCTGCCATGATGTTAGTTTTTTGAATATTGAGTTTTAAGCCAGGTTTTTCACTCTCTTCTTTCACCTTCATCAAGAGGCTCTTTAGTTCCTCTTTGCTTTCTGCCATTAGAGTGGTATCATCTGCGTACCTGAGGTTGTTATTTCTCACAGCAATCTTGATTAAAGCTTGAGATTCATCCAGCACTGCATTTTGCATGATGTACTCTATATATAAGTCAAATAAACTGGGTGACAACTTACAGCCTTGTACTCCTTTCCCAATATGGAACCAGTCTGTTGTTCCATGTCATTTTAACTGTTGCTCCCTGACCCACATACAGGTTTTGCAAGGTTTTGTAAAGTGGTCTGTTACTCCCATGTCTTTAAGAATTTCCCACAGTTTCTTGTGATCCACACAATCAAAGACTGTAGTGTAGTCTATAAAGCAGAAGTAGATATTTTTCTGGAACTCCTTTTCTCTCTCCATGATTCAACGAATGTTGGCAATTTTATCTCTGGTTCCTCTGCCTCTTTGGAACCCTGCTTGTACATCTGGAAGTTTTCAGTTCATGTAGTGATGAAGCTTATCTTGAAGGACCTGGCTAGCATGTGAAATGAGTGCAATTGTACAGTCATTGGACTAGTCTTTGGCATTGCTCTTCTTTGGGATTGGAATGAAAGCTTACCTTTTCCAGTCCTGTGGCCACCACTGAGTTAAATAGACTACATATGACTTTTAAAATGGTGTATTTCTAACCATGTCCTTCCAAGTCATATTTCAAACCTTACTTAAGGCAGAAATACCTTTGAGTGAACCCTGTACACTTTTAAAGCTGCAAAACCAGACCTCCATAATTAGTTAACTCACATGCACTGGTTCACCCTGCAGTGAGGAGGCCCCCTATATCCACAGGTTACTCAGTCCATGATTTCCATGTTTGAACCTTCGGGGGCTTCTGCTCAGACACAGGTCCTGCCACCATAAGGCTTGAGGTCTGCCTGGTGATCAGATCAGGTGTGAGGCCTTCCTCACTATCACTAGGGTTGGTTCTAATCTAAGGATCCTAAAAGTAGAGCCTGGAGTCCTGGGGAAGCCCACTTTTGGAGATTGGGTGCCTCCTCCTGACAACAAATAAGACAAACTTCCTTCAGTTGTCTGTCTCCCTACTTTAGTTGAAGCCTGTGGATCTTAAGGTGAACACGGCAGATGCTTCATGACTCAATTTCTGGGTACTAAGCCTGACAGGTGTGGGTTCCGCTCTCTGGGGAGGCTGAGCCCCTGGCCCACCTCATCTGGGCAGTGATCTAGGCCTCTGCTGGGCCCCACCAATGAATGTTGCTGGTCTCCCCCATCTGAGCCAACAGGAAGGTGGTCAGAACAGTCATCCCCTCTCTCTGCTGTGTCAGAGCCTGGGCCACCTCCATCCCTTCTCTGCTGAAGCCCCCCTTCCTCCCCTCCAGTGGGTCTAAGAGACAGGAAGGTGACCCCAGGGGCTTCTTAACTTGTCTGTGTTCTCTGTATTAAGCCTGTCATAAGTTTCCTGGGGCCACCATAAGGAAGTATCACAAACCTGGTGGTTTCAAATGCCAACTAAATGTTGGCACTTGCCAAGGGCTTGCCTAGTGGCTCAGCGGTAAAGAATCTGTCTGCAATGCAGGAGACCCAGGAGATGCGAGTTTGATTCCAGAGTCGGGAAAATCCCCAGGAGAAGGGAACGGCTACCCACTCCAGTATTCTTGCCTGGGAAATCCATGGACAGAGGAGCCTGGTAGGCTACAGTCTGTGAGGTCACAAAGAGTGGACATGCCTTAGTGACTAAATAGCAACAACAACAGTGATCTGCCTCCACAAGGACTGAGTCACTAGCCACCATGGTCTCTGACCTTCAGCATACCCTGAAGGGTTTGAGGTAGATACGAGGAATGAGGCGATCCCAAAGGAATGCATTCACTCACAGTTCTAGGCACCAGAACTCCAGAGTCTAGATGTCAGGAGGGCCATGCCCCTCTGAGGCTCCAGAGAAGGATTCTTCCTGCCTCTTCCAACTTCCAGAGGCTCCAAGTGCCTCTTGTTCATGGCTTCATTGCTCCTATCTCTTCTTCTGTCTTCACATGGACTTCTCTTCTCTCTGTGTCTCTCTTCTTCTGTTTCTTATAAGGACACTTTAGGGTCTGTGTTGGAGAAGACTCTTGAGAGTCCCTTGAGCAGCAAGGAGATCAAACCAGTCCATCCAAAAGGAAATCAGCCCAGAATATTCATTGGAAGGACTGATGCTGAAGCTGAAGCTCTAAAACTTTGGCACCTGATACGAAGAGCCAACTCATTGGAAAAGACCCTGATGCTGGGAAAGATTGAAGGCAGGAAAAGAAGGGGACAGCAGACTATGAGATGGTTGGATGGCATCACTGACTCAATGGATATGAGTTTGAGCAAGCTCCAGGAGATAGTGAAGGACAGGGAAGCCTGGCATGCTGCAGTCCATGGGGTTGCAAAGAGTCGACACAACTGAGTGACTGAACTGAACTGAATAATCAAGGGTGGTCTCATCTTGAAATCTTTGTCTTAATCTGCATAGTCCCCCTTTCCAAACAAGGTTGTGTTCACAGGTTCCAGAGTTTAGGGCACGGATATACTTTTTGGGGGGCAACCATCCACCTTACTTCAAGACTCAATCATACCGAAGGAAAGACTTGACCTCTGGAGCCAGAATGCCAGTTCTGAAGGCCCTCCTCAGACAGTCCTTTCTTCTCTGGAATTTCGTGTTCCTGGTTTAGTTTGTTCCAGGCCCCTTCCAAGAACAATAGAAAAGGCCCCCAGGCAGGAAAGATGGCCTGTTTCATTCTGACAGTCCCACCACCCCACCGTGTAGCAGGAAGTTTTCACCATCTCCTAAGGCTGATATGATACAGTCCAATGATAAAAAAAAAAAAAAAAGTGTTTTTTTTTTAAGTCATCTGGAAATCAGAACAAAAAAGTTCTCCACTTAACTCTGCCACATCTGGGTGTGAGTGATTCATGAAGACACAGCCTCGTTCTGGTTTTCATTTCAAATGATGTTTACAAGGAGTTTAAAGCGGTTGCCTCTCAAAGGGTCCTCTTTAATATATGGCCACTTGCTTCTCACAGACCCTAGCTTCTCCGATTAAAAGCAGAATAAGATTTTCCACAACCGTATCTTAGGAAACATTGAAAGGATTAACAAAATTCCTATTTGCAAATCAATTTCAGATCTACTGGTCTAAGAGTGGAAGACGTTGTTATTTCATTTGCTAATTAAAACCATTTCCCTAAAATTCTGCTTTCCTCCCTAATTTGAATAACAAAGAGACACAGAGATAGAACCACATCTGTTGACTCTTCTCAAATATTTCTGAATACGGGGTGGAGGGAAAACATGAGACATCAAGAGCGTGACGCACAGACACGGACAGACATGGAGGAGGCGTAGACATGCTGATGGCAGGCGGTCCGAGCCCCAGGAGCAGAAGTGTCCGTTTCAGCTCTGCAGGCTCCAGTGCAGACCCGGGACTTGTGTTCCCTCTTCCTCCTTTTGTCAGGATCAAATCAGCACTAACCCGGCCCACGTTCATTTTAAAGTATTCTTTTTTTCTCCCCTCCATCCTCAACTTCAACATCAACTCCAAAAAAAAATGTTGATTACATTAGAATGTCTAAGGATCAAACAGAAAGGGAAACAGATGGACGTGCAATGATTCATATTAATCCCAGGTTAAACCTAAATATGTAAATGGTCTTGTTGAATACAACCTTTGTAAGATTTTTTTAATGGAAACAATGCAAGTGGTGATTCCATATAGCCAAAGAAGCCAACAGATGTAGTTTTTCCACTTCCCATTTCAGCCATTTGGCATCTTAAGACGCCAGTGCCCTTTCTGATGCTTTTCTTTGCCTTGACCTCAGCCACATCTGAGTACAGCTAGGAAGCACCATAGACCTGAGCATGCCTGCAGCCTCTCAGCTCCTCATTCCTGGGTCAGGACCCACCTTCCCCGAGGCCAGGGTCTCTGAGTAAGCAGCCTCAGCCAGAGGGCTCTTGCTTGTAACTTGCTTGTTCATGTTTGGAAACCTGAGTAAGAAATCCCACTCAGAACAGCTCTCTGGAGGGGCAGCTATGGACGTGAGGCATGTGAACCAGCTCTCCGGCTTCTTTCCATTAGAGAAACATCAGAACAGACGGGGAGAGCTGGACATTTGGGAGATCAAGTGGGCAGGATGGAGCTTGTGCTGGTGCCCAGCAGACACTCTCCCTCTTTCAGACAGTGGCAGGAAGTCACACACCCTTACTCAGCATCCACTAAAAAGATGCACAACTTGAGACTTGTGAGTTAAGTTTTATTTGGGGCAAAATGAGGACTGTAGCCCGGGAAGTGGCACCTCAGATAGCTCTGAGAGACTGCTCCCAAGAGGCAGTGCAAGGAAGGTCAATACAGAAGGTTTTGGTGAAGGTGGAGTTCAGTAAGCACTCATTTTACAAAAGGTTTTCTGCCAATCCCAGGGATCTGATGTCACCATGAAGGGATTTAGTGCTTCTCTAGATATGAGGAGATGCAAGGATGGAGATCGTAAAATCTGTTCCAAAAAACATCCAATTATCTAAAGACCTGTCCCACCAGGTTCCCTGGAGCACAGAGTGCCTCACTTCATCCTGAACTTCCTCAGGGGCTGCTGAAAATCAGCAGCTATAGGAGCATGGGTTTCAATCTCTGCAGAGTCAGATGGCAAATGCCTTTGTTGTTCAGTGGTTGGCAATTTGTAGTCGACATCAACTAGTGCTGGGTGAGGTGGGGGGACCACCCCCCGCCCCCTTGCCCAGGAACTGTCCCATCCTTGGTTCCTGTACTCATGGCTTCAATGCACCCTGTGTGACCCCTTCTTTCAACCCTGCAGCCAGTGAGTCACTGGTCACAATGAGGCCTCCTGGATATGGACACGAGTGGTCATCTCTGCCCTTTCGTTCAGAGCTATGTGCCAGCTATTGTCCTGGGCCCTTTACCTAGAGCTTCTCATAAAGTCCTTGGCACACACACACTTCTGCATGGCAGGAGGAGGAGCAGGAGGAAGAACATGGGGAGGAAGAGGATGGGGAGGAGGGGTATGGGGAGGAGGAGGATGGGGAGGAGGGGGAGGATACCCATAATTTAAAGATGAGGAAGTTGTGGCTCACAGCAGCTGGGCAGTCTGTGTGGGAAGCTGACAGTAACCAGGATTTGGACGAGCCTCCCTCTCTTTCCTGGCCCGCTCACTCTCCTGTTTCTTCCCTCTGTCCCTGCATCCCAGTTTCATCAGACTCACACAACCTCCCTCTCCCCCAGGCTCTCTGAATACCTTCCTGGCCAGCACCCCTATTCCCAGCATTTCTAATGTAAGTCCTCCATCCATTGTCACCAGAAGCAGGTCCTTCTCAATCTCTTTAAGCGATCGAGCTCAGAGCCTTGGTACAGCTTCACGTCCCTCCTCAACCTGACCCCTTCCTGCATCCTGGCTGCTTCCCTTCAGCTCCCGATGGCAACTTCCTTCCCAGGGAGATCGTACTAATCACTATCCCTGGGACAGCTCTCCTGCCCCTTCTCAGGCATCTGGTCCCAAAGGAGAACCCCACGCCAGCCCCCGCTCCCGGAGGAGGGCTTTCCCGCATACTCTCCTCCCGCGCCCATCCTGCCCACCCCGCTCCCTGAGAACCCATTTCTGGAGGCCTCTCCCCCAGTGCTCCAGGACGAGGGGGGCTCTGGGCATCCGTCCTGCCTCACTGGGCCACGGCAGAGCTCCTGTGTGATGCTCCGACTCTTCTCTGCGCTTAGTCTGAGCCTTGGTGAGCTCATGGAGTGGGCTCCCTTCTCTGTCTCCCCGTAGCCATTTCTCAGCATGCTCTTTGACTATTAGACCCCCAGGCCCTCAGCATCACAACGCAGCTTTGCTGCCTTTCATCTGTGTCCTCCTTGATGTAAGGGGACTCTCTCTGGGATGCTCGTCTCTCCTTCTATCTGTCCTGGAGATTGGAAACTGTGCTTTCAGAGCCTCTGAGTCCTCTGAGGTCCCCTGAGATGCTGGAATGGGATCCTTACTGTGGGGGTCTGCACCTCCACCCCTGACATCCTACATCCAACCAGAGCAGGGAGTCGTCTTCTCCACTCCTGTCACTGAGCGATTGCCAACCTCCCTGGGCACTTGCCTGGTCCAGGGCCTGGCCCTGCCTCTTCCTCTCTGCCTGGTCCTTGGGCAACCACGTTGGTTGCACTGCTGCCTCCCTTTCCTCACCTGCACATGGAGAGTATCGGCCCTGCCTTGAGGGTGCGGTGAGGATGGAGGGACGCGGAGAACACTGAGCTGAAGCTTCGTGAGAGGACGAGCCACAGAGGCTGGCCTTGCTTCCTGCTTCCCTCCCACTCTTGAGAGTTCACAGCCTCTTGGAGGTTATGGCACATCCTCGGCAAGAGTTCGGAGTGAGCTGCAGGCCAAGTTGGCCTCCTTGCTTCCTCTGGGGCAGCTAGAACCAGCCGCTCTGGCTGAGGGCACTTAGCAGTAGTTGAATCCTCGGGAGGCAGAGCGAGTGGTTACTGAGTGCTTGTTCTGCACCGGGTGCTGCCCACCTGGGCATCGCGCACAAGCCCAGGCCCCAGAGGCCACACCCCCCATCTCTGATGATGCTCATCCTCTGACGCCATGCTGGGATCGGAGTGCTTCCTCCTGGCCTGCCTCTCCAGGTCCTGCTGGGCCACCATCTGGACCACTGTTGTCCTCTTTCAAAGAGCTGAACGCGTGCCCTTGGACCAGGGTCAGCTGGCAATCTGATGGTGTGAAGTTGAGATACAGTTGGAGATGTGAGTATGGGTGGTGGGCTGAACAAGATTATGTGTGTAACAGTGGATCGTTCTTGAGGTTTAAGGAACAAGATTCAGACTTCAGATAAAACTCACTGGCGAAGCAAGTCTGCAAGAAAGCAAGTCCACAAGCTTATGAAGAAAGATGACTTCATCAGGTTTGGGGTGTGAATGATGGGTGGTGGTGTTGAGCAGGGATCCATCGCCGAGGACGATGGTGAGAGAGGTGAGTCAGTCTGAGGCTGCTGGAGCAGGTGCCCTCACGCGGTGGAACTGATCCAGGACAATCTGGAAGAATCCTGGCTCTGGTTTGCTTGCTTCTTTGTCATACTGTTCTATTTTTCTTGGAGAAAAGATTTCTTGACTTTTATCTTCCAAACATTCTGTTGAAATGTTTATTTCAGTAATCATGTGTTGGTACTAGTTTTTTAATCATTCACACGTTTATTTACTTTTGCAATCAATCAACATTTTGTTACCGTTTAGTCACTCAGTCATGTCTGACTCTTTGCAACCCCATGGACTGTAGTCCGCCAGGTTCCTCTGTCCATGGGATTTCCCAGCAATAATACTGGAGTAGGTTGCCATTTCCTCCTCCAGGGGATCGTTCCCACTCGGGGATCAAACACACACCTCTCACGTCTCCTGCATTGGCAGGCAGGTTCTTTACCGCTAGTGCCACCTGGGAAGCCCCATGCTTGGGAGTTAGGAGCCTTCTATTCAAACTGATTCCAGCTATTGGTTTCGTGAGCCTGGGGAAATAACTGGATCTTTTGAGGCCTTTTAGTAAAAGGATCTCAACCAGCCCATCTGATCTTACATGTTATGATGGCGAGTGGTGTCTTGGGGAAGGGATGGCATGGGAGGGGGAGGCGGGCATCCTGCTCACTCTGGCCTCAAAGATGCTTTCATTTCCAGGGACCCCCTGTTTCTATCTACAAGGTGTTGTATTCATAACTGAGGCTTCCACGAAAGAAGGCTCATCAGAACTTTAAAAAAGGGAGGCAGGAAATCACAATTTACTTCTGATTGCATCCTGCTCTGTTATCAAACTCTCACACTGGCTCTTCAAAGCAGACTTTGAAGAGAACTTTTTTTGAACATTTTTATTTGTCCAAAATGGAAAGAATGACCTCATTAAGGCCAGAGCTGTGATTTCACTTTAGGTTCAGGAGAGGATAAACCAGCTCTTTGGTAACAAAGCCCGTGGACATTGGCAGAACCTTTCTCATTCAGTTCTACAAAACGCTCTCGGTTCTGCGTTGTAGACTTTAAAAAAGAATGTGCCTGGGACATCGTTTCCAGTCGAGGACAGTGGTGAGCATGGACAGAAGGCAAGTGTTTGGTGCACTTGCTGGGGGTGTGGAGTGGTGCGTGTGTTAAGAGGCTTTTTCCCCTCTAGGGAGCACCCACCTTGTCTCAGAGATAAGACTACCTCACAGCTGTGTATCAGTGGTCATCACAGTGACCTTAATAATCACAGCAGCCAACACTGATTGGACACATACTGTGTCCCAGTTTCTGTCCAAGGCCTTTTCCCAGGCTCACAGGATGCCTGGCACGTGGGACTCAATCAACAATGTGAATTGCCATCCTTGAGGCTTTGCTTGTGTGCCGTGTCCTAGAAGGGGCGACCCTGACTTGACAGTGACTGAAAAGACCTCAGATATCCTCTGGGCCCTGGAAGCAGCTCCAACACTGGCCCCGAGGTTGACTCAGCACTATTGTTTCAGACAGGTGTTACCATCATGGACGTCTTAGCTCCAAAGCCAGGCTCTGGAGCACTTGGCCTGCGTCTGCCTTTGCAGCTTAAAGAGGGCTGACCGCCTGCTGGGAGGGCCCAGGGTGCTGCCTAGTGACAAAAACCACACAGATCGCATGCACCCGAGCCTCCTAAAGACCCAGGCGGCTCAGAAATCCCTGTCCAGCAACCACTGAAACATGTCAGGTTTGGAAAAGACCTGTTTTTCTTGCACCAGACCCCGAGTGACACAGGTTTTCATGCCCAGTTTGCTTCTGTTATTATTCTCAATGAACTGTCAACTCCTCCTAAAGTTGGCAAGGTTTATTGAGTCGTATTCCTCAGTTCTACATGGCTGACAGCAGCTCCTGAATGTCAAAGCTGGAGCAATGCAGAGTGATTGTTTTCATTAATTTTAAAAACATTTTATTGTGACTGCATTGGGTCTTAGCTTCCACACGCAGGATCTTTCAATGAGGCATGTGGATTCTCTAGTTGTGGTATATGGGTTCAGAAGTTGTAGCACTTGAGCTTAACTGCCCTACAGCATGTGGGATCTTGGTTCCCAGACCAGGGATTGACCTCCATCCTCTGCATTGCAAGGAGGAGTCTTAACCACTTGACCACCAGGGAAGTCCCCAGAGTGATTTTTTAATTGACAATAAATTTTTACATTTCTCTGGGGCAAGAAATGTACAGCCTCCTTTACCCCAGGTCCTACACTGTTTTCGTAAACATTTCCTAAATTATTTCTCTAATATGTCTGGAGTTTGGTATACTTAAGAGAAGGCTCTGGGGCAAATGTGTAAACAGTGTTGGAAGGATAAGGCATTTCTCCGCAACCCTCGTACCCAGAATCACTGCTGGTATAAATCCAGGGCATCAAGGACAAGCCCAGCCAGATCTTTTTGGAGCAGATTTTGATTGTGAAAGAATAATTATTGATCTTAATGAGGTTTCACTACAGTCCATGAAAGCCATTATCATATTTGGTCAGAGGCCTCCTGGGAGGACGTGGAGATGGTGACTCTTAGGAGGAAAATGAAAGCAAATATAGCAATTAAGCAAATCCAATTGTCTGGTACGACAGGGGCTCCCCAGGCCAGACTTCAACCAGCGAAGCGAACAGCATTAATGGGGCTGCAGACACGAAGCCACTTGGCCTCATGAACTTGGGCTTAACCTAGGTGATTAATCCAGAAGGAGCCTGTTTCTTGTGGCTGCCGTACAAGTTGCCACAAGCTCACAGGCTTTCAATAGCACACTTCTATTATCTTACAGTTCTAGAAGTAAGAAGTCGGAAGTGGGTCTCATGTGGCTAAAATCAAGGAGTCAACAGGGCACTGATCCTTCTGGAGGTTCAAGGGGAGAGACCATTTCTTCATCTTTTCCAGTTTCTAAAGCATTCTTTGACTCATGACCTCATCACATCATTCAACTTCTGCTTCTGATGTCCTGTCGCCATCTCTCTGACTCAGACCATCCTGCCTCCCTCTTTAAGGATCCCTGTGATTACACTGGACTCACCCAAATAATCCAGTATAACTTCCCCATCACAAGACCCTAAACTTAATCACATCTGCAAAGTCCCCTTTGTTGTGTGAGGTAAAGAGTTCACTGATCCTGGGGATTAAGACATGGGCATGTTAGGGGGCTATTATTCTGCAAGGGAATTCCAGAAAAACACCTACTTCTGCTTCATGGACTACGCTAAAGCCTTTGACTGTGTGGATCACAACAAAGTGGAAAATTCTTCAAGAGATGGGAATACCAGACCACCTTAGTGCCTCCTGAGAAATCTGTATGCAGGTCAAGAAGCAACAGTTAGAACCAGACATGGAACAAGAGATTTGTTCCAAACTGGAAAAGAAGTACAAGGCTGTATGCTGTCACCCTGTTTATTTACTTCTATGCAGAGAACATCATGAGAAACGCTGGGCTGGATGAAACACAAGCTGGAATCAAGATTGCTGGGAGAAATATCATTAACCTCAGATATGCAGATGATACCACCCTTGTGGAAGAAAGTGAAGAGGAACTAAAGAGCCTCTTGATGAAGGTGAAAGAGGAGAATCAAAAAGCTGGCTTAAAACTCAACATTTAAAATACTAAGATCATGGCAACTGGTCCCATCACTTCATGGCAAAGAGATGGGGAAACAGTGAAAGACTTTATTTTTTTGGGCTCCAAAATCCCTGCAGATGGTGACTGCAGCCATAAAATTAAAAGATGGTTGCTCCTTGGAAGAAAAGTTTTGACAAACCTAGACAAGGTACTAAAAAGCAGAGATATTACTTTGCCGACAAATGTCCAAAGCTATGTTTTTTCCAGTAGTCATGTACAGATGTGAGAGTTGGACCATAAAGAAGGCTGACCACTGAAGAACTGATACTTTGAGCTGTGGTATTGGAGAAGACTCTTTAGAGTCTCTTGGACAGCAAGAAGATCCAACCAGTCAATCCTAAATGAAATCAGTCCTGAATATTCATTCAATATTCATTGGAAGGATTGATGCTAAAGCTGAAGCTCCAATACTTTGGCCACCTGATGCAAAGAGCTGACTCATTGGAAAATACTCTGAAGCTGAGAAAGATTGAGGGCAAGAGGAAAAGGGGGTGACAGAGGATGAGATGGCTGGATGGCATCACCAACTCAATGGACATGAGCTTTTGCAAGCTCTGGGAGATGGTGAAGGACAGGGAAGCCTGGCCTGCTGCAGTCCATGGGTTTGTAAAGAATTGGACACAACTAAGTGACTGAACAACAATTCTGCTTCATTGGAATGGTGATCTAAATCAGAGGATGGTGATGCTCCTTCTGGAAGGGAAATCATGGGAAATGATGTTCTGTGTTGGTTGTGGGGCCCAGCTGGGATCACCTGTGAAGAGGGAACAAGGTCATTAAAGGAAAAGCCTGGAAATCTTAGGTAGCACATGTGAGAATGAAAATGAGAACAAGATCTAATGCCTACATTAGGTTTCACTCTTCTGATTTCTTTTCTTACTCATTGCAAAAGTTTGTTGGAGTATATACCATCATCATCCCAATTTACTGAAAAAGAAATTGAGGCTACAAAACATTAAGTTACTTGCCCAAGATCACAACTCTGCGTGCCTGTCATAAGTGGTAGAGTCTGAATACAAATTGAGGCATGAATGCTCATTTTCCTTTTATGATGAGTTTAGATTTGCAGAATCATGAAAGCATAAGTTCTATCTAATGCAATAAGACAAGAAAAAGAAATAAAGGTATATAGTATAGGAAAAAGAAATACATCTTAGTTTGTAGATGACATGACTGTCAATGTAGAAAATACAAACATACCTACAAAAAAATAGACCCTCCTGGAACTAGTAAGGTATTAATTACAACAAGGTTGCAGGATACAAGGAAGTCAATTTCTTTCCTATAAACCTACCAATGATCAAGTGGAATTGAGAACATAATACCACTTACATTAGCACTCCCCAAATATGAAATACTTAGATATAAAACTAACACAACATGCACAAGATCTATATGAAGAAAACTTGATGACAGAAATCAAAGAACTAAATAAATGGAGAGAAAGTCCATGTTCACAAAGAGGAAGACTCAATATTGTGATGATGTCAATTCTTTCCAAGTAGATCTATGAGTTCAAAGCAATCTTAGTGAAAATCTTAGCAAGTTACTTGGTGGACATTAAGAACAGATTTTAGAGTTTATCCATAGAGACGAAAGACCCAGAATAGTCAGTATAATACAGAAGAAGGACTAAGTCAGAGGGCTAACACTACTAAATTTTAAGATTTAATGGAAGACTTTCAGAATCATGAAAGCGTAAGTCCTACAAATCAAGATAGTGTCTTAATTGGTGAAAGAAAAGACAAATAGATCAATGGAATAGAATAAAGAACACAGATAGGCTCCACAAATATAGTCAATTGATCTTTGATCAAGGGGTAAAGGCAGTAACATGGAGCAAAGATTATCTTTTCAACAAATGGTTCTAGAACAATTGGGCATCCACATGCAAAAAACTGAATGTAAGGTCTGTGTAAGGCACAGACCTTATACCCTTCACAAAAATTAACTCAAAATGGATCACAGACCTAAACATAAAATGTAAAACTTTGAAACTCCTAGGAGATAAAATAAGAGAAAACTGAGATGACCTTAGGTGTGGTGATGACTTTTTGGTACATACTAAAAGCACCATTCATGAAAAAAAAGAATTGATATGCTGGACTTCATTAAAATTAAAAACTTCAGCCCTGCAAGTGTGTTAGTCACTCAGTCATGTCTCTTTGTGAACCCATGGACTGTAACCCGCCAGGCTCCTTGGTCTATGGGGTTCTCCAGGCAAGAATACTGGAGTGGGTTGCCATTCCCTTCTCCAGGAGATCTTCCCAACCCAGGGACTGAACCTGGCTTTCCTACATTGCAGGCGGATTCTCTGACAGCTGAGCCACCAGGGGAACTCAAGGACAAATGTTAAAGGAATGAGAAGACAAACTGTAGACAAGAGGAAAATACTTGCAAAAGAAACATAAAGGATTGTTTTCCAAAATGTATGAAGAACACTTAAAATGCAACACTAAAAATACAGTCAGCCGAATTTAAAAATGGACCAAGATGTTAATAGACATCTCACTAAAGATGTACTGATGACAAATAGGTAGGGATACACCCATAATAGGTCACCAGGTAAATGCAAATTAAAACAATGAGATACTACTACATACCTATCAGAAAGGCCAAAATCTGAACCCTGGCAACAAAAAATATTGCCGAGAATATGGAACAGCAAGAACTCTGATTTACTGCTGGTGAGAACGTAAAGTGATACAGCCACTTTGAAGACAGTTTTATTTTCTTACAAACGTAAGCATACTCTAGCCATAGGATTCAGCCAACATTCTCCTTGATATTTACTCAAAGCAGTTGAAAACTCATGTTCAGACAAAAATTAGCACACAGATATGTATAGCAGCTTTATTCATAACTGTCAAAGTGAAGTGACATGGAGGAAACTTAAATGCTTATTACTAAACAGAGGAAGTTAATCTGAGAAAACTATACACTGCATGATTCCAACTTTATGTTATTCTGGAAAAAGCAAAACTTGGAGACTATTAAAGGCCCAGCGGCTGCCAGGGGGCAGAGGAGGCATGAACAGGAGGAACATAGCTGATCTTTAGGGCAGCGAAAATACTTTGTATGATATTACGTATATAATGATGGACACACTTGTCCAAACCCACAGAACGTGCAACACCAAAAGTGAGCCTTATATAAAGTATGGACCTTGGGTAATTATGATGTACAAGCATAGGTCCACTGAAGATGATATCTGCAGCCATGAAATTAAAAGATGCTTGCTCCTTAGACAGAAAGCTATGACAAACCTAGACAGCATATTCAAAAGCAGAGACATCACTTTGCTGACAAAGGTCTGTATAGTCACTGGTGGTTTAGTCACTAAGTCATGTCTGACTCTCTCCTCCACGTGGACTGTAGCCCACCATGCTCCTCTGTCCTTGGGATTTTCCAGGCAAGAATACTAGAGTGGGTTGCCATTTCCTCCTCCAGGGCATCTTCCTGACCCAGGGATCAAACCCAGGTCTCCTGTACTGCAGGCAGATTCTTTTACCGACTGAGTTACCAGGGAAGCTGTATAGTCAAAGCTGTGGTTTTTCCAATAGTCATGTATGGATGTGAGAGTTGAACCATAAACAAGGCTGAGTGATGAAGAATTGATGCTTTCGTACTGTAGTGCTAGAGAAGACTTTTGAGAGTCTTGCTAAGATCAAACCAGTCCATCCTAATGGAAATCAGTCCTGAATATTCATTGGAAGGACTGATGCTAAAGCGGAAACTCCAGTACTTTGGCCACCTGATGTGAAGAGCTGACTCACTGGAAAAGACCCTGATGCTGGGAAAGATTGAGGGTGGGATGAGAAGGGGGTGACACAGGATGAGACGGTTGGATGGCATCACTGACTCAATGGACATGAGTTTGAACAAACTACAGGAGATGGTGAAGCAAGGGAAGCCTGGAGTGCTGCAGTCCATGGGGTCACAGAGAGTTGGACACGTCCTAGTGACTGAACAACCACCACAAAGCATAGGTCCATCAGTTGTAACACATGTACCACCACTCTGGTGGGGAATGTGGATAGTAGGAGAGGCTGTGCTTGGGGTGGAGGGCACAATGTATATGGAAATTCTCTTCCTCTCGATTTTATTGTAAACCTAAAACTGCCCTAAAAATAAACTTGAAAAATAAAAGAATTGGGAAAGTACCCTTTCATTTTTCGTGATGCTTTCCAAGGGGAAATCCTTACTGGAAGCAGCCATCAGGGTAAGACCGTCAGACACTGGAATGAAGCATTTTGCCTGTGATGCAAAGATCTTTCACCCATGATTCATGATGCCAACAATTTCCTGCTGATTCCTCTAAGTTTAAATCAATTTGACAATACGCATTCTCTGTTTCATGTGTTCTTCAGATCCAGTCTCTTCACAGGACCATGCTTCATGATGTAAGCCACAGACAATGCAAGTCTGTGAAGGATGATCAATGTGCCATGTGTCAGAGAAAGGATCAAAGGTTGTGTGTGCGCGTGCTCTAATATGGTAGGATGTCCTTCCAAAAGTCCAGGACTCGGAGGCTCCCTTCCCTACAGGGAAGAGGAGGGGGGAGCCAGCTCCTCTGAACAAAGGAGAAAGACTCAAAGGAAAATGTACATCATATGAAATATCTTTATGACCCACAAGATAAGGAATGTCAGAACGAAGAGAAGAAAGGTGCCAAAGGATGAGTGTGAATTGCCATGGGACCGGCATCACACGCCTCTCTCTGTTCATCTGGAAAGAAGGGAAGATGCTTCATGGCTCCTGGGTCTGTGCAGATCCCCAGCTCAGAGCCGCCCTCAGCATCCGACAAGCATGGATTTCTGGATAAATCCACAAATGTGCGGGCCAGCTGTCCCACTCAAGGCAGACTCTGCACGTGAGAGTTCTGCCTCTCTGGGCCCTGGATTCATCACGGCAGCACTGAGCTAACCCTGTCCTGGTGCAGGAGAAGCCTGGGTCACTTGAGTCAGCACCCGGCCAGGGGCCTTGAGGCAGAGGTGGACAGATAAGACCCTTCCCTGAGGCTGCCTCCAAGAGAAGTGTCATGGCCAAGAAGAGTGAGGGTCAGCCCTGAGTGGTCATCACTCAGAGTGAGAATGGGACCAAGCAAGAGGTTGTGGGTTGAGAGAATACAGGAGCAGTTCAGGGGGCAAGAAGCGCCAAGCGCCAAGACGTTCTGGCTGAGAGGGGTCACCTGATCCCCGAGGAGGAGGGTGCCTGCTAAATTTATTGTCCAGAAAGTGACACTTCTGAGAGCAAATGGGAGTGTTCTAAGAGTCGCGCTGGGATCTGTGGTTCACACCCCCTGCAAGCTGGTAGCCCCGGATGAGCGTTGGGGGTGGAAGGGGAGGGCAGAGACTAGGGACCTCTCTGAGTGTGCCCATCTCAGTCACCACGCAGGCAGAGAGAGACAGGACTCATCCACCTGTGTCTTGGGATAGGACGAGGGGTGGGTGGATAGGATGCACTTCATGATGTTAGATTTCACACGGGAAAGAGCTCTCGCTTGGAAAGCTCCCACCTTTGACAATTTACAAATTAGTTTCCCCTAAGCCTTGGAAGACTAACAAAATTACTCTGACAAAGAGACTCATGAGATGCAAGTTGAATATAAGCTCTGGTAACAAGTGATGTAAAAGACAAGCTAGATGCTTCTGTTGATCACAAACAGCCATGAACGGGTGAGGCCACCACACGACCTGTCTCGT
This sequence comes from Cervus elaphus, assembly GCF_910594005.1. Lineage (NCBI taxonomy): Eukaryota > Metazoa > Chordata > Mammalia > Artiodactyla > Cervidae > Cervus > Cervus elaphus. The sequence goes on from NC_057834.1 coordinate 137,888,934, forward strand.
GTATGCCTGTAACAGTGCCCAGCTGGGGGACAGCGGCAGGGAGACATGGCTGGGGAGAGCTTTCAGGGGAATCTGCTTCCATCTGGGGCTTCCCAGGAGGCTCATGGGTAAAGAATCTGCTGGCCAGTGCTGGAGACGCAGGAGACCCAAGAGTCGTGGGTTTGATTCCTGGTTCAGGAAGATCCCCTGGAATAGGAAATGGCAACCCACTCCAGTATTCTTGCCTGGAAGTTTCCATGGAGAGAGGAGTCTGGCAGGCTACAGTCCGTAGGTTGCAAAGAGTCAGACACAATTGAGTGATGGAGCCACTGAGCTTGCACAAACTATTTCTACTTGGGTTGTAAAGTTGCCGGGGACCACTACTCTTACTCTGAGAGTGAGAAGATGTTGGATAATCTACAAGATCATTATGTTCCTTTAGTCCCTAGTGAACTGAATTCCAAAGGCCACAGAGAAACTAAATCCCAAGTGTGAGGAGTGCTGGGCCACATGGGTTTACCTGTGTTTGACAGAGCATTAAAAAAAGGTGGTCATCATACAAGCAGGCAAAAAGAAACAGTTAATGAAAGTTAATGATTTCTTAAGCTTAGAACATGGGTACATTAGGTTGAATGTGTGTACTCAGTCACCCCGTCATGCCCAACTCTTTGTGACCCCACGGACTGTAGCCCGCCAGGCTCCTCTTTCCCAGGCAAGAATACTAGAGTGGGTTGCTGTTTCCTCCTCCAGGAGATCTTTCCAACACAGGGAGTGAACCCTCACCTCTTGCATCTCCTGCATTGGCAGGCAGATCCTTTACCTGCTGAGCCACATGGGAAGCCCCAGTGGTGGTCCCCAAAAGCTATGTCCATGTCCTGATCCCTGGAACCTGTTTTCTTACTCAGAAAAGAGGTTTTTGCAGATGTGAGTTGAGGATCTTGAGATGAAATCATCCCAGATTATTCAAGTGAGTCTTCGATCTGATGGCAAGTTACCTTCTAAGAGACACACAGAGAAGACAGACGCAATGACACAGAGGTGGTGTGAAGACAGACGCTGGTGTGCAGCAGCCATAATGGAGGATGCCAGCAGCTGCTAGAGGCTCCAAGAGGCAAAGAAACAGTCTCCCCTAGGGCCTAAGGAGGACTTCTGTCCTCTAGAACTGCCAGGGAACAAATTCCTGTTGTTTCAAACCAGCAGGCATGGTAATTCATTAAGGCGGTGCTAATCAGCTAATACAATGGCTCAGAAGGCAGCTCAGCCTCCCTGGTGATTCCAAATGCAGGGGGAGTCAGCACTTGCTCCCCACATTTTCCCATGAGCCTTTACCAAGTTCTTTCTAGATGGGTCGGGGGAAGGAGGGAGGGGGGACTTCCCTGGCAGTCCAGTGGTTAAGACTCCATGCTCCCACTGCGGGGGCCGTGGGTTTGATCTCTGGTGGTTTTTCCAGTGGTCAGGTATGGATGTGAGAGTTGGACTATAAACAAAGCTGAGCGCCGAAGAATTGATGCTTTTGAACTGTGGTGTTGGAGAACACTCTTGAGTCCCTTGGACTGCAAGGAGATCCAACCAGTCCATCCTAAAGGAGATCAGTCCTGGGTGTTGATTGGAAGGACTGATGCTGAAGCTGAAACTCCAATACTTTGGCCACCTGATGCGAAGAGCTGACTCATTGGAAAAGACCCTGATGCTGGGAAAGATTGAGGGCAGGAGGAGAAGGGGATGACAGAGAATGAGATGGTTCAACGGCATCACCGACTCAATGGACATGGGTTTGGGTAAACTCCGGGAGTTGGTGATGGACAGGGAGGCCTGGCGTGCTGTGGTTCATGGGGTTGCAAAGAGTCGGACATTGAACTGAACTGAACAGGGAACTAAGATCCCACATATCATGTGGTCAATAAATAACATGTAAATTGCAATTTCAGCCTTCCCAATTTTAAAAATAAAATTAAAAGAAAGATCAGGGGCAGAGAAGGAGACCTTGGAGGGTCTCTCAGTGGTGCAGAGGCATGAAACCCTTCCTGCTTCCTTTTCTATGATGAAGCAAAAGACAAGCTGGGGGGAGGGTTGGCCCCCAGGGCTCAGGAGAAGATGCTCTGCCTCAGACAGGGGAAGAAGCAAAAGCTGTCTCCCCCTCCATGGGATGGGCTGGGCCAGCTCGGTAGGAAGAGGGTCAGGAAACTCCCACCCAAGACCTTCCCTCACACTAACAAGGGAGGATCTGGCAGTCAAGAGTGCTGAGAAAGCCTCATGCCTGAGACCTCGGTGCAGACCTAAGACAGACCCAAGCAAGAGAAGAGCACCTCTCTGAATCCTGCCTGCAGGGTCTGCAACCACAGACAACCACCGGGAGAGGGTCAAGAAAGTTCCTCTTTGTGGAGCAGAAGTTCAGGGAAAACAGAGCTGGGGGCGCAGTGCAAAGATGGAAGAAAATTCCACAACGTTGCAGGCCCAAAGCAAAGACAGGGAGGAGGCACCCTTCAGGGAATGGAGTTTAGCAACAAAGACTCCATGCCTAACGCAACTACTGACCCCTACCAGCAAGTCTCTCAGAAGATGCATGCCCGTTCCCAGGCATAGTTGTGGTTCAGTCATTAAATCGTGTCCAACTCTTTGAGACCCCATGAACTGCAGGATGCTAGGCTTCCCTGTCCTTCTCCATCTCCTTGAGTTTGCTCAGACTCCAGCCATCTCATCCTCTGTTGCCCCCTTATTGTAAATACGGTTAAGGTCAGTCTCTACTATTCCTTCTCATACAATGTCCCAAATTTAAAAACATGTCTTAAAAATTTTCATTTATTAAAAAAACACCTTTTTTGACATACACAGAAAGGTAAAAAGAGATGACTCATTGTCAAAAGATATATAATCAGAAAACCAGACCCAGAGATGATCTAGATGTTAGAACTATCAGATTGTTGTTCAGTTGCTAAGTCATGTCTGACTCTTGGTGACCCCATGGACTGCAGTGTGCCAGGCTTCCCTGTCCTTCACTATCTCCCAGAGTTTGCTCAAACTCTTGACTGTTGAGTTGGTGATGCCATCCAACCAGCTAATCCTCTATGCTGTAGTCAATATAGTAAGTAACTTATTTAGGTGGCTCAGACGGTAAAGCATCTGCCTACATTGTGGGAGACCGAGGTTCGATCCCTGGGTTGGGAAGATCCCCCAGAGAAGGAAATGGCAACCCACTCCAGTATTCTTGCCTGGAAAATCCCAAGGATGGAGGAGCCTTGTGGGCTACAGTCCATGGGGTTGCAAAGAGTCGGACACAACTGAGTGACTTCACTTTCACTTTAATATAACAAATAAGGTGGTGTTTGTATTAGTTGCTCAGTCATGTCCGACTCTTTGCGATCCCATGGACTGTACAGGCTCCTCTGTCCATGGAATTCTCCAGGAAGGGATACTGGAGTGGGCTGCCATTCCCTTCCCCCAAATAAGGTAGAGGATAAGGTAAATAGCATGTCAGAGCACATGAGAAATTTCAGCAGAATAAAACCATAAATAGCAGTCAAATGGAAATGCAAGAAACAAAAATGTTACCCTACCATATTAGAGATGAAGAATTCCTTCAACAAGCTTATTGGAAATTTGGACATAACAGATTAAAAAAATCTGGATTTAGCAGATTAAAAAAATTCCATTAGACTTGAAGTTAGGTCAATAAAAATTATCCAAGCTGACACACAATACACACAGAGAGAGCAAGAAAAAACAAAACAAAAAAATGAAACAGAGCATCCATGAACTGTGGGGAAATAAAAAGCAATCTAGCATACATGGTTTTAGTCCCAATATGAGAGGGAAGGATCAAAAGAAATCAGCAAGAGAAAGATTTGTGTGTCAGAATTTGATAATGCACCACAATAAAGAAAAACAATAAACTAAAAATTAAAGACTGGTTCAAAATTGGGAAAGGAGTACGTCAAGGCTGTATATTGTCACCCTGCTTATTTAACTTATATGCAGAGTGCATCATTTGAAATTCTGGGCTGAATGAAGCACAAGCTGGAATTAAGATTGCCGGGAGAAATATCAATAACCTCAGATATGCAGATGATACCATCCTAATGGCAGAAATCGAAGTGGAACTAAAGAGCCTCTTGATGAAAGTGAGAGAGGAGAGTGAAAAAGCTGATTTAAAACTCAACATTCAAAAAACTAAGATCATGGCATCCGGTCCCATCACTTCATGGCAAATAGGTGGGGAAAAAATGGAAACAGTGAGAGACTTTATTTTCTTGGGCTCCAAAATCACTGCAGATGGTGACTGCAGCCATGAAATTAAAAAATGCTTGCTCCTTGGAAGAAAAGCTATGACCAACCTAGACAGCATATTAAAAAGCAGAGACATTACTTTGCCAACAAAGGTCCGTCTAGTCAAAGCTATGGTTTTTCCAGTAGTCATATACAGATGTGAGAGTTGGACCATAAAGAGGGCTGAGCCCCAAAGAATTTATGCTTTCAAATTGTGGTGTTGGAGAAGACTCTTGAGAGTCCCTTATACAGCAACGGGATCAAACCAGTCAATCCTAAAGGAAATCAGTCTTGAATATTCATTGGAAGGACTGATGCTGAAGCTGAAGCTCCAATTCTTTGGCCACCTGATGCAAAGAGCTGACTCATTGGAAAATACTCTGTTGCTGGGAAAGATTGAGGGCAAGAGGAGAAGGGGACAACAGAGGATGAGATGGCTGGATGGCATCACCCACTCAGCGGACATAAGTGTGAGCAAACTCAGGGAGGCAGTGAAGGGCAGGGAAGCCTGGTGTGCTGTAGTTCATGGGGTTGCAAAGAGGTGGACACGACTGACTGAAAAACAACAGCAAAAAAAAAAAAAAAAAATCAAAGAAGCTCAAAGCACCTCAAGCAGAGTAAAAACAAATCATGACATGAAATACATCATTTTATTGTTGCTGTTCAGTCGCCAAGTTTTGTCCAACTCCTCTTGACCCCATGGACTGCAGCACACCAGGCTTCCCTGTCCCTCACCATCTCCCATAGTTTGCTCAAGTTCAGCACCAGTCCTTCCAGTGAATATTTAGGGTTGATCTCCTTTAGGATAGACTGGTTTGATCTCCTTGCAGTCCAAGGGACTCTCAAGAGTCTTTTCCAACACCACAGTTCAAAAGCATCAATTCTTCGGTGCTCAGCTTCTTTTATAGTCCAACTCTCACATCCACACGTGACCACTGGAAAAACAACAGCCTTGACTATATGGACCTGTGTTGGAAAAGTGATGTCTCTGCTTTTTAACACACTGTCTAGGTTCATCATAGCTATCCTGCCAAGAAGCAATTGGCTTCTAATTTCATGGCTGCAGTTGCCACCCGTGGTGATTTTAGAGCCCAAGAAGAGGAAATCTGTCACTCCTTCTACCTTTTCCCTTTCCATTTGCATGAAGTGATGGGACTGGATGCCATGATCTTAGTTTTTTTAATATTGAGTTTTAAGCCAGCTTTTTCTCTCTCCTCATCCACCCTCATCAAGTGGTTCTTTAATTCCTCTTCACTTTCTGCCATTAGAGTGGTATCATCTGTGTATCTGAGGTTATTGATATTTTCCTGGAAATCTTGATTCCATCTCGTAAGTCGTCCAACTCAGGATTTCGCGTGATATGCTCTGCACATAAGTTAAATAAACAAGGTGACAATAAACAGCCTTCTTGTACTGCTTTCTCAATCCTGAACCAATCAATTGTTCAATACAGGGTTCTGACTGTTGCTTCTTGATCCACACACACGTTTCTCAGGAGAGGTAAGATGGTCTGGTATTCCCATCACTTTAAGAGTTTTCCACAGTTTGTTATGATCCACACAGTCAAAGGCTTTAGTGTGGTCCATGAAACAGAGGTAGATATTTTTCTGGAATTCCCTTGCTTTCCCTATGATCCAGCAAATGTTGATAATTTGGTATCTTGTTCCTCTGCCTTTTCTAAACCAAGGTGAACATCTGGAAGTTCTTGGTTCATGTAATGTTGAAACCTAGCTTGGAGGATTTTAAGCATAACCTTACTAGCATGGGAGATGAGTGCAATCGTCCAGTGGTTTGAACATTCTTTAGCACTGCCCTTCTTGGGAACTGAGATGAGGATTGATCTTTTCCAGTCATAGCTGAATATTTAAAAACCAAAGATAAAGACAAGATCTTGAAAGAAGCTGGAGGAAAAAAAAATATCCTCTGTACACAGAGGAACAAAGAGAAGAGTTCAGAAGACTCTTGGTCAGAGACTTTAAAAGCCAGATGGCAGTGGAGTGGCACCTTTGAGAGACGAGAGGCAGGAGCTGCCGTCCACCCACAAGTTTATAGACTGTGCAAACACTGAATATCTTGCAAAGGAGGAAGCAGAACAGACACTTTTTAAGACCAATAACAACTGAGTCAATTCTCTCCTCATCTTTTTTCACTACAAAAAAAAATTATTAGAGAAAGTTTTTCAGGCAGAAAGCGTGATACCAATGATACCAGATGTACATCTGAGTATACGCCAGTGAATGAGGAGTGCCAGAACTGGTACAAAGGAGTAAATAGAAAATTATATTTTAATCTCTTCCAAAGGTAAACAACTGTCTAAAACAAAAAACAGTAATGATATGGTAGGACTTTTCACACATGTGGAAGTACAAGGTATGATAACAAAAGCACAGTGAGTAGGAGGGAAAAGTGGAAATAAACTATTTTAAGTTTCATGCAATAGTGTGTGAAGGGAAAAGTAGTATTTGGAGACAGACTATGGTAAGTTAAAGGTGCATATTGTAGAGCCTAGGAAAACGACAGAGAGAGTGGGGGGAAAGGAAAATAAACCAGTTGTAAAGCAGAACTGAATATACACCAATATTTAATTAATCTGAAAGAAGACTCAAAACAGGAAAAAAGGAACAAAGTAACAGAATAGAAAACAAGACACAAGACACAGATTTAAATTCAGCTATGTGAATGGTTACATTAAATGTAGATTCTCCATTTAAAAGACAGAGATTGTAAAATTGGAAGAAAACAAGACAACTATATACTTAAAAGAAAAAAGAACAACCTTTTAAGTATATTGCCATAGAAAGGTTAAAAGTAAAGAGATAGAAAAATATATATATCATGCAAACACCAGTCAGAAGAAAGCTGAAGTGGTTATATGATTAGAAAGACTAAAATTTAGAACAAGGACTATTACAAAGAAAAAGGGGGACCTTGTAAATGGACACATTAGCCAGTCCATCAAGAAAACATAATCTTAATTGTGTCTCTCCCTACTAACTGAGCCTCAAAATACGTACAGCAAAAGCTGAGAGAATTAAAGTGAAAAATGGACAAACCCACAACGATAGCAAGAGATTTCAACACTCCTCTCTCAGTAGCTGATACCAACAAAATATACAAAAAATTAATACGGCTGTAGAAGATTTGAAAAGATCAATCAATTTGAACTAACTGACATGCTTTAGTACACTGCAACCAATGTTATTTTCAAGCGTCTACTGAATATTTACCAAGATAGAACATACAGCCATAAAACCAGTCACAACAAAATTTAAAAGATTGAAGTTGTACGAAATATATATATATATATTTTAACTGTAATGTACCTAACCCAGAAACCAACAACAGAACAACATCTGGAAATCCCACTATTTGACTATTAAACAGCAAATAATCGAGTCAAAGAAGATACACATGATAAATTAGAAAATAATTTCAATACTCAAAAAGGAAAATATGTTAAAACTTGTAGGATGAAGGTACAGCATGCTTCAGGCAACTTACATCATTAACTACTTATATTAGAAAAGAAGGGGGGGTACCCTGGTGGTCCAGTGGCTAAGACTCCGCAATCCCCTTGCAAGGGGCCTAGGTTCAATTCTAGTTCCGTTAAGGAACTAGATCCTATACGTCACAACTAAGAGTTAGCATGCGGGAACTAAGGACTTCACATGCTGCAAGGAAGACCGAAGATCCCTCATGCCACAACTGAGACCTGGGCAGCTAAATAAATAAAAACATAAATACTGAAAAGAGGAAACTTCTCAAATCAACTCCCCAAGCTTCCAACTTAGAAAACGATAAAAAGAAGAGCAAATCAAAGCCATAGCAAGCAGAAGGAAATAACACAGAAACAGAGAAACAAAAGAAAAGAATCAATAGAAGCATTAAATTGATAACCACTTATACAGACTGAAGAAGAAAAAAGAGAATATTAAGGATAAGGTGGATAGCACAGAAATTAAAGGGACAATTAGAGAAAGTTATTAACAACTTCACAACTTTTACAAGGTAGATGAAATGAAACAATTTCTTTAAAGGCACAAGCTGCCAAAATTCTCCCAAGAAGAAACAGATAACCTGAATAATCCTACCTCTGTTAGAGAAATTAAATTCATAGTGAATTGAATTTCTTTGGATTCTACAAAGAAAAGTACAGACTTGAAATTGACCGCAGGACCACTCCTCAATTCTGTAAGGTTCTCCCCGTTTCAAGCGTCCAGTCACATAGATCACTACCGTTCTCCCTCCACACCAAAACTGAGACAACTCTGAGTTCTTTATTTTAACTTTCTTTTCACAGTTCACTGCTTTCGTACTCTACTTTAAGTAGCAACCGCTTTCACTGGTGTTTCCCCGTGAAAGTAACTTCCCAAAACCTCTGAAACGAACGTCTGCTGAAGTTCAGCAAATATACTCGAACCATTAAAATATTTCCAGGTTTAGCATTAACAACTAATTCAATTCTTACTGTCAGAGCCTTACAATTTCGAAACGCAAAGGCTGTGTGCTGAAGAGCAAAAATAAAAGATTACCATAGTACACTCCCAAGGCCAGCAATTAAAAAAACAAAACAAAACAAACAAACAAAAAAAACCAGAAAAAAAAGAAAAGTACAGACTTAGATGTCTTCATGAACTTATATTACCAAACATTTAAGAAAGAAATGGGGCTTCCCAGGTGGTACTAGTGGTAAAGAATCTGTCTGCCAATGCAGGGGACGCAAGAGACGTGGGTTCAATCCCTGGATTGAGAAGATCCCCTGGAGAACGAAATGGCACCCCACTCCAGTATTCTTGCCTGGGAAATTCCATGGGCAGAAAAGCCTGGAGAAAGAGTTGGACATGACTGAGTACAGCAAGAAAGAAATAATATCCATTCTACACAATCTCTTCCAGAAAATACAAGTGGAGGGAACAACTGCCAACTTATTTTATGAGGCCAATATTATCTTCATGTCCAAACCAAGGAAAGATGTTACAAAGAAAAACAGCCACATTAGACATAAAAACTCTTAACAAAATATTAGCAAGCTAAATCCAGCAATATATAAAAAGAAAAATTAATCATGTTTAAGCAGACTTCACCTGAGAGATGCAAAATTGGTTCAACATATATAATCAGTGAATGTAATTTGCTGTACCAACAGACTGAAAAAGAGAAAACAATATGATAGCTCAACAGATGTAGAAAGAGAACTTGGCAAAATCCAACACCTATTCATTACAAAAACTTTAAGAAAACTAAAAGTAGAAGGGAATTTCCTCAACCTGATAAAGAGCACCAACGAAAAACCTACATCTAATATTATACTTGATGGCAAGAATCTGAATATTTCTCTCCTGCATTTGGGAAAAAGGCAAGGGTTTCTGCTCACAACATTTTTTTTTTTCTTTTCAGAATTGTATGGTGGTCCTACCCAGTGCAATAAGACAAGAAAACAGAATAAAAGGCAGGTAATAAGAAAGAATGGATGCAAACATTTTATTCATAGACAACATGATTGTCTACATAGACATGCAAAATAGAGAATAAAATTTACCCTTAGAGTCAGTCACAACGCTGAGCAGCCATTCAGTTCAGTTCAGTCACTCAGTCGTGTCCAAATCTTTGCGACCCCATGAATACCACTACCTAATTCCAGAATATTGTTATCGACCCAAATGGTAAACCTATACACATTAAAGTCACTTCCTATCCCCCCCCCCCGTTTTAAATGTTACTGGGGTTTGTTTTAATTAGGTGAGCTAAGGCACACAGAAACAGATGTGACTGTCAGGAAGCAGGAAATTTTTATACTTACAGATCCAAGGAGAGAGACAGCAGGGCCGCTGGAGAAAATGCCAGGGTGGTCAGGAGGTAGATGAGAGGGGGACGTGTGGGTGGGAGCCTGTATCATGGTCTGTGTGGGGCTGGCAAGGCATGGTGCGCTAGCGAGTTGAGCAGACTTCCGGTTGGAGCGTGAAACACTTTGAGCAGCTGGGTCTGTGAAGATGGACCCGAGTTGTTGTTTAACTGGTCCTGGGGTACTTTAGGGAAGGAACCGTGTTCCAGACAGATGAGCTGGGTCGGTTTACATATCAAAGGGGATGTCCTAAGGCAAGCTGTTTGCTATCTCCAGGAATCAGCTGACTCTGGGAGGGGCAGTCCCTCTCTGGGCCCAGGAGGCCCCAAGAAGTCAAAGCATTATAAAATACAGAAAATGGAAAACATGATTAATACATCCCCTCCTCCTAACCCCTGGCAACTACTAATCTAATTTCTGTCTCTATGGATTTGCCTCTTCTGGACATTTCATATAAATGGAACCATACAATACGTGATTGTTTCCCCCTGGCTTATTTCATTTTATATAATGTTGTTAAGGTCCATCCATTTTGTGGCATACATCAGTATATCATTCCTTATTTTGAAAGATTTTGTTACATGATGTTGAAAGGTTACTTTCCATTTACAGTTATTACCAAATATTGGCTGTATTTCCCAAGCTGTGTATTGGATGTATTTCCCAATACATCTTTGAGCCCATCTTACACCCAACAGTTTGTATCTCCCACTCTCCCACCCCTAAATCTCCCCTCACCACCCCCACGGGTAACTTCTAGCTCGTTCTCTAGATCTGTGAGTCTGCTTCTTTTTTGTTATAGTCACTAGTATGTTATATTTTTTAGATTCTGTATATAAGTGATATCCAACAAGTACTTCATTCTTTTTAAAGACTGAATAATATTCCATTGTATGGCTACACTGTGTTTTGTAAATCCGTCCATCCATCAGTGGACGTTTGTGCTGTTTCCATGTTTTGACAATTTTGAATAACTGTTATAAACATTTGTGTACAGGCTTTGCTGAACACCTATTTTCAATTATTTGGGATATTTAGTACCCAAGGGTGGCATTGCTGGGTCACGTGATCATTCTATATTTAACCTATTGAGGAATCATCAAACTGTCATTCTGGGTTGCTGAGCCATTTTACACCCTGATCAGCAAGGTGTGAGACTTCCAATGTCTCCACATCCTTGTCCACTCTTGGTATTTTCTGGGTTTTTGTTGTTGTTTATAGCCATCCCCAGCTGAAATTTCATACATTGTTGGTGGGAATGCAAAATGGTCCTACCACTTTGGAAAACAGTTGAGCAGTTTCTTCTTAAGTATCTACTTATATAGGATTCAAGAATCCCACTCCTAGGTATTTACCTGAGAGAGAAGAAAAAGGACTTAAATGCAGCTTTATTCATATCACCAAAAGCCAGATACAACCCCCACGTCCATCAGCTGATAGATGGATGAACAGACTATAGTGTCTCCATATGACAGAATACTCAGCATGCATGCATTGTGGATGGATCTAAAAGGCAGTGTTCTAAGTGTAAAAAGCCAGACACAAAGGGCTATGTCCTGTATAACCTCGTTTTTATGACTTTCTGGAAAAAGCAAAACAGGCACATAAATTAGATCTGTGGGTGCTGGTGGCTGGGGAGGAAGAGGTGATTGACTGCAAGGGGCATAAGGGAATTTCCAGAGTGATGGAAATGTTTGCACTGAAGAGGTGGTTCCACATTTGTCAAAAGGCATCACATTTTAAATTCAAAATGGGTGCAGTTTATTGGGGTAGGTGATTGGTGGGCTACAGTCCATGAGGTTGCAGAGTCGGACACAACTGAGCGACTAAACACACACACTCATGCCTTCACAAAAGGAGAAAGAGACCCAGTTCTTCATTCCATAACTTAGAACCACTTTCCTGCTTGAGTATATGCAATATAGTTGCTTATCGGCTGGGGGTCTCAGTGTCTCAAAACACACAGCAGAGGAGTCAGGGGAGGACGTGGGGAGGGCAGCTGGACCATTCTCTACCCACCCCAGCAACAAGAGCTGGCAGGCTGGCTTCTGTTCTTGCTTTGTTTTCTTTCTTAATTGACGTAACCAGCATCTTTATCATCTTCTCTCCTCCTCCTTCACCTTGCTCTTCATCAATCTGATCAGTAAGAAAATATCTAGTTATTTGAGGCTCTCCCACATTGCTGTTATTTGAATATTAGTATATCCAAAGACTTTTCCTGCGGGATTTAAAAAACACAATATTCCAGAGTTTTTACACAAAGACTGTAAAAATGGAAAAGGAGTGCAAACATTTTCCTCTTCAACTGCAAACCCCTGTACAGCCAAAAATATAATTGATTATGATCCAAGCTGTTCAGCCATGAGCCAGCAAGCCACAGATTTCAGAACGGATCCAGAGTATAGAAGTCACACCCGAAAGTTGTACCATGTATGGGCAAAATACTTCCTGTGTGGCCCAGGGAAATAAAGGTGACACCTCCCTCCTTTGTTATCAGTGTTCATGAGTTGTTCCTCAGTGGGGGAAGGGGGAGCATCCATCAGAAAAATAAAACAAAACTCACTTTCCTCTATATCCAGAGTTCAGATAGCATCTCCTCGGAGTCAGGTGTGAGGGCCTCTTTGAAGAGGAGGAAGGAAAAGTCAGCAGATCTAGGAGGGGGAAGGCAAATTGAGGGAGAAACCTGGAGTGGACTCAGGACCCTACCGGCTTCTGACCAGATTTCCACCCAAAAGGAGGGAAAAGGGAGGTATTCTTGGTTGTTGTTTACCCATCTTCCCTAAAGTACGAGATAAAGAAATGAAGCAGGAACCGAGAGTCAAGTAAAATAATTAAAAATGCTTAAAAAAATGTGTAGCCTGGGGAAGTTCATCTTGCCCTTTATCCCTACGTAAACACACACACACAAACACACATTTTCTTCTTTAAACAAGGGCAGCCAATCACTCTGTCTCCCGGTCACTTGGGAGAGCCCTGCAACCCACTTCCTCACCGCTCTGGTGACCTCTATAAAAGAGAAATTTGCCATACACCCTGAAGTGTTTCCCCTAGAAGACTTCTTTGATGAGTTTTTATATTTAAGATATAATCAGAGTTTTAACGCGCACATTTAATTCCACATGTGTTCTCTAAGACATTCTAGGTCGAATTTGTTATGTTTATTTAGATAAGTGTTCAGGACCTTATCGAATTTTCAACTTGCGCATTTCAAGTTTTCCAAAGAACATTTTGAAACACGTATACAGTTTCAATTTAAGATCTGCTAAAACTCAAAAGTGTCATGTGGAAGGGAGACCGTAATTTCTAATTATAAAGTATTGGGGACGATAAATTCACATGACCTTTTCAGGAAAGTTTATGACCAGGCCACAGGAGGGCAAGGACTTTATGAGGGGTCAGGGCATGTGTGGTCACCAAGGCTCCCCTGCACATTACTTAGATTAAAGAAAATCAGAGTCCCTAGGTTCTGCAAGTATCCACCCTGCCCCCTGCCTTTCTAAAACTCCACAATGCATCCAAGTGTGACAAGAAGCTTAAGTTCCCAAACTTGGATTTCAGTTTCTGAAAACAGAGCCTGGACACTGTCATGTTCAGGGAACCTCAGGAATCTTTCACCCCAACCTGTTGTTTCACAGAGGGGCAACTGAGTGCCACGGAGAGGAAGACCCTAAGCCAAGTCCCTAATCCAAGGACTAACCTTGGCCCTAATGCTGGTCAATGACAGGACATCGAATCCTGACTCTTCCTCAGAATCAAATCCTGAAGCCTCTCTCCTAAATCCCTCCTCATCCTCCCCACCTCATGGCTTGCCTTTTCCTGATTCCCTGGTCCCTCGGTTCCTGGTCCCTCGGTTCCCTTGTCCCTTGGTTCTCTAGTCCCTTGGTCCCCTTGTTCCTTGGTTCCCGGTCCCTTGGTTCACTAGTCCCTTGGTTCTCTAGTCCCTTGGATCCCGGTCCTTTGATTCACTAGTCCCTTTGTTCCCTGGTCTCTTGGTTCCCTTGTCCCTTGGTTCCTGGTCCTTTGGTTCTCTAGTCCCTTGGTTCTCTAGTCTCTAGGTTCCCGGTCCCTCGGTTCTCTAGTCCCTTGGTTCCCTTGTTCCTTGGTTCCCGGTCCCTTGGTTCACTAGTCCCTTGGTTCTCTAGTCCCTTGGACCCCGGTCCCTTGGTTCTCTAGTCCCCTGGATCCCGGTCCCTTGGTTCTCTAGTCCCTTGGTTCCCTGGTTCCTTGGTTCCTAGGTCAACTGATTGGGCTATTTCAACAGTTTCCCAGTTGGCTATCACCTCCCAAGTGGCTGTCAACTTCTCTCAAAATAAAAGTTGGTCATCACATGTTTCCTTAGAACACTGCTTTGGTCTCCATCGCCTTCGGAAGGAAATCCAACCTTGGTAACTGGTCTTCTGAGACTCTGGAGAGCCCGGCCCCAACCTTCACCCATGGTGCCGCTGCACCCTGCATTGTACACGCCTTGCTCATGGGTCCAGCGTCTCTTCCGGGGGAACCTACCCACTATCAGGGCCCCCAGGCACATGGTGGAGTCCAGCCAGATGGGGTTTCACGCTCACCTTTTATGCTGAAGCAAGAGGAGAAAACTGTGTCAAACCAGCAATGCCACCCCAGGGGGATACAATCCTGGAGTGTGATGCCTGTCACCCTGAGGCAGAAGGGGGAGGCCCCCTTGCACCAAGACAGAGTGAGGCCCACACACAGAGGGAAGCACAGCTGAGGGTGGAGAGGGAACAGAGAGATACAACATCACTGAAACCCCTGGATCCGGCTAAACCTGCAGCCCGCTGGAGCCTGAGCTCCCCGAGTAGTGAGCAAATTCTTTTTCTGTTAAGCAGGTACAGGCTGTGTGTGTATTACCTGCAACCAGGAGAGTGCTGGCCACCGATCTTCTGAGCTCCCAAATGCAGGAGCCCACCCACAGTGGGGACACCCATGCCTCCTTCACCCCGTGGGTCTTGCACATCCTCACGTCTCCTGGTGAACTCACTCACCCTTTGCTGATGTCTTTCCCAGCCTCCCTGACCTGCCGTGTTCGCCCATCTCAGCTGGGGTTCACCACTCCACCACACCCCTCGATGTGCTGCATCGTGAGGTCTCTGTTATGTGGTTCCTACTCCCCTTCTTAGCTCTGATACTAAGAACAGAGTCAGTGATAGTTTAAAAGGCCTGCATCAATACTCTTCTGTCTTCTGTCTATTTCTCTCCGCAGTGTACAACAAAGTGCATGTTTTTATTAGAGTGTGACCACAAGTCATATTATCTCTGCACCCATCAGAGTCAACAGGATCTGCTGGGCTCCACTGGAAAGTGCAAAGTCTGAAGAGCAGGGTTCAATGGTGAGGGGGAAGGAGAGGGCAGAAGATGTAAGTAACAGATTTTAAGATTAAAAACCAACAAGACAGGACAGTGAGAACTCAAAGGAACTATTTGAAAAGGGTGGGGATGGGGAGAGAAAACAGCCTGCCTGAGTCATGAATTAAAGTGAAGCTCATTAAAGTTTGGTGCTTTCAAACTCTGGTGTTGGAGAAGACTCCTGAGAGTCCCTTGGACTGCAAGGAGATCAAACCAGTCAATCCTAAAGGAAATCAGCCCTGAACATTCTTTGGAAGGACTGGTGCTGAAGCTGAAGCGCCAATCCTCTGGCCACCTGATGCGAAGAGCCAGCTCATTAGAAAAGACCCTGATGCTGGGAAAGATTGAGGGCAAGAAGAGAAGGGGATGACAGAGGATGAGACGGTTGGGTAGCATCAACAACGCAGTGGACGAGTCTGAGCAAACTCAGGGAGGGAAGCACGGCGTGCTGCAGTTCATGGGGTCGCAAAGAGTTGGACATAACTTAGCGACTGAACAACTCCTAGAACCACATTGGACTATAGCTTCTCCCAGTCCACCGTGGTTTGTAAGCTCTTGTGCAGTGACAAGATTCCAGCAAGACCAGGAGTCACAGAAAGCTCCTTGCTCTCTGGTGAAAATGATGCACCATGTTTACCTTGTCCAAGTCTTGCTCCAGCCCTTAGTTCAGCTATTTCTTCAAGGAGAGACCATAAACTGGACACCAGTGGTGCTCACTGCCCCTGGGTCACTCAATGTTTCTGTGTCTTTTCAATGGTCAGGGTCAGCAGATGCATGATGTAAGAGGAAGTACAAAGTGAGCTCATATTGATATTTCCAGCAAATTTAGTAAGACACGCTCTTACTTCTTTCATTGTATATTTGTATCTCTCTTCTTTTAGGCTGGAAATCTTGACTCCCAAAGATGCAAACATAATAACTTGCTTTAGCTCACAGTTTCAGAATGACAACAGCGATACCGTCACTAGGAATATGAATACCGAAAACAGATTCAGACTTGATTCGCTTCTTTCCTCTCTCCTTTGCAGTGTACCCCTGAGTGCATGCAGTAAAATCGCAGCGTTTAAAGTGATCTTTAATCATTCCTGCCTGCTTGGGTAAGCCACCAAGATGATACAAAATTAGGTACATCTGTCTGATTTTGCATTTGACTTTTTAGGGATTTCTATTTTTTCCTCATTTTGGTTCAATTTTTAAATAATTATGTGGAACATTTATATGCTTCCAAAGTAGAATCTACAGAACAAGGTTTATGCAGAGGAGACTGGCTTCTGTCCCAGAGTCCTACACTCTCTTCTCTCTTTCCATTATTTTCAGGCCACTGTTGATCTTTTCAGTGTTGTTTTTCAATTGAAATTTGGTATATATATTCCATGTGAAAAAAAAAAAATCAGTGTGAGTTAGTTGTTGATTTGATCTTAAAGGCATTCCTAAATGTGTGGCAAAGGCCTGAGTTATCTCACATTACGAGTGAGTGTTGTCAAGAAAACTAGGCCCCCTGGGGAGAGCCCTGGTGTTTGTCTTCCACACCCCAGTCCAGAGTGGGGGTGTCTTGGGGTTCTTTGGCAGAGAACAGGGCCCACACTGTGGCTGGTTTATGTGGGAAACAACTTATTAGGGACTATGACATAATTGCAGTGGAACTGAGGACAGATTCTAGGTAGAGGGTTTTGGACGGACTTGAAATCTGCAGTGCAGGCGTGGAGCCCTTGCCTTTCGGTACCAGGAAAACTGGTTCCAGAACCGGGCTGGAATCAGGGAGCGACTACCACTGCCATCTCTGCCAGCCCCCCGGGCTGCTGGGTTCCGCTCCAGAAAAGTGACGCCTTCCCTCCCCTCTGGATGTGACCAGACACTGCATTACCAAGAGCAATCAAACACCTCCACCCTGGAAAGGGGCAAGCAGAGCCGCAGCCCTCTACCCTCCCACACCCCATAAGATGACATCTTGCAGACCAGGGCCGCCAAAGGTCGCGTGAGGTCCTTTGCAGCCTTTCATCCCCTGCGATTCAGGAAGGAAGAGCAGAACAAGGATGTAAAGGAGAGTAAGCACCCGTTCACCACACCCACCGCGTGCAGAGGGAAGCATGCTCTTAAGCCTTGTTGTGCTAAGACTGGCACCATGGCACCCCACTCCAGGATTCTTGCCTGGAGAATCCCATGGACAGAGGAGCCTGGTGGGCTGCAATCCATAGCGTCACAAAGAGTCAGACACGACTGAAGCGACTTAGCACGCATGTGTACAAGGCAAGGGTACAAGTGTTATAATGCGGGCTTGTCCTGTGCCCTCCTGAGCGACTTTTCAAGGGGAAATTTTTAAACCAGATTTTCCTACAGGAGAATCTTACCTGTAGGCAACAGTGTTACTTGGACATCAGTTATCAGTCCCTCACAAGCCCACTCCACCTACTGCGACAGCTTAGGTAGATGACTGGGTCACAGACCCCAACTTCCAGACATTATTCTCAGGCCCAAGCGCAGTGAGACAGACAGCCCGGTGGAGCAGGCTACCAGGCCGACTCCTCTGCTCCTTAGACCGCCAGGTTCAAGGGCAGGGGGAGGGCGGAGGGATGTCTCTGGACTTAGCTAAGCTGGGCGGAAGCGGTGCTCTGGCGCTGGCTCCCCATACTGAGTGAAAGAGGAAGGTTAGGAGCAGCAAGTCCTTAATGTCTCCGAAGGCAAACGTCCCCTCTTAGAGGAGCCAAGCCTCGGGGAGGCTGCGGCCCTGCGAGGCCAGATCGCTCCCCGGGCCTTTCTCGACCTCTCTTTTGTTCCTTAAGTTTTTCATTTAGACTTTTTTTTTAAAGAGACAGGGAAAGCGCTGCTCTGGATAATGTGAGGGCCATAGCAGAGCTGGAGAAGGGGGCGGGCGGTCAGGCGAGGCGGACGGAGCGCGGCGACTCCCAGGACGCTGCAGTCCTAGGACCCTGCGGCCCGCGGGCCCGCCCAGGAGAAGCTGCAAGCCCACAGCGCGGGGACGCGGCCGCGTTGTGCAGGGCCTCGCCCCGCTGCTCTGCCCCGCAATCGCCGGCTGTGGGGGCCGCCCTGAGCCGCCCGGCCGCAAGCGCAGCCCTCGCCCTCGGGTCTCCTAAAGCTGGGGTCGCGGCCCGCCTAGGAGCAGCCGAGGCTGAGCTCCCCCGGCCCCGAGTTCAACCGCAATAAAAGGGCCCAGCGCGCCCTTGATCACGCGGCTCGCCTGACAGCCCGCTCAGGCCCGGGCCTAATTGAGCCCGGCTCACCTGGGAATAGGTTCAAAGGCATCCAAGCCGTAAACCACCTCCAGGCCCCGAGCCAGAGCCGCCTGGCGAACAAAGAGCCCCCGAACCACTTCAAACGCGCCCGCGCTCGGCGTCCAGATGGCGCGGGGCCGGCGGCCCCCGCCCGGGTCGCCCGCCGAAGCCTGGCCGGGCCCCGCGCCGCGGCCGCTCGGGCTGCCCGCAGGCGCCCAGCGTAGGAGAGGCCGGGCGCCTCCCCAGACCGCCCTCCGTCCCCGGCCGATTCGCAGAGGGGGAGCCCCGGGGCGGGGGCCCGGCCCCGCGGCCTAGCCGGCACCTTCGCCGGGCTGTCTACCCCGGGCTGGGCCAGGCAGGTGGGCTCGGTGGGCACGGGGCGCTCCCGCGGAGGCGCGCGCTGGCGCTGAGGTTTCAACGTACTTAGAAGGACCGCCTGCGAAGGGCGTCGGGGACCAGGGCTCCTCTGCAAGTTGGGGTGAGACACTCCTCCATATAACAGCTGGGCAAAGCGGGCCGCGCGTCTCCACGGATCCCCGGGGCGCGGCCGTAGGTAGCCGCATCCGAGTGTCAGCCCGCCGGCGGACGGGGCCACTGGTCCCGCACGTCCCCCTCCCCTGGCCGAACGTGCGGGCCACCTCGCCAACTCGCTGTGCGCCCGGGGACGGGCAAGGCTCACACTGGCCCGGGCGTCCCCGGGGGCTCCCCGCCGCGTCCTCACCTCCTGAGAGCGCATCTAGGGTAGGACTTGCCTCCCACACCCCTCGCGCCGCGGGAGAGACCCCGCAGTCCGGCGGGGCCCGATCTCCGGTTAAGGAGCAGACAAAGCGGGATCGGCTGAGCACGCGGCGCGGCCGGAGAGCGGTCAGAGCCCAGGGTGGAGGCGCGGGCGGCGCGCGCGAGGACCCGGTAGTCCCCGGTGCCCGCCGCGGCCCGGGCCGCAGGGGGAGGCAAAACTGAAAGTGCCGCGCCGGGGGGCGGGGGCGGCCGGCGGAGGCCCCAGAACTCGTCCTGCCCCCGGTCGCGGCGACCAATCAGCGCGCCGCCCTCGCTACTGACAACTATTTAGCAACCCAGCCCGGCTAGGGTTTCCAAAAAAGTTAGAATAACTTCCTCTCCCGGAGACCTCGGTTTTGCACAAGCCGGCCTTGAAATCAGAGCCTTTCTAGCAACTCGGGGAGCGTGTGCTCGGCGACCGCGGGCTTGGCCAGCGGCGTGCGCTCTGCGCCCGGCGCCCCCAGCCCCTCGCGCGCCGGGCGGGCGCCATGGAGGAGGGCTCCAGCTCGCCCGTGTCCCCCGTGGACAGCCTGGGCACCAGCGAGGAGGAGCTCGAGCGGCAGCCCAAGCGCTTCGGCCGGAAACGGCGCTACAGCAAGAAGTCGAGCGAAGATGGCAGCCCGACCCCCGGCAAGCGCGGAAAGAAGGGCAGCCCGAGCGCGCAGTCCTTCGAGGAGCTGCAGAGCCAGCGCATCCTGGCCAACGTGCGCGAGCGCCAGCGCACCCAGTCGCTCAACGAGGCCTTCGCCGCGCTGCGCAAGATCATCCCCACGCTGCCCTCGGACAAGCTCAGCAAGATCCAGACGCTCAAGCTGGCCGCCAGGTACATAGACTTCCTCTACCAGGTCCTGCAGAGCGACGAGATGGACAATAAGATGACCAGCTGCAGCTACGTGGCCCACGAGCGGCTCAGCTACGCCTTCTCCGTGTGGCGCATGGAGGGCGCGTGGTCCATGTCCGCCTCCCACTAGCGCCGCGCCACCCACGTCCGGACCGGCGCGCCAGGGTAGGTGCTGCGCGCGCGATGGACGCAGGCCCGCGGGCCGCGGCTGCGAGGATGGGGTGCGCCTTTCGTCCTAGCCAGAGATGGGGGTCGGTCGGGAAGCTGCCAGGTCTCAGGGGCACCCCTGTGGTTTGGGGCGAGCTCCCAGGCAGGGTGTCGGTCGGGAACGGGCGGACTGGCGACAGTCGTTATTTTCCGTCCTTGGTGCTGTGGGAGTGGTGGGTAAGGGTCTGTGGTTGACCGTCGGGGGAGTGGACGTCAGAACTGCCTGGAGCCGGCCAGCGGCAAAGGTCTGAGGACCAGTTGTTCTTTGCGTCCCTCGGAGCAGAGGCCGCCCGTGAAGTTGCCGGGCCGGACGGTGGCTTCGCCCGGTTCCCGGGGAGAGGCAGCGCGCTTTCGTCGTGCGGACACCCAGTTCTCCTTGGCTGCTCGTGCAGGTACCCCGGCCCGCGCCTCGGGGACCCGGCCGTCGGCGCCCTGGCTGCCCCGGTGGGCGCAGAGTTGCGGACCGACGGCGCCTCGGTTGGCCTGGCGAAGGCGGGAGGACCCTGCCTCGCGCGGGCGGCGCCGGGGCCAGTGCAGCCCGGGAGCCGAGGAGCGTCCGCATCGGAAAGGCGGAGGACAGGGCCGAGGCGGAGGCGCGGAGACCCGAGCGTGGAGGCCGAAGGCAGACATCGCCGCGGGGAAGCCCGGCTGCCGGCAGGCAGGTGGAGTGGACCTCGGAGCTGGCGGGCTCTGGCCCCAGCTCTAACCCTCGAGAGTCTGGGTGGGGGCCGAGCATTCGGTCCGAAGTGTCCAGGCTGGGAAACAGGTTTGCTGGGGGGAAAGGGAGGCGAGGCGGTGCCGCGGGGGCCTGCGCGGGAGCCCGCGAAGAAGTGCAGCCGCTGAGCCCGGCGAGTTCCCGCTTTCTCTAGGGGAGCGCTCGGGGCGTCCCGCGCCGGCCCCTTTCACCAGGCACCTCGGGAGACCCCCAGACCGTCCCTATCCGTGGAGATGCTGTCCTGTCCCTTCCAGAACGCACTGTGACCGTGGCTCTTTCTCGGGATGGAAGGAAGGGCTCGCGATTTTTGGTGGGGAGAGGGCCGAGTTAAAAATCCGCCCTTCTTGGTCTGTTGGGCTTTCTCGCTCATCTTGCAGTGTTTTTCTTCACGTCTCCACTTAACACAGAAGGAATTTAGATTAATCACGGGCATGCAGCCGCCCACTCTCCCAAGCATATCCACTTCTTTCCTATGTGCTCTATAATATCTGCACATGTTTTTGCTGTGGGGCGGAAAGGCTCCTCTAGCACAGGTGGATTTTATTTTATTTTTTTTTAGTTTTCATTTCTGTGCCACTGAACATTCATTTGTGAAATAGGCCCCTAAGATAATAATCATTTTATAGGCTTTTTCTTTTTTTAAAGAATTTTTAGTAGAGAGTCACTTACGGGGATCTTCTCCGATCTCTGTTGAAAGCAGATGGAAAATGTCTTAATCACATATTTTCCCAGGAAAGAAAGTTTGGATTGGCGAGTACTAAAATGCTACAGTGGGATAATACATTAATTCTGGTTTTTGCTGCCTAAATTATGACCGTCCATTAGTTAATTCCATTTACCCTTTCCACCATGCATAGTTTATAGCACATCTGAAATAAGAACAAACAGATGAGGAAGGTCATCTTTTTAAAATGTACACATATATAGCCTTGTTTAAGGAAAATGTCAACACAATTATCATTAAGGCTTCCCTCCAGAAAATTATTGAAAGCAAAAGCAAGAGGTATTACCTTAATGCAAGAATTTCTTAGGATCATTTAAGATTCACTTAAAAAGAATTGTATTCCTGAAACTTATCAGACATAGATCACAATTAAGCAGTATATAAACTGAAAGGTATTATTTGTAATGAATTAATGAAAAGCGTTAAAGAGTTTGCTTGGGGGAAAAAATCTGCAAAACGTAAGAGAGAAACACATTTAGCTGGAGAGCAAATGATCTTTGTGGGACCCACTATTTACTTTTATATACTTGAGTATAACTGTCTAGGTCTGATAAAGCAGTTTCCTTAGTAGAGAGATGCCCTCTGTGTACAGTACGAGAAGGGAAATGTGAAAATTGCTGACACACGGATGATTCTGGACTTGCCGTGTTTTTACTATCAGGCGTGTTCAACACACTTTTGCTTTCTTTCCGTTTTTAACCCGTTAGTCTGTATGAGTGTAAATACAGGCATAATTGGTTTGATTTCCTGCAAATGTGGCTTCGTAGATTATGTTAATGTTAAAACATAGGCATATGTATTAGTAAAGAATTTCTAGACCTTCCCATCAGTGGTAGGAGATTTTAGTGTCTGTTGAGATACATGAAAAAGTCTGTGTTTAGATGAGTAGCAATGCTATTAAATGCCGAAACTGTCCCTTAGTACAAAGAGACACAGGAAATGTTGGAGTTTGGCTGGTGCTAACATTTATCCTGACCTTCTTCTTTGGCCTGGTGTTTAAAAAATGCAAATACACAATAAATCAGGTATCTTTGGACAGTCCTCTGCGTTCATCTAAGCAGAAAATCTCTAAAGGAGTTTTCTGTTTTCTCATACATGCCTGAGTCCCAGTGCATGGTCAGAGGCACCTGGCTGAGGTGGAACCTGATGGGGCGTTTTTCCTGCTCCCTGCTTTGTGGATAGAGAAGACGTCTCTCTGACTTCAGCACTGTGTGCAGGCTTCCCACAGGTCCCTACTCGCAACAGACGAGCTTTGTTTCCCTAAGAACTTTCAGTTACTTTGGAGAACAGAGGGTGACCCTCTAACCCTCCAGTATGTGTAAGCCTTTTCCTCTCTCCAGAAAACTGACTTCTTGGAGGTACCTGTCAACGGCTACATTCGGAATCCTAGCTGGTCTCGAAAGAAAATGAATTGCCTATGGAGAATGGAAATGCAAAATCCTAATCGACCTTTTGATTGGTCCTGGGAAGAAGTAGAATGAATGACCCAGCTACTTGAAATATAAACAACGTTTTGTTATAAAACACCCATTGAAAAGATCCGATGTAGGGGCTGACCTCCCTTTCTGGATATTGTTCCCTTAAATGTCTGTAGTTACTCTTTCCATCTTGCAGGAAGCAGGTCTCCCTGCCCATCTGGCCAGAGTGGGGGCTGGAGGCTTGGGCCTTTGAGAGTGACTGTTTGAGGTCACTTGAAATGTAGTTCTTTATTGAGGTTTTCTGAGGGCTATACTCTTTTCAGACAAGTCTTGAGCCTGAAAGAATTGAGTTTTCATGCTCGTTGCTTCTCTATATTTTGGACAGACGGCAGAGATGCCAGATCCCTTTCGCCTGGCAGAAAGATCATAAAGTAAACTCTTTCTGAGCGGAGTACTATAACTCATAACTGCAGTTTAAATCTGGGCTTTAAAAAAACAAATATTTTAATAAGCCAATTTTAAAGGCTGAACTTTTATGACAGTTTTTAAGCTTAGTATTTATATTAATCTATTCTCACTGGTGTCTTTAAAAACCCTGTGAATGTATGCTGGAATGTCTGTTTATGTTTGTGTCTTGTCCTGGGAAAGGATAAATGTGCTGCAAAAAGCAAACCAAAAACAAAACCTTCTGCGAGAAAGAGTTCATGGATGAGGCAATAAAATTCAAAGAAGAGATGACTAAGTTCGTGTAGCCAAGATACAGAGAGAGCCTTAAAGTAGACATAGAATCTAAGGGATACGGACATGGATGCTTTCAAAAGTAAAGCCAAGAAGAAACACTAAGAGCAGAAACTGCTTAAAAACGTATTTTACATGGTCACCTGAGTCTGCATGTGTGATAAAACTGTACAGAATGAAATATGCACACATGTGTGTACGCACACACACACACGGGTACGTGTAAAACTGGCGAAACCTGTATAAGATCTGGAGAGTGTATCAGTGTGAGTCTCCTGATTGTGATATTGTATATAGTTTTTTGAGATGTTACCACTGGGGGAAAGGAAATGAAGAATGTAAAAGAATCTCTGTGTACTATTTCCTGCAACCTTGTGTGAATCAAACATTGTCTCAAAATAAAAAGTTTGAAAGAAAAGATATTCCAGGGGACTTCCCTGGCAGTCCAGTGGTTAACACTTTGCCTTCCAATGCAGGGGGATGTAGATTCCACCCCTGGTCTGGGAGTTAAGATCCCATGTGCTTCATGGTCAAAACACCAATGTAACAACAGAAGCAATATTGTAACAAGTTCAATTAAGACTGTAAAAAATGCCCCACAAAAAAGCACTTTAAAACAAAAGAAAAGATATTCCACAAGAATTTTAAAAGTTTCATTCAAGTGAGCAAATTATATAAAGAAGGGTTATGCTCATCTCAGAGTAATAAGTCAAAAATATGCTTTGAGCAAAAATAACACTTTTTTCTGATGTCATTTGCATTACTGCAGTTTTCGGAATATAAGGGGACTGCTCATATTTTCAACATGTAACTATTTAGAAGTGGTTCCTTATCATTTAGAAACAAAGAGTAAAATCCTAGAAATCTGGAAGAGAAATATCAATCAATATATTTATTCCTATGCTAATCAAGAATATATTTTTCAGAGGAATTTTAGGAAATAGTCATAGAAACTGACACAACATTTCCTTGAAAGATACTAAGTCTGAAACTGACAACATTTGCTTGTAAGATACTGTCTACATTGACTTGCATTTCTCTCTCACACAGACAACTGTTCTAAAGCCAATGATTTATCAAAATTATTCATCCAAGAAGTGGAGAGATTGAAATCTTAGTATTTGGAGTCATACACAGTTGAAGGGTGGGGAGAGAGAGAGAAACACAGAGACCCAGAGAGAGAGACAGACAGACAGAGAAAGAGAAAAACAGACAGGTATCAAATCCTAAACTCAGTCATGTTTATTTTACATTAGGATTTGTTTGTTGTTAATAGGGACGTATTTTGTGTTTAGGTTCAGTAGTAAGTCTTTGAATGCAATTTAGTTATATTAAATGAGCCTTAATTTAATGTTTGTTTTGGAGTGAGACACAGTGACATTAACACTATGATTTTCATGCTGATGTCAACTAAGGCACGGTGGGATTTTTCTTCCGTGATTGCTAGCAGTTGTCACGCTAAGGGCAGACTCAAATCAGAAATTGGAAAAGTCAACATGTAACTTTATTCCGACATAAGAGAAATGTTTCATGGTTAGTTGAAAAGAGAGTCATTTTGAATCAAAACAATGTCTTACGTGCTTTGAATATCTGGATTATTTTATCCACAACTCTCTCGTTCAGAACAATGTGACCCTGTGATTATGTGTAAGAAGGGACCTGACCGGGAGAGTTGAGGCATGGTGTCTGTGGAGGCTGTTAGTTATTGCTCAATTTCTTCCCATCACTTTGTTTTCCTGTTATTTGATCAGGGAAAGACTAAGATGACCCAGCTTCTCGTGACAGCTCCTGTGGAATGGTCATTTCACTTTTCCCATCCTAACAGCGGTGCCTCTAATAAAACTGAGCACGTCTCTCCTTTCTTTAGACCAGAATTTCCCGTCGATTGAATGAAGGGCGGGGTTGAACCCAGCGAGCTTTAAGTTATCAAATTCAGTTATTCAGAAAAATACTCCTTTCTTTTTAGCTTATATTCAGCCTTGAAAATAGCCACCTGCATCTTTGAGGTGGGGGGAATGGTCAACTGAGTTGTCTGACAGTAAATCCCTTTTTCTTGCTGTTTATGATGGAGAGTTTGCATTTGGTTTTCTGCACATGCAGATCTGGCGTGTGACTGGCAGGAAAGATTTGGGCAAAGACCTTAATACGTATTAACCCTTTGATGGTGACCAAACATCCGACCCCAACCCTGGGGGCTGAGGTTTGTGGCGGGGTCACAGTCAGAGCCTCTCTGCAGAGTCAGGCAGAACAGCTCAGAAGGAAACCCGAGGGCGGGTGTTCAGCCTTGTGCTTGGAGAAGGGAGGCGTGGGGAGCCTTTTTCCGACTCCCCGTGGAGAACAGATGCCCCAGCTTTTGTTGTTCCCGCAGTCTTCTGTCGCTGTACAAATAAAATGTCACACTGGCCTTTCTGTTACTCTCTCTGAGAGTCTCCCTCTCCTTAGAGAGTCAGGAGACATTTGCCTGCTCCAGAGACAAGTGAGGGCTTCTTGAGGGACAGCTTGTAAAATAAACAAACTCCCTGAAAGAAAACACAGGCCCGTAGTTTACCGCGGTGGGTTTCTTTGTGTGTTCCACTTTGATTTAACATCCTGGAAGTCAGAACGCGAGCAGGCAGCGTGCTCTTTCAATCAGGAGACCCAGAAATGGACGTTGAGCTGCTATTTCCTTTCATTAATCTCGGTCCCTTAAGTAGATTCATTTGCAGGGAGTGCAGTGGGATCAGAAGTCAAAAGCCGTTTGCTTTGTTTGACTTTCTAGCCCTGTGGGTGCAGAAGCGCCTGCTCCCTGCTCGTCTGCTTTTAGAACTCAGACGCTCAAGTCCATGGAGGAAGAACAGGGCGAGCCTGCAGCGTTAGCAGGATCGATCCTTACTGGGTCACTTCCGGAAGGCCGGGCATATTGAAAGCCCTGTTCTTAATGAGACCACCTTGACCAATACACAGGTGCTTATTGTTTCTTTGGGAAATGCCTGCCTTCCTGCAAATTGGAGAGGAAAGGAGGGAGGAAGAACCGTTATTTTCTGTCTCAAGTTGAGCATCACCACATCTCTGTTCACAGGCATCCGTGCGTGCTAAGCCGCTTCAGTCGTGTCTCTTGGCAGCTCAATGGACTGTAGCCCGCCAGGCTCCTCTGTCCATGGGATTCTCCAGGCAGGGATACTGCAGTGGGTTGCCATGCCCTCCTCCAGGGGATCTTCCCGACCCAGGGATGGAACCATTCTGTTCACATAATTGGGTTCAGTTGACAAATAATGTCTTCCCTGAAGATTAATTTTCCTGAATATAAATCATTCCAAACTGTGGACTATGCGCGGGGGCCTAAACTATTCAAAATCTTCAGAATGCACACAGCCAAGTGGTTGTCCTCCTTCATGGTATCTCTGTGCGCTGGTGGAACCTGAGAAAGACGTGGTCCTTGGTGCATTTTCTTTTGTCTCGTGAGCGTTTCTTCTTCAGCTCCTCCCCATCCCCGACCCTCACAGCCCCGCACCCTTTCTTGTGCTTATTCTTTAGCTGAAATCCATCACGGTTATTGACTGGAGTCCACATAAGGTTTTATATCATAGTAGGTGATACAGGAGGAAGGCAGAGCCCATCATCACATCCCACGACATCACGCACAGGCACAGGGAATCAGTGCACGTCTCAGGCTCTCCGAGTTGAGCGGTCCCGGGTGTTCTGGAAGTTCAGTGGGCTCAGCGACAGATGTGCAGTCAGATCCCCAGTGCCCCCTGCTACACACACCCATGTGCTTGGCGACTCCTTCTCCTTAGTGACTGTTGCTAATATTTTCTAGGAAAATTGCTTCACTGATACTGGAAGTCCCCCTAATGGATATCTGTACCCCAGGAAGCGTGGTGTGTCCTGTTTTGTTGATTTCTCTTGTGTAAAATGACCTGCTTCAGCCGGCCAGAGCTGCGTGGACCACATGAGGACTCCACCAGCGGGTGCGTCCGGGGCTGGAATTTCATGGAGCCCATTTCAGAGCTGCACGAGATCTTCATGTACATCCCTTTCATGTCAAGAGTCCACGGTCAGGTATCTAAGGGCAGAATTAAGTCAAGGCTGTTTTGCTGGATGTTAAATTATTGCCAGTTCCAGAAGTCTTTTTGAGACAGTTTTTTGAGGCTAGAGATTTTCTTTTAATTAAATAGTAAGCAAAAAGCAGGGACTATGATATATTTATCCGCTCATTTCAAAGATTGCTATTATCTACATCCACTTTTGTTTTATTACATTGAAGAATTGTATTTGAGTAATTCAGTGTTTGTATGCATCTCCAGTGATGCTGTAAACACGAATCAGTCACTTAAATCACTTAAAGCTTCATAATATGACAAGGGTAACTTTTTCAGGAGTGGCAACGTAAAAGAGAAAGTAAAGGTATGAACATGAAAAGTGGTGTGTGGAGAATTCCACACAAAAATAGGGTGATCAAGGGGATTGAGGCCCCTTAATAAGGAAACAGAAGCTGGACCTCCCCCTGCTGGTCCCTGCAGACCCATCGTCACCCCCAACGCTCCCTCAGGAACCCAGAGGACAGTGGTTTATCAGAGCCACACCCTCCTGGTCTTCCTAGAAGGTGACACTTGGGCTCCCTCAACCCTGCTGGGATGCCACCCCGGGCCAGAGGTTGCAGGGCCTCTCAACGAGGACCTGAGGAGCCTTCGCCTGCCACGTGCCCCCAGGGCTCAGAATCACCCCGAGAGGGCATCAGAGGTGGCCCCCAACTGCAGGGCCCCGCCCCCGTCTCTGGGCGCCCGAGAAAGCGGAGGTCCCTGAGAGCTTGGAGGCCAGGGTGGTCCCTCCACCGAGGGGTGGGGATCCCAGGTGGGGGTCTCCGCAATGCGGATCTCCGCAGTGCTCAGCTGGACGGGACGGGTCTTGGACCTGCTCCTGATCCACCCTCAGGTCATGCGGACGGATGCCTGAGCGTGAGCCCAGTGTGGCTCAGTCTTTGCCAAGGTTAACAGGAGGCAGCGGGAACTCAGCGTTTATTTCCCTCTCCGGGGGATCCAGCCCCTCCGTCAAATTTCACTTTCAAGCTCCCCCTCATCTAAAGACACTTGCCCACCTCCGAGGGTCGCAGGGGAAACAGACAAGCCTGGCTTTGCCGAGAGAAGCCGAGCGACCACACTGGGACGCATCCTTTGCTGCAGCGGCCAAGCTCCTGACGGTGATAAAGTGTTATTTGCACGGACGACGGAGCTCACCCTCCTGGCCTGTCCTTAGCAGTGTGTCGACGTGCAGATTCTGTGAGGCACGCTCTTGGACAATCAGCTTGTGTTGTGTATTTTTTGAAAGTTACAGAGAGTGTCATTCAGCGTTAACTACATGATTTCACTTTTTCTAACCAGAAAGAGGCAACAGGGACGTGAGGACACAGAAAGCAGAGCCGGTGTGTCTCCATCACACGCTGAGCTCCCTTCTGCTTGGCACTTCATAGGGTGAAGCAGTCATTCATGAATTCTCAGGGTTTTAAATGTCCGCAACTGTATGTGGTCACCGTGTCTTTCCACAATGCGTTTTGCTCTTCAGTGAAAATACCGTTTCCGGAATAAACCATCTGTAATTCTTTCCTTTAGAAAGAACTTCTCTGACATGGTCTTTTTCTATCTGGGGAGACTATAATTAGAGAGCAAAGGCTTTGCTCTTGTGGGAGCAGGTTAGGCCTCCAAGTGAATCTGTTGAGGGAAGCCCGTTGTCTTGTGTCTAGGGGAGGGAGGGTCTGAGTAGGACTTCCCTGGATTTGAACATGCAGTGGGCACTTTCCTGCTCTCAGCCCTGCAGTTCTGGGCTGAGGCATGTCATAGCCTCGCTGGGACTCAGTCTTCTTGTCTGTAAAAAGGTGGAGTAAGTTGCAGACAGCTCTGTGGTTATCAGAATTCCAAGAGCCAGTAGGTCCCAGTCATTTCCTCCTGGGTGTATACACCAAAGAACTGAAAGCAGGTGTTCAGACCGAAGTGTTCACTGATGTTCATAGCAGTGCTGTGTACAGCGGCCGGAGGTGAAGGCGATACGGACGTCCACCAGCTGAGGGGGTCAGTATGGTGCACTCTGCCTGTCGAGCGGGGTATTACTCGGCCGAGGGAACGGTGCTCTGACTCAGGCTATTCATGCAACATGGGCGGACCTTGAAAACATTTTAATGCTGAGTTAAAGAACTCAGACACAAAAGACCAGAAAGCGTGTGACTCCCATTTGTATGAAATATCCGGAATAAGCAAAAGCCGATTCGTGGTTGCCGGGGACCAGGGCTGGGCGGGGGCGGACTGGGATGGGACCACTTCACGGGTGTGGGATGGCTGTTTGGGGTGATGGAAAAGGTCTGGAACTTGATAGTGATGATGTTTGCACAACCGAGTGAAATTCTATTGGATTGTACACTTTAAAATGGTTGAAATGATAAATTGTATATTATGTGTATTTTAGCACCAAAAAAACCCCCTGTGAGTCAGACCCTGGGCCTCTCTGGTGACCAATAGGCCTTGAGGGTGGAGGTGGGCGAGACCGTCTGCTTTCGTCCACTTTCCCGAGACTTTATCCACTGGTCCACGTGGTTCAGGCCTTATCAGAGGCTTCTCATCTCGCCAGCTTGTGCAGCCTAAAAGCGTTTTCCTTTCGAAATCTCTGTTACGTCTTCATCGAGAAAGTTCCTCAAACAATTCTGACAACACACTTGGCAGCCTGTCGACTGTACCTCCAGAAGCTTCTGCTTGGGGGCCGGGCGCTGGGGGTGGGCAGGGGGCAGGGGAGAGAGTGGCCGCAGGGTTCTGCCCTGCTGGCTGGTGACCCAGTGGACCAGAGCAGAAGCATCGGCCACACCCGTGTGAGTGGCTGGCCCGGGAGCCCTGGAGCCCATCGTGCCCAGCAGTGGGCTCCCCAAAGCCCGGGGCTCACCCACTCATCAGACCATTTCAGTCCAGTTCACAGGCTCAGAGACCCTCAAAGGGGACGGATTCTGTGGCCTCCCTGACGTGGCAATTCCTGAGAAGGGGGCTTCAGGCCCTGAGCTGCTCTTATGGAGGAATCCCTCTCTTTCTCCAAAGTCTCCTTTCTCGGGGCCGGGACCCTGGACCAGTGCAGAGTGGACGTGTGACCAGCCTCATGGGGGCTGCCTGCAGAGAGAGGGACAAGGGGAGGAGGGGGCAGGACGTCGTTCAGGGCTGGCTGGGGGGCCGTCTCTCCCTCCCTCGCTGATGTGTCTGCTGTCCTCCCTGGAGTGTTGGCCTGGTGTCCATGGGGTGCGGTGCCCAGGGGGACGTGGCGAGACCCCGGTTCAAGTGCTCCAAGCAGAGGTGCCTGGACAGCAGAGCAGTGTCCCCGGGCACAGTGTTGCCAGGCTGCCAACGGGCGTGGTGCCCTCGTGAACGTGTTCACCCCTCACCTGCTTCCTGGCCACCGCCCCGGGGACCCGCCGAGAGGGCTGGAGGGCGCGTGCTCACCTGGGGCTTCCTCTGCCGGGGTTCGGGTCCATTCCTAAGGACACCACCGCCTTCATGGTGCCGCCCAGGCCGCATGTTGACTCGCTGGCTGAGACCCCACAGGTGGTGCTGGGCTCACGGGCTGTGTTTGGAGAACCCAGACAAGAGGGCCCTGGAGAGCTGGAAGCTGATGGAGAAGACTCTTCCAAGAGGGGTGCAAGCAGAGATGCTGCTGCTGTTCCCCTCTTCCTGGTACCCTACACCCTCTTCCCCCCAAAAAAGAAGGAAAGCCCCCTGGGGGAAGGAGGGAGGCAGACAGATTCCCCCGAGCTGCTCTGCGAGGACTCACATGGGGACACAAGGCAGGACCCCGGCTGCCCGCCGGCTCCCCGAGCTAAGTGGTTTGGTTCTTGACAAGAACCCGGGTGCCCCCCACAAGCCAGACACATCTGGGGACCCCGATGCCTCCGTGCGGCGCGTTTCCTCCCGCAGGTGCGAGCATGGAGCCTGGATGCAGAGGGCGTGTGCTGACTCACGGGGGTACCGTGCACGCGTGCAGTCCAGCGCCGCTGTGCCCGGGGACGCTGCTCTGCTGGCCCCTACCTCTGCTCTGAGCGACGGAGTGGCAGGCTCGCCGCGTTCCCCCATGGGTCACTCACTGTGGGCACCGGGCCAACAGTCCAGGGAGGGCCCTGTCCAGGGTCGGGCCCTGGGGGTCTCTATCCTTCCTCCAGCTGGGTTTCAGAAATATCAGTCCAGTCCAGTCCAGTTCAGTTCAGTCGCTCAGTCGTGTCCGACTCTTTGCGACCCCATGGACCACAGCGTGCCAGGCCTCCCTGTCCATCACCAACTCCCGGAGTTCACCCAAACCCATGTTCATCTCGTTGGTGATCCCACAGACTCAGAAATATCAGGTTGGCCAGCACGTTCGTTTGGGTGTTTCCACAAGACGTTACAGAAAAGCCTGAGTGAAATGTCTGGCTGGCCCCGTACCCTCAGGGGGACGGGGGCTAGGCTGGCACCCTTGGGAGCACACAGGTGGGGAGCGCCCTCCACCCACCTCGTTCTCTCCCCGTGCCCGGAGCTGGCCAGGTGCCACCCAGACTCTCCGTGAAGACGTCTGCCACAGAGCTAGCAGGAAATCGGGCCTCCTGGTGAATCCGGGCGGACACAGTGAGTGTGGTTTGTCCCACCAAGGTCCGCGGTTCTGTTTGGCGGGAATCGCTGCCATGCATGCCCCTGCACCCCGGGGTGCACCCACCCCAGAGTCTGACAGGGGACACGGAGGGAACTGAAGGGGCGCTGCTGACGGAGCCTTCACAGCCTGACTCCTGATGAAGCCTTCACAGCCTGGCTCCTGCGCTCAGAGCTTCATCTGAGGAACAGCAAACACAAGTCACAAAGAGAAAGTCTGAAAAATTAAACTTCAAGCACCAAAGAGCTGGGATATCCAGAGTTATGAAAGGAACTAGGAAGTATTTGCAATCTGTTTCATAATGAATAAGTATTCTTAACAAGACAAAGAACCCTTAAAGAGCCACAAGAGAAAACAGAAAACCTAGCAGAAAATAAGGGCAAAATATATGAATTTATAAAAGAGCAAATTCAGTTGGCCAGTACACATAAAGAGCAAATTCAGTTGGCCAGTACACATAAAAGTGTTGAACCTCAACAGTAGCCAAGAAACTCAAAATGAAATAGGAGGACATGACTTTATATTAAAGTGGATTTTCTGCTTTTTATATATTTTGCTATATACTATATATTTTATTTTATTTATTATGTAATTTATTATTTATTTATTGTATAATAATACATATATAATTATGATGGTAATTCCCATTATTGAGGAAACTGTGAAGAGCCAGGGCCTCCTGTCCCTGCCAGGGAGAAGATAGTTGTAAAATATTTCTAAAGAGGTTTTGACAGTAGGTAAGAAAAGACTGAAAAATTGGAAAGTGGCTTGGATGGAGCAAATCCACTTTCAGGAGTTATCTCGAGTGAATCACTGCGGCTCTGCCTTGCAACAAGGACACTCTTATCAGCTTTGCTAACACAAGGGAAATGTTTAAAGTGTCCTGGGAGGCTGTTGAATAAGTGGTTTGTGCCTACACTGGAACACTATACAGTCAGCAAATTCTGTGGCGTCAGCGGAGATGTAGGGTTTCCCTGGTGGCTCAGCTGGTAAAGAATCCGCCTACAGTGGAGGACGCCTGGGTTCCATCCCTGGGTTGGGAAGATCCCCTGGAGAAGGAAACGGCCCCACTCTCGTATTCCTGCCTGGAGAATTCCATGGACTGTATAGTCCATGGGGTCCCAAAGGGTTGGGCACGACTGAGCGACTTCCACTTCGCTTCACGTCTCAGCAGAGATGTAATAATGGGAGGGAAACAGGTATAAGACCCAATAAGATCGCAGGTTGGAGATTCCATATGTGTGCTCGCATGGGTGTCCCTGTTTAGAGAAAGGTGAAGGACAGATATCTGTGAACTAGAATCTATGGAAGAGCCTCAAACTCTCCTCCTTATTTTTATTGCTTTCCTTTATTTTCCAAATTTTCCGCAAATACCATGCATCACTCACGCAGTTTGAGAAAAGCCACTGGGATTTGCTGAGAGAGAGAGAGGAGAGCTCATCCCAAGCACCCCTTCCTCCGGACTCTGTTCGCCCTCCCACCCCTTCACCCCGGGTGAAGCCCTCTGCCCTCCACAGACCCGCCCTCACTGGAGCTTCCTCTCCGAGTCACAGCTTCGGTTCCTCCGGAAGTAACTCCGAGATAGTTTCTGCGTCTTCTGTGATCCCGCTCACCCTTCCGTCCCCATCCGCTGTGTTGGCACCGCAGTGCCTTTCATGCCGTGATCATCCAATGTCTTCTCCCAGAACCCGTCAGCCTGGCCCAGCCGGGCTCCCTAGCGGAACCCCAGGCCGGCTTGTGGGGGGCAGGGGGCGGACATCTTTCCGTTTTCCGCCCTTTATCTCCCAGGCAGATCGGCACAGGCGCTTAGCTCATCCTCTGCCCCTGTGGTCACCCCCGCCCTCGGTTTGGGTTCAGCCTCCTCATTCGTCTTTCTTTTCTGTTCTTCTCTCTGTACTGGGGGATATCTGCTCTTAATCACGAACCACTTCAAATTTGTATTAATAGAAGCAAGTGGAGAAGATACAGTGAACAGGCGGTCCCCCTAACGCAGATTCAGAGGGATCCAGAGAGGACCACTTTCCCTTCTGGGGTCGCTTGTGTTCACCGGTCACTGGGACTCGAGACTGAAATTGCTCACCCCTCGCTCCTGGCCTTCGGAGATGAACCTTACACATTCAGGACCCAAGGAGAGGTTGGTGGTGCTGGTGGGTTTCCACCCCCTCCCATCTGGGCAAGTCAGGTTCTCTCGAACCCTGGACCCTGGTCGTTTACAGCCTTCTCTAGGGTCTGAATTGTACCTGAAACCTCCCAACCAAGGGTCACCAGGCTGAGCCTGGCTCTGAGCCTCACATTTCCTTTCCGATTCTGAACTGTCATTGAATTTTCTCTGAGCCTGTCTTCTTTTATACCCGGGGCTGCGTTGGTGCATACTTCTGGCACATCCTGGAACCACCCTTGCCAGATGGCCCGATCCTGTGCAGGACGATGATTGAAATGTTTGTAAGTTTCCATCACTGCCGGGTGAGGTGGCTCTGAGGTGTCCAGGAGGGGAAGCCCGGGGCAGGCCCTCTCCTGCGGGCGGCCCGTCCTCAGCAGCTCTCCCACGAGCACGCGGGTGCAACGGGCTGTGCTTGAATTCTCAATCCGAAACCACGCATGCCTTTGCTGTAGAGACATAAAGAAACCAAGAGGTTAACGGCCGGGTTAGTCCCCGCCGTGGGCCTCCTGCATGAATCAGAGCCGACTGGGGAACAGGAGTGACTCAGAGCGATGGCTTTTTGTCTTCTGGCTGTGCAAATAAACAGAGCAGGAAGGCTTGAATGGGGCGCCGGGAGCCCGGGTCAGGAGGCAGCGCCCAGCTCCCGAGGGTCGGCCTGGGCGAGGGGACAAGGGGCCCAGGACATCAGAACCCAGGCCGGGGCCAGGACCGCATGGGATGTGCCAGGGAGGTCTGGGGGAGGCGGGAGCCAGCCTGGGCTGCCTTGCAGAGACTCAGGGCCCAGGGCCCGCCCTGCCGGGGTCCACCCACCCCTGGGTGCCTCCGGCCTGGCCCGCTTGGGCGCAGACGGAACACTGCTCCTTGCCCTGCACCCCACCCTTCAGAACTGCCTTCCGGGCACCGCCCCTTGAGCAGTCCCTTCTCTGGGCTCCTGTCCTCTAAGGGATGAGTCCATGGGGGTCAGAGGCCCCCAGGGTGCAGCTGGGTGAGACCAGGATTGGGGGTGGCTCTGGGGGTGCCTCCCACCCACAGTCCTGGCTGCATGGAGGTGTGAGGGCGCCCCCGCTCCAGACTGGTGTCGGGCAGAACCACACGGCCCAGGAGAAGCACAGGGAGCCGGGGGGACCAGCGAGGAACCTGCTGAGGCCGTGAGCGCAGCGCTTCCTTCCGGGTCCCGGCACTTGATGAGTAGAGTTGATTCTCATCCTGCAGCTGCCCCATGAGTGGGCGCTCTTACTGTCAGCCTGCAGATGGGGACTCTGAGTGGCTTTGGTGGGGATGCTGTGTGGCTTTGGTGGGAACGCCGAGTGGCTTTGGCTGAGGCCAGCCAGCGGTGGTGTCTGTGGTGACCCCCCGCCCCCAAGTGCTCCCCGCACTGTGGCCCTGGTGCTGGAACTCTCTCCAGGCACGTCTGACCCTCAGGATGGCCTGAGTGCCTTGGGGACCACGGCTTGCTTATGTGTGCATCCGCCTGGCCCAGCCAGAAGCCGCGTGTGTGGCTTGCACACGGGGCGTGTTTGTATGATGCAAAAATACAGGCAAGGGGTCGCGGGAGGGCCCTCTGTTTCCTACCAAGTGCACAAAGAAATCACGCTGCGTCTGTGACACAAAAGTGCATTTTCCGTGCAACAGGATAAAGTGCTGGTGATGTGTATTTCCCCAGCTGCTGGCTGGGGGCCTCGGGCTTGTGGACGACAAAGCATCGGCCTCATCCTTCCTAGGAGCCAATGATGGTTTGTGGGGGGGCTGTGACGTTGGAGGGGACACAGCTCCTGAGCCGCTCTCTGCGGAGGGAGAGGGATGGAGGAGGGACAGAGAGCTGCCCCAGTGCATCCTGGCCGGTGAGTGGGGTGGGGGGTGTTGTGGGAAAGACACACATTCGGATCTGGGGGCCGTGAGTGGTGATGTT
The DNA here is from genome assembly GCF_910594005.1 of Cervus elaphus. Classification (NCBI taxonomy): domain Eukaryota; kingdom Metazoa; phylum Chordata; class Mammalia; order Artiodactyla; family Cervidae; genus Cervus; species Cervus elaphus. The sequence continues at coordinate 137,925,715 of NC_057834.1, forward strand.
GGGGTGTGACTGGTGATTTTTGATGATATGGGGAAGACACATATCCAGATCTGGGGGTGGGTAATTGATGAATTTTGGGTGTGACTGGTGATTTTCGAGAATTGAAATGCTCTACACTGTGTGATATCTCCTCTGACCTCCACACACTCTCTCACACACACACACTCACCAGGCTCTCTGCAGTGACTTTGAGGGTCAGGGCACACCAAGGAGAACCCAGCCCCTTTCCTGGAGTGGGGCGGCTGCAATAGGAGGGAGGTGAGTCCGGATAGCCATGGAGAAGGCAGAAGTCGTGTTTACTGCAGAGTCTGCAGGACACCCTGTGTGCCCAGGTGCACGGGGTGGGCCCTGGGCAAGCTGCCAGCAAACAGCCTCCAGAGACGGAGGGCAGGGTGGACAGGCTGGCCGCCAGGTGTGGGCTCCAGTCATCCTGCCATACCTGGGACGTGCCTCGAACCCAGGGCTGAAACGCAGTAGCATCCTCACCAGAAAGAAGCTGACGAGCAGGCTGGGTGGCCGGAGGCGGAGCACCTCCCCATCCAAGGTCTCTGGGTGCGTCCCCAGGGGCCTGGATGATGGGGGAAGGAGGGCCAAGGGGGACCCAGAGGAGGGGTGTGTCAGAAGGAGGAGGAGCCAGAGGTGTCGGCCCGCAGGCCTGAGGCAGGAGGGGGGCTCGCTTCCCGCCTGAGTGAGGCTCTTTATGTGGAGTGAGAGGATGGCTGAAGGAAGGAACGCAGGTAGCGGAAGCCCGGGGCAGCAGCTGGCCCCGCTGGACCACCTCCCTGACAGGCACGCACCAGCACAGCGCGGCACGGACCGCGTCCCTGAGACCCAAGCCCGAGTACTGAGGCTCCGCTGGCCGCACCAGCCTGAGGCTCCCGGGGGACTCCGGCCTGGGGGCCTGGGCATCGTCTGGCGCATCATCCTGTTTAGATTGGGGCTCGGTGGAGCCAAGAGCTGATGGGCTCCAAGCCCCCAAACTGCCATCAGCCGAGAGCTGACCCCTCATCCCAGCACACGCTGGGCAAAGCCCCGGTCCAGTGGGCTTCAGGGCAGGGATGAGGCTGCAGGTCTCAGCCCGGGGAGGGGGAGGCCGAGTCACACAGCGCCTGGGGTCGCCTCCCCTCCGTGTCACTCCGTCCTGCGATTGCCGGCTGGCCCACGGGAGCCCCTGGCTGGTCCCCCCAGGACAGAAGGTGCTGTCCTCTGGGGAGGGCGTGGCTCAGTCTGCGAGGCGAGTCGTGTTCTGAGCTGGCTGAGTCTCCAGGCCCCGGGCCCCCGCGCCGTCCTCGGTCGCTCATACGTGCAGATGTGGCTGGCCGGGCTCAGCGTGGACAGGACACAGGCTCGGTGAGCCCCTGCCTGCCCGTCCTGCACCCACCAGTCCCCACGACAGTCCAGCCTCTGGGCGGAGCGGACGCGGGGACAAAAAAGGATCAGAGGCAGTGGCTTAGCATGGCCGCAGCAGGACGCCCCGCACCGTGGTCTCTGCCCGCTCTGACGCTAGGGATGGGGGCGCCGTGCAGTCAGCCAGGTGGGGTGGACCGTGCTGACCGTGGCCAGTCAGATGGCGTGGAGTGGGGGATGCAGACGTCTGAAGGTTGAGTTGTTCCCTGCAGAGGCCAGGGAGGGCTCCTTGGAGAGGCTGCCCCGCGGGCACGGCTCACTGAGGAGGGGGCATCGTGGGCTCGAGGGCACAGAACGGAAACCAGGCAAGTGCGCGAGGAGCTCTCTGGAGGAAGGGAGTTCGCGAGAAGCACTGGCACCGGCTGCTGTGGCCGCGACTTGTTTACCCCGTGGAGACGGAATCTTCTCCTTCCAAAAAGAACAATCTGGGCTCTGGCAGTAAAACTTTCAGGAGACAGGCTAGGCAGGCAGAAGTAGGCCGATGGGACTCCATCCACTGGAAGGATTTCTGTGCGTGACAGGACTCAACGAACAGAGTGAACAGGCAGCTGCGGATGGCAGACGGTATGTGCCAATCATGTGTCTGAGAAAATGCGTGCAAGTCCAGGATATGTGAAGGACTTCTGACCTTGACGGCAACGATAGAGATCTGATTTTAAAATGGGCAAAATACCTGAATAGACATTTCTCCAAAGTTGATACACAGGGACTCCCCTGGTGGTCCAGTGGTTAAGACTTCACCTTCCAACACAGGGGGTGCGGGTTTGATCCCTGATGGGGGAGCCAAGATCACACATGCCTCAGGGTCAAAAAAAACAAAAAAAAAATCATAAAACAGAAGTAATGTTGTAACAAACTCAATAAAGACTTTAAAAACTGTCTGCATCAAAAATCATAAAGAAGTAGAAATGAAAAAGATGAAATACAAATGGCTGACAAGTACAGGAAAAGATACTCAATGCTACTCGTCGTGTGATAAATGTAAATTAAACCCACAGTAAGATACGGCCTCACACCTGTTATGGTGCCTGCTTCCATGAAGCAGAAAAGCAGCAAGCGTTGGTGAGGATGTGGGGAAGCGTGCCCCATTGGTGGCACGTAAGATGGAGCAGCGGCTGTGGAAACGGTGTGGAGGTTCTTCGGAAACTTGCAGGAGGGCCGTGTGATCTAGCAGCTCCTTTTCTGAGTAAAGCACCTGAAAGGATTGAAAGCAGAGTCTTTCAAGAGAGATTCATGCCCCACGCTCATAGCAGCCGCGTTGACAGTGAAGCAGTGGAGACCACCTGAGTATTTGCTGAGGGCTGAATGGATGAGCAAACCGGAGTGTATCCCTTGGGTGGAATGTTGCTCAGCCTTGAGAGGGCAGGGCCTGCTGACACAGGCTCTGCTGTGGATGGACTTTGAGGATATCAGGCCAGGAGAAATGAGCCAGACACAAAAAGACAAATGCTGTGTGATTCCGCTCATATGAGGTCTCTGGCACGGTCAGAGTCCTAGAGACAGACGCTGGGCAGAGGAGGAAACAGGAGAGATGTTGCTTCATGGGTCCAAAGGTTCAGTTTTTCAAGATGAGAAAGTTCCAGAGGTTGGTTGCACAACTGTGTGATATTTAAATGCTACTGAACTATATACCTAAAATGGTAAAGATGGTGAGTTTTATGTTGCATTTTTCCCCACATTTATTTAAAACCTTGAAGTAGAGTTTATTTATAGTATGTGTGTTAGTTTCAGATGTACAGCATAGATTCAGTTATACACATACATATGTGTGTGTGTGTGTGTGTGTGTGTGTGTGTAATCTATTGGAAAAGGAAATGGCAACCCACTTCAGTACTCTTGACTGGGAAATCACATGGACAGAGGACCCTGACTGGCTACAATCCATGGAGTAGCAAAAGAGTTGGACACAGCTTAGTGACTAAACAACGACATACAGTCTATATTCATATATAAAGCTGAATCACTGTGTTGTATGCCCAAACTAGCAAGATATTGTAGACACACACACACATATATATCCTTGGAGTATGCATTTGTATATCCTTGGAGTGGAAGCTCCAGTACTTTGGCCACCTGATGTGAAGAGCCAACTCCTTGGAAAAGACCCAGATGCTGGGAAAGATTGAAGGCAAAAGGAGAAGAGGGAGGCAGAGGATGAAATGGTTGGATGGCATCACCGACTCGATGGGCATGAGTTTGAGCAAGCTCCGGGAGATAGTGGAGGACAGGGGAGACTGGCGTGCTGCAGTCCATGGGGTCACAAAGAGTTGGATATGACTTAGTGAGTGAGTAACACTAATAGAGCCTTCAGGTTTTCTTCCTTTATAAGTTATTGTAAAATGTTGAGTATAATTCTCTATGCTATGCGGTAGATCCTTGCTGTTTATCTATTTTATATACGGGAATGTGTAATGGTATGTATTTTTCATTACAATCTAAAGGAAGACTTTCGGGACGTGTTCCTGCCATGCTAATGGGAAGAGGGACAGATCTGGGGTGGCGGGGCGTGCCTGGGGGCAGGTGGCCTCGCAGAGGCAGCAGGTGGGTCGGGCCCAGCAAGCGCCGGTTCACCTTGTGAGCAGTCTTCCCGTCCTGCAGCTCCAAATGTGAGGTCTGGGACGTGTGGCCCGGAGCACACGTTCTTGGGCTAGTCCAGAGGTGCTGGCATTCAGAGCCCTGTCTCCACGTTGTGCACACGTTCATTGAGCCCTGGCCGTTTGGAGACTAAAGGTGATCGTGACTGGGTTTCTCCCGTGGAGGACGCCCCACCCAGTTGGGGAGACAGACGTGTAAGCCCCCACTGGTGATGGACGTCAGCGTGGTGTGAGAGTGGCTTGCAAACCAGGCAGCGGTGGGATCGTCTCCTGGGAAGGCCAGACAGAGGCGTGGCACTCTGTGGACCCGGCCCTTCATTCGGGCAGAAATTGGTTGAGCTCCAGCTGTGTGCTGGGCTCCGATTAGAGGCTGGGATTCAGGGCAGGGAAAGATGGTTCTTGCCTCCATGGAGCTTGGCCTGATGGGCAGGGGACAGCAGGCAGGACACAGGCCAGGAAGCAGACTTCAAGTCACTGCCGCAGGGGCTGTGCAGGAAGGCAGAGCTGGGGACGCAGGGAAGGGGTGACAGGAGGCTGGTGTTACCCTGATCACTCGCGGCTTCTCTGAAGAGGCGGCTTGAACAGAGGGTTGCATGAGGCAGGGGGGTCCCGCCAAGGTCGAGGGTTAGCAGAGCTGAGCAGGGCGTTGCTGGAGGGACCTGGGTGGAGGGGACAGCAGGCATGGGGTGTGAGAGCATCCAGGGTGTGGGATGCGCGTGGGGGCAGGGCAGGTGGGAGAGACAGCTGGAATCCACACCTGCATGTCCCCCCACCACAGCTATGTGCTACCAAGTCCCCCCCCACTCCCGGGAGGGCAGAAGCCAAACTCGACCCAGAGTCCCATTTGTCTTTGAAAGACTTGATAAGTGAGCCTGTAAGGAATGTTCTGGAATGTCTCAGTGCCAAAAAGAAAATAATGAAATGTGTTTTCTTCACATCTCGCTCAGGAGAGCCTGGAAACCTAGGCTTCTCTGGTCTACGGTCCCTGTCCCCAAATCTGCCCTGAAAAGGGGGACTCTGCATCACCCCAAAGCTGGTCTGTAACTTGCTCTAATGTTGCTGATAATCACTGGCTGTTCTCCAGCAGTGTTTCTTGGATCTGTTTCTTGGAGAACTTAGGAGCCCTTCTGGGAGACGAGGGGGCCGGGCAGGCTGGTGAGGAGTGGGCACCATCTTCCCAGAAGATGGGTTTCCTGCGGCATGGCAGGCCGAGACCTGGCGGGGGCGGTTAGCGGCCTCTGTTGTTCAAGGGAAGCAAGGATGTGGGGCCATGGCTGTCTCCAGGCCCTTGGTGGACTCCTCCTGCATTACTGAGCCCAGTAGAATGGAAACCTCATTTGCTCAAAGCTCCTGCCTTTCCTCTTGTGGTTATCTTAATTGCAAGCGCAGTGTTCCTCTTTAGTCCCATGTTACTGGGGCTTAAAGTGTCCAATTTAGTTATTTAATGTTCGCCTTTTGCAAAAGAATGGAAAAAATGTTAGGATACAGCCCAACGAGACATTGCAATGTCCCTCGCCTCCAAACAGAAGGCTGAACTTTTGCAGTGATTTGTGTCCTGGTTGGACACCGGCCGGCTGACTTTCTCCCTGGTGGATGCCAGCCTCCACCAACTGCCATCGAGGTCCATTTCCAACTGCCTCAAGGTAGTTTTCTAAAAAAAAATCATGCATTCTGGCCCTTTGCTCCTCTCCTGGAGTATCTGCAGAGGCCGCCTCTCTGACAAGGTCAAGGTGGGCATCCTTTGGATGCTTGCTGGGGTTCAGGTAGAGGGGTACCTGCCCTGGGCTCCCGTGCATCTGAGCCATCCCAGTGCAGGGGCACGTGCTCCTCTGTTACTGGGACGTGCTCCCTCTCTCCGCCACACCGGACCCCTCCCTGCGGAGCACTTGTGCTCCTGTAACCTCTGTCCGGGACTTGGTGCCGAATGCATGAAAGCACAAAAATCAGTGAAGGACGACAGGGAGTCCTCAACCTGACACGATCCCCTGTCTTACCACCAGAGGACTTGGGAAGCAATGCAGAACTGTCCTGGGCTTTCCCGTCCCTTCCACGGCTTGACTCAAGCGGGCAGACCCCAGCCGGGGACAGGGGACATCTGGACACTGTCACAGCCTCAGGCCACAGTGGAGCCAGCTCTCTGTCTTCCTTCTGGGGTGGAACACAGCGGACACTTGGCCCTTCAAGGAGCCCTGATGATGGATGAGAGGGAAGGTCCAGCTGCAGGGCTTAGCCAAGGCTCAGAAGGCCACTTCCCAGACTCCTCCAGCGGTGCTACCCCCTGGGACAAACCCCAGCAGCCTTATCCCTGGGGGGAGAACAGATGGACTCAAAAGATCAAAGTAGAGCAATGAAAAGTTTGTGTGATGGCGGCCAAGCCTTCCAACCCAGGGTGCAACCTGGGTGCTCTGTTTTCACGTGGCTGGCATTTGTTACTTGTTAGGAAATTGAAGAATTGCACATCACCTTGAGATGGGGACTGGCTTGCAGTGAGCTGGAAGTTTAGGAGTAGAGGGGCGCCAAGAAAATGCTGTGAACTTGAGCTTCCTGACCTGGGTCACGGGAGTGCCATAAATCAGCCGGACCAACTCCCATGGTGACTCCCTCCGCCTGCTTTCTGGGGGTCATGGGTGTCTGCACATTTCTACCCTGTCCCCAAGCACCAAACAATAAATAAACAGATGCAAACGTCACCTCGCAGATCTTTGGCAAAGACCTCTGGAATTGCAAAGCTTGGTCCCAAGTGCACATTTGCTTCAGAAGATTCTGATGCAATAGAGAAAAGTCAGGAAAAGATAAGGGGACCCACCTCTCATGGGGCTCCCCTGTCTGGCAAGGCTGGAGGGAGGCGCCAGGATGCCAGGAGGCAGGGGTGCTCCCAAAGCCCACAGGCCAGGGCTCAAGTCCAAAATTACTCATTGGCTGTGGCTAGGGGCCGGCAGAACTTAGCCCCAGCCACCCGCCCTGCCTCGGCCCCCTGGGTGACTGTGAGATGACCAGGGGTCCCTCCGGAGATGCAGCAGCCGCGAAGCCCTCACTAGAGGGGAGTCGAGGGTCAAGGTGGATATACAGGCAGCTCTGCACTGGGGACCAGGCGGCTCTGAGTGGCTCTTAACTTCCTCCTAAAGAATTTCAAAATTGAGAGGAGCAGAGCCTGGGGAAAGAATGGCTGTCAGATGTTTCATGAAGAGCCTCTGGAGACGTCAGGCTCCAGGTGAGCTCTGTCCAGGTGATTCCTTCTACTTTGAAGCATCCTTCAGACAGGAAGGGGGCACCCCCATGTGCCCACTCCCCTGGGGACCGAGGAAGAGTCCCCAGCAACTAGTTAAGAAAAAGAAAAAACATCTCAGTGTTTGGCATATCTGTAAACGAAAACCTGTTGGAGATTTAAAAAACAAACAGACCCACCTCCTTTTAGATCAAATTCCATGTGAAGTATAGGAAAAATAAATTCAGCAGTATTTCCAAAGATTAAGGCCCACTAGAAGGAGGTTTTATTTATGGACTAGAAGGCCCATTGAACATTTGGGTCTCTTGGCCAGGTTTTTGGGCTTCCCCAGTGGCTCAGTGGTAAAAGAATCCACCTGCAATGCAGGAGACATGGGTTCGATCCCTGGGTCAGGAAGGTCCCCTGGAGGAAGAAATGGGAACTCACTCTAGTATTCTTGCCAGGAAAATCCCAGACAGAAGAGCCTGGCGGGCTACAGCCCATGGGGTCACAGTCAGACATGACTGAAGCAGCTGAGTGTGCATGCACACCAGGTTTCTGGACACACTGTCAATATGTGTCAGAAGCACTGACATTGTTCCTGATTCTCCCCCGAGTCACTCCATCCAGTCCATCCACGATCAAAAAAGAAAACAAATACAATCATCTCAATAGATGCTGAAGGTGCATCTGGGAAAATGTTATGCATTTCTGATATTAAAATCTCTTTTTCTGGTATTTCAAGTCTCCAGAAGCTACAATAAGATTCGTTCTCACCCTCACCAAGCGTACCTATTCCAGAGGCTATTGTGGCCATCACTGCCTTAGCATGAAGGTCAAGAGCATCCTCAAGAGCATTCTGTATGGCAATACTGCCTGGCACATGGACACGAACCTGTGAAACAGGAAAAAGAAATAGAGACAGGATGATTGGAAAGCAGAACAGCAACAGTGGTGTTATTCCGAGAAGACACAATTATCTACCTGGGACCTTGCCCCGCCCCTCTGCCCCCAGCAACGAAAAAAGAAACCAATTCAGAACCATTAGAACCAAACAAACATTTACAATGGAGGCCAGTTACTAACTGAAGATGTTAAGAATGTCCTCATACACACTAGAGATAAATAATCAGATTATATAATGAAATAAAAAGATTCCATTCAGAGAAACAAAAACTAGATAATACTGCTTATATCCTTCATGAGAAAAGTGAAGGACTTTTTTGAACAAGAGCTGAGAAATTTTTGTGCGTGCCTTCCTGGTAAGAACCACGGCCATGCTGCGTCTGTTTATTGCGGTTTTTTAACTCTTGGTACTTAACATGGGCTTCCCTGGCGGCTCGGTTCAGCGGTAAAGAATCTGCCTGCAATGTAGGAGATTCTGGAGACATACGTTCCCTGGCCTGAGAAGGTCCTCTGGAGGAGGAAATGACAACCCACTCCAGTATCCTTGCCTGGAGAATTCCGTGGAGAGAGGAGCCTGGCGGGCTACAGTCTGTGGGGTTTCAGAGGGTTGGAGGCAACTGAGGACAGCACTCCACCAGTTTTCACATACACGCGTGGGTTTTTCTCTCCACACCCATTCTGATGGATCAGTGGCTCTGTGCTTGTCTTGATAAGGCACATCTCTTAGCTGGGGAATCCAACACAATATTTTTTTGAATGAGAAGCTCTGCTTACTGTGAGGCTGTTTGGAAACACATACGATCGTGAAAGTGCCTTTTCTTTCCCAATATAATTAATATTTTTAATATAATCTTTAATTCAAGAAAGTTGTTGTCAGGGAAATACAGAAGATGAAGACAGCAGACACAGCCAAGAGATTTTTGACGAGGAAGAGTGTGGAGGATGGGCTGGTGTGGCCCGGGCTGGGGTCTCCGAGTGAGCCCTGGGCTGGAATCACAGGAGGGGTTGAAGACCAGAAGGAAACGACGTGAAGCAGAGCCATAGGGAAAGCTCAGAGGCAGCCCAGTATCTGTGGTCCCCCGGCGCAGGCAGAGGGGCCACTATTCAGAGTGTGATTCCAGAAAGGCGGGGCTTGCCAGGTCTCTGTAGGAACAGCCACGGGGTTGTGCAGAGCCAGATTCTCTGCCAATGAGCACGGGCCCCAGCTCTAGGCGGGCACGCTCCCCAGCTGCACCCCACCTCGTCCACAAGCCGGCGGCTCAGCAGTGAAGGCCTGGGCGTCTGCAGGACGCAGGCCCCATGGCCGGCCTTTATCGGGCCCCGCCTGGAACCCCTGCACCAGCCCACTTGTGTGTTCGGAGTTGCAGTTACACAGTGAGAGTGTGGGGGGTCTGTGCTTTCAGCTGCAGACCCCAGTGCCCACCCCTGGAGGAGCCACTTTTCTTCTGCACGCCTCATTAAATGTTAGTGCTGGAGGCCGCAGCGAGCATTTGCCGATGACACATACCCAGGAGGGCATGTCAGCGTCTGGAAGGACTGGGACAGCCACGATAAGCCTGAAGCCATGACTGTGAAGAGACTCCTAACTGTGTAATATCAGGGGCACTGGGTGCGCTGCAGGGAAGGCGGGAGGGCGTCGCTGTTGGGGGTGCACCTGCACTGATGTGTGCCCGCTGGGACTGTGTGTCTTGCTGGGGGTCGAGCATCTTAGGGAGGCGCAGGGCTGGTGCGCCCATGATGACGTCGACCAGCAGGCTCCTCTGGGCTGAGGTGAGGTTGTGGGGGTGGGGGGAGGTAAGAAGTGGATGCCCTGTCGATGGGGTGACTGCCCCTGCCCATCGCCCGGGGTCAGCCTGGTTCAGCCCTGGTCAGCGACAGTGCCCGTCACTCTCAGGAGTGTCTCAGTTTAGCCAATGTGCCCTGTGGTCATCCTGTCAGTGAGCGAATGTGCACAGACACGTGCAAACACACGTGCGCACACACAAATGCGTGTACACATGTGTGTGCACACACATGCCTACAAACACACAAATGTACACGCACACATGTGCATGCACACACATGCATGTACAGGCACACACATACAAACACACACAAATGGGCACAGACACAAATTCACACACACACACACAAATGTACATGCACACATGTGCGTGCACACACACGCATACAAACACACAAATGTACATGCACACACGTGCGTGCACACACATGCACATACAAACACACACAAATGTGTGTACATACACAAACACACATAAATGTGGGTGCACACATGTGCACGCACACACGCATGCATGTACAAACACACAAATGTGCACGCACACACACACACATACAAACACACACACAAATGGGCATAGACAAAAATTTGCACATACACACCAATGCACACATGCACAAACATGCACACACACACACACACACACACACGCACATGCACAGCCTCCTTCCGGAACCGCCGACCTGTTCTCTGGTGCTTGCCGCTCCCGGGATCGTTTGCTAGAATCGCTGCTCACTTTCTACAACACTCCGTCCTCTCTCCGCCCTGCTCCCCCTCCCCATCCCTACCTGCCCAGAAGCGTGTGCCAAAATTCCATCCCGCCCGCCCCCCAATCCTAGTGTGCTGCCCCCACCCTGTAACAGAAGGGACCTGGCGCCAAGCCCGGTGTTAGCAAGACCCCATCCTGAGTCACGCTCCAGGCCCCAGGCTGTGCTCATCACAGCCACACTGACCGAGTCCCCGGTCAGGCTGCCCTGATGGGAAGCCTGCTGAACACGTGGAGGGAGGGCTGGGCTGGGGGTCAGGAAGGGCTCCCTTGGGCCAGCAGCCCTGGACCAGGCACCCAGGGAGAGGGCACTCCACTCCCACGAGGGGGAGCAGAGATCCGTCACCTCCTTTCACAGGGCTCTCGTTTGCTCAAGACAGTACAGGTCTCCACCTGGAAGGTCAAGGTGGGCTGAGGGGGCAACCGGGTGGGGAGTGACTGGAGGCCTGGAGGGAGCAAAGCCCCCAGGCAGAGTGTGTGCCCTGTGGGCAGGGAAGGACCTCGGCAGAGTCGGGGCAGCCGGTGCCTTAGGGCAGGGGCAGCCATGGGGCACTGCGACGACATGTTAACACTGTTGAGTGGGCGGCGGGCCCTCGCCCTCCAGCCAGTGAGCCCGGAGCATGCCCATCCCCCAGTGGGGGTCGGGGGTCCAGAGGGCAGTCAGCACCCCTGCCTCTCTGCTCCTCCCTCACCCATCCATGCCCTCACTCGCCGGTGCCCACAGCCCACCTCTGTCGCAGGGAGGATTCCCGGGATCCTACCTGGGCTGGGCTGGGAGGCGTGCCCCGCTGGCGCGGGCTGCCGCCTAGAGCTGGGCTGGGCTTGCCCCCCTGGCCGCGAGCTCCCGTCCCCCTCCGCTCAGCTCCGTGCAGCAAGTGTCTCCTGCGCATCACCTGTGCCTGCCGTCTGTGCAGACCCGGTGGGATCCTGCGTCTGCACGTGCTCGCGTCAGGGTGCTTTCTGGGGGCTGCTCCACCCTCGGTGGGGACTCTGGGCATCACAGGGCTGGCGGGGGACAGTGCCCACACAAGCGGAGCTGGGCTTCCCGTCCATGTGCACCGCCGGCCCCACTGCAACCCGTGAATCAGGTATCCTCTGTCTGTGTCTCATACACACACGTGCACACGCACACACACACATGCTGACGTACACACACACATGCTGACACACACGCTGACACACATGTGCACGCACACACACGTGAACACACACTGACACACACACACACTGACACACACTGACACACAAGCATGCTGGCAAACGTGCGCACGCACACACGTGAACACACACATGCTGACACGTGAACACACATGCTGACACATGCGTGCACACACACATGCACACACACGTGAATACACACACGCTGAGACACACACACTGACACACATGCTGACACACACATGCTGACACACACACACACTGACACACACACACACTGACACACACACGCTGACACACACACACTGACACACACACACGCTGACACACACACACGCTGACACACACATGCTGACACACATACACACTGACACACACACGCTGACACACACACACGCTGACACACACACACTGACACACACACACATGCCGACACACGCTGACACACATGCTGACTCACACGTGAACACACACATGCACGCACACACGCACTGACATACACATGCTGACATACACACACACTCACACATACACACACAGGCACACACTCAGACACACACACTTACATATACACATACACAGACACTCTCAAACACATACACACACACACGCTCTCACAGACACACACATACTCTCATACACTTACACACACACACACATGCTCAGACACACTCACACACACAGTCACATACTCTCATACACACACATGCTCACACACACTTTCTCTCATACACACACACGCTCACATACACACATACATGCACACTCTCATACACACACACACAGAGACATGCTTACACAGACACATGCATTCACACATACACAGGCACACAGTCACACAGACACATACAGAGACACAGACACACACACTCTTTCATACACATACAAAAAGACACACACACGCTCACACAGACACACTCTCACATACACACAGACACACACACTCTTTCATACACACAGAGACACACACTCTCTCTCACACACACACACTCTCATACACACACACACTCTCTCTCTCGCACACACACAGACTCACACCATCTTGTTCATGATCACACAGTGAGTTCAGGCCCCTCTGGCCTTGACCCCCGTCCGCACCAGGCCCCCTCTCCTCTTCCTCCGAGGACTGTCTCCTGCCTCTCCCAGCAGCAGGAGGGTCCCACGAGCCCAGGGTGCCGAGCAGGACACACCCCCGCTCCGTGCCCTCCTGGGAGCCCGGGGCCCCTTGGCACCAGCGCCGCCGTCCACCTGCACTGACTGACCTTCTCCGAACTGCCGGGACCTGAAACCAGATAACGGCTGGAAAATGCATCAGGACGTTTTTCCACTTTTGTGCCGTGGCCCAAACAGAAACGCAGAAGCCCCAAGGCCCTCCCTGTGCCAGGGTGCCCGGCCTCAGAAAACAGACAGCGCTGAGAAGCATGTGCAAATTTCATTTGGCTGAATGTTGACTCATGTTATTATGATTTCAGAGCTTCTTAGGCCGACTCTGATTGGCCTTCGGGGCGGCAGCCCCCAGGACCCCAGCTCGGCTCCCTCCCTGCTCCAGCCCCTCGGCCAGGGAGCTAATGACCTGTAAAAGCACTTAAGTTCATGATGAGAACTCCTTGGGAGGAGCAAATTTGTTTGTAGCTCACGCATTCACTTTGTTTTGTGTGAGGGAGCTTTCGGGAAGCGAGTCTGCTTGAATCGCTGAGAAGTGATAACTCAGTTTTAAGAGTTCTCCAAGGACAGAGCTTCTCTTAGCAATTAGAATATGCTTCCTGAGAAGCCCTTCAGAAACTGGGGCACTGGGGACAGTCCCAACTGCCGAGAGCCAGAGCAGGTGACAGCCGGGGGGAAAGGTAGACCGGTCCAGGTGTGCGCCCAGGGAGATGTGTGTCCAGGGGCCTTGGGGTTTAATAGCAGAGCTTCTCGTGATGGGCCAAGGGCACCGTCCAGTGTGGTCCAAGTCTCAGAACCTGAGACGGTTGCAGCTGCCCCCCAAGTGCAGGAGTCTGCCCGTCCTCAGACCCCGAGCCCAAGGGTGTTCAGACAGGGCTGGACAGTGTGGCCCCTAGGGACTCAGCCCAGGGGCGGTGGGTCTGGGGCGAGATGGATGTGAACGTCTCTTTGATGATTCTTTCTTTCCAGCATCTGTTTTTCTGCTAATTCGAGAGACCTAGGGTTCCTGGGGCTCCATTTTCTGCCTGTGATGCCTGCTGTCCCTTGGAGGAGAGTGTGGCATTGCTGAGAATCCTGTTTTACTGTGAGGATGGAGCTGGGGGTTGCTTCCTCGACCCCTGAAGTCGCCCTGTGCCTGTCCATCCTCGCCAAGAAGCGGGGGAGCCGTGAGCACAGGCCGGGGAGCATGGACGGTGACCACGTCCCTCATTAGTTCTCTGCGGGTCTAAATCCACCTCCCGCTCCCTCCGGCAGTGGCTCATTTCTAAGGGGCTGGGCTGGCTCTCCTGAGTTAAACAGGAGAAATAGGGAGGGAAAAACCAGGAGCCAAGGGGAAGGATGGAGACAGGGCAGAATGAGGCCGGCCCTTCCTTACTACGCACCCGCCTTCCGCTCCAGCAGAAAGAAAAGGCCGGGGTTTTGAAGGCAGAGCGGGGAAACCGTTCAGCACTGGAGCAGAAGAGTTTTCTAGAGGCCTGGCCAGGGAGGAGCTCTGATGCAAGGGGGGAGAGGGGCAGTGGCACCCCAGCTCCCGGGGCCTCCAGAGGGGGGCCGGGGCGGTAGGCGCCGGCTCTCGGGAGTGGATGGCTGAGGGCTGCATGTGGCTGGTCTCCCGGCTGTGAGATGGACGGAACCGGCTTTTCTCTGATTGTGCATCTGCGAAGCATCAGGAAGCGATGGCCGATAAGGGCCGCTCTGCGAAGCCAGGGCCGTGGGCGGCACGTCTGGCTTCAGTCCATCTGGATCCACAGCGTCAACTGCTCCTGGCCTCCCCCATCCCACAGTGTTTATCTGGGTTCCTTCTAGCCTCTTGCTTCCCTTCAGGAATCTGCTGGTTAAACCAGCCTCCTCCTCAAGAACGATGTATGTGTGTGTGCTCTCAGCGCTGAGCATCTTCCGGGAAAATTGAGGATTCTGCAGCTCTAACCAGGCCTTCAAATAGGTTTATCAAATGCTACCTGTGCTCCCTAGGGCTTCCCTGCTGGCTCCGTGGTGAAGAATCCACCTGCCAATGCAGGAGACGCGGATTCAATCACTGGGTCAGGAAGATCCCCTGGAGAAGGGAACGGCAACCCGCTTCAGTATTCCTTGCCTGGAGATTTCCATGGACAGAGGAGCCTGGAGGGCTGCAGTCCACAGGATCACAAAGAGTTGGACACGACTGCGGGACTGAACAGTGACAACAAGCCGCGCCCCCATGGGGACAGGCAAGGGAGCTCTCACATCTCCCTTGAGATTCTCAAAAATCAGCAGACCCCCAGGGCCATGGAGACCTCAAGCTAGGTGCCCGCTTCCACCTGGGAGACATGAGGTCCAGCCTGGGGACAAGCCATGAGCAAGGTCATCAGATGGCCAGTGGCGAAGGGGAGGCGGGAGGGCTTAGCCAATGGAAGCTTCCTTTGCGAAGCTGCCTGACCGGTGAGGGCAGCCCTAGCCCCGAGGCTCTGAAGCTCCTCCTGGAGTGGGCTGCCCCTGCTTTTTACAGATGACGGCTGAGATGGAGGGCTTGAGGTCAGGCAGACGCAGCCCTGTGTCGGCAGAGTTGGGCCAAGCGGGGCCTCCCCACGGGGCTGGGGTGTCGGTGGGGGAGCTGCTGGGGGCGGGGTGGGGATGTGCTCCCTGCAGCCAGCTCCCAGGGGCCTGTGCTGAGTACTCGGCTTCCCTCGCCACATGCACCTCCCCCGAGCAGGGCGGATAAAGGGGCAGAGGGGCCGTGGCGTCATCCACTGAGTTTCTTTCCCCCGTGAGAAAAGACACGACAGCCTAGGATACACATGAAGCTGCACCCCTGAGATGCTTGGGGTGCTTTGGGGCAGCTTCTCATGCCTCCAGTGCCCAGACCCTCCCTTTTGGGAGACCCTTCTCCGTCTCCGCAGGAGACCCTGCACCGTCTCCTTCTTGGAGCCCGTGAGGTCTGGTCCCCAGAGCCCCGCCTTGCTCCCCGGCTATCTGCAGGGCTGCAGGTACCCTCCTCTGGGCGTGGTGTCCTCTCATCACCCCAAGCTTCAGTGACCTGCGGGGTGCCCTGCCAAGGTCCTGACGCCTGCCGCCTGGCGTGGCCGGGTCTGCTTCATCTGGGTGAAGTGACAGAAGGTGAAAAGCTGAGTTTACTTTGCACAGTTGACCAAGGGACGAATTCAGGCGGGAGGTTTATTGATGACTCTCCCCCCGTGGCTGTGTGGCGCCTTCAGGGTCCACCGTGTCAGCCCCCAGCCCAGCAGGGACGTCAGGGTCTGGGGGCAGCGCCTCTTGGCTGCCCTGTAAGTAGGTGCCAGTCAGCAGGTGAAGTTCTGTTTGAAGAACTTGAGGGTGGTGAGGAGACTTCACCATGGAGATCTCCGAGAATCCTGCAGACCAGGTCGTCAGTGCCCCCTGGGGCCCTGGGGAGGCGGAGGGCATGTTACTGAACACTGAAGGATCACTTCCTGAGGAAATCAAGGTGATTTTGCATTTTCTAAGTATGTTTGTGATCTTCACTGTCTGAACTTCAGTTCAGTTCAGTTCGTCGCTCAATCGTGTCTGACTCTTTGTGACCCCATGGACTGCAGCACACCAGGCTTCCCTGTCCTTCACCAATTCCCGGAGCTTGCTTAAACTCATGTCCATCAAGTCGGTGATGCCATCCAACCATCTCATCCTCTGTCGTCACCTTTTCCTCCTGCTTCAATCTTTCCCAGCATCAGGGTCTTTTCCAATGAGTCAGTTCTTCACATCAGGTGGCCAAAGGATTGGAACTTTGGCTTCATCATCAGTCCTTCCAATGAATATTCAGTACTGATTTCCTTTAGGATGGACTGGTTGGATCTCCTTGCAGTTCGAGGGACTCTCAAGAGTCTTCCCCAACACCACAATTCAAAAGCATCAATTCTTTGGTGCTCAGCTTTCTTTATGGTCCAACTCTCACATCAATACATGACTACTGGAAAAACTATAGCTTTGACTAGACAGACCTTGATTGGACATCTTATTGGGAAAACCATTAGCTTTTGTAAATCCCCACTAAGACAGCCACTGTGTTGTGAATTTTATTCTAAAAACTGACAGAATGGCCCCCATGCTTCCCACCTGCCTAGACCCTCTTCTGGGATCTGAGTCCCCAGCTGTTAGTGAAATGACATTAACCTCTAAAGCCCTGTAAATATCCAAGGTCACAGCTTTACTTAGTGTTAATTCTGTCTTCAACTCAACGATTAAAATTCTTGAAACTCAGGCTGAACTATATTGGGGGAAGGAACTGGTTTCCTTCCACATCCTTTTGGTTCACTGAAACGCTTTCATTTATGCTTCTCTAGTCCCCAGGACAAGGTATGGGAGAGAACCCAAGTTCCTTCCCAGGGTATGCCACCAGGTTCCTGGGTCTTTGAGGATGAGCACAGTGTATGTGGTGATCCCTCATCCAACCCTGACTTCAGCTCACTCAGGATGTGAGAGAGCTAACTTTTGGGTTGTTTTCTGGAGCCAGGGGGATGTTGGGTGTGTGCGGCACCCAGGCTGCCGTGTTGTGCAGGGCTCCGGGAGGTGCCCCTGAGCTGAATGGGGCTAGCCGGCAGGGGAGGTGGGAGAGTCAAATGTCGGGTCAGTGGGAGCTCTGTCTCCAGCACAGACAAGCTTCACCACGGAGGACATCCCGAGTGAGCCGCCCAGCTACACCTCCTGGTCGTGCTGGGAGTGAATCGACCAGGGCAACAACCAGGAAGAAACGGGGAGGCACTCCAGAGCCCTGGGATACTGGATTTGGAATTAATGAGTTAGCAGCGTCCCGTGGAGCTGTCTTCCGAGCTCAGCAAGGAGCCTTCACAAAACCCTGGGGCATCACGGAGGGGTGGCTGTCCCCTCCGCCATGACGAGCTTCCCAAGTAACGGCGGAGCTGTCACAGCACACACCTGCCCCACCCTGAGAGCCAGGTGGCCCATCTCCTGGAGGGGGGAGAGGAAAGTGGGGGGCACCTGGGAGCCCAGCACTAACCCTCCTCACCTCCCTCCCAGCCAAACAGGGTGTGAGTCAGTGCATGAGGCCCCACTAAGGTGGGGTTTATCTACTTCACTGTGTTTACCTTGATGTTTTGCCATTATGGCCAATCTTTGTCATTGTGGTGGTTGTTGCTCGGTTGCTCAGTCATGTCTGACTCTTTGCAACCCCAAGGACTGAAGCATGCCAGGCTTCCCTCCTTCACTGTCTCCATGAGTTTGCTCAGACTTGTCCATTGAGTCGGTGATGCATCCAACCATCTCACCCTCTGTCGTCCCCTTCTCCTCCTGCCTTCAGTCTTTCCCAGCATCAGGGTCTTTTCCAATGAGTCGGCTCTTCCCATCAGGGGGCCAAAGTATTGGAGCTTCAGCTTCAGCATCAGTCCTTCCAATGATTATTTAGGATTGGTTTCCTTTAGGATTGACTGGTTTGTTCTCCTTGCTGTCCAAGGGACTCTCAAGTGTCTTCTCCAGTACCTCAATTTGAAAGCATCAATTCCTTGGTCCTCAGCCTTCTTTATGGTCCAGCCCTCACATCCATACACGACCACTGGAAAAACCATGCGCTGTGCTGTGCTTGGTCGCTCAGTCGTGTCCAACTCTTTGCGACCCCATGGACTACAGCCCACCAGGCTCCTCGGTCCCTGGGTATTCTCCAGGTGAAAAACCATAGCTTTGACTATATGGACCTTTGTCAGCAATATCTCTGTCTAGGTTTATCATAGCTTTTCTTCCAAGAAGCAAGCATCTTTTAATTTCATGGCTGCAGTCACCATCTGCAGTGATTTTGGAGCCCAAGAAAATAAAGTCTGTCACTGTTTCCATTTTTTCCCCATCTATTTGCCATGAAATGATGGGACCAGATGCAACAATCTTAGTTTTTTGAACGTTGAGTTTTAAGTCAGTTTTTTCACTCTCCTCTTTCACCTTCATCAAGAGGCTTTTTACTTCCTCTTTGCTTTCTGCCGTGAGGGTGGTATCATTTGCATATTGGAGGTTGTTTATATTTTTCCCCGGCAATCTTGATTCCAGCTTGGCTGACCTCAATCACTGTTTTCTAAAAGTTGCATTCTTTCACACATTCATCCAGTATCTGGTTCTTTGTACCTTTGCCTTCATAGGCATGATTCAGCCACTTGTGAACCTTCAGGACTCTGAGGCCCACATTTAGAGAAAGTAGTTTAATCAGGGACTTCCCTGTAGCTCAGATGGTAAAGAATCTGCCTGCAATGCAGGAGACCCGGGTTCGATCCCTGGATCAGGAAGATCCCCTGGAGAAGGAAATGACAACCCACTCTAGTATTCTTGCCTGGAGAATCCTGTGGACAGAGGAACCCTAGTGGGCTACAGTCTGTGGGGTCACAAAGAGTCAGACATGACTAAGTGACTCACACATACACACAGTGCAGTCAGATGATCAGATGGTCTCCCAAGTGACTGTCTGCAAATTACTGTTTGTGTTTTGGACAAGCCTTTGTTTAAAACCTTGCCTTGGCCCTTGGGGTGGACTCAGTGGTACCCCCAAAGCTTGCCCTCCCCGCTCCACTCCTCGGACTCTGCGGTTGGGCCGGGCCCGGTGACTGGCACCAGCTGGGGAGCTCCTGGAGGAAGTGGGAGCAGCGTGGATGTGTGCAGGAAGCAGTGTGGACCGCTTAGGGTCTGTCCCGAGTGGCTGGGGGGCTGCGTGCCCCCACGGGGCAGCCACGAGACAGCGGAGACTCTACCAGCTTGAGTCCTGAGTGGCCGTGTGGCGTCGAGCCCCAGCCAGCCTAGGGGAGCAGGAAGACCAGACAGAGGACCCGGCACCGCCCCAGGAAAAGTGGTACTCATCTGTGGCTGCAGCCTCACCATCCTTGCCCCGACCGGACCCGCCTGTGACACGAGGGAGGACAGTCCGACAACGTAGGGGTCGGTCTCTCTCGGGTCCTGGAGCCTTAGACGTGTTCACTGCACTTTGTGAAGTGGGTGTGTGCTTGGGAAAACTGTCTAAATGAACTCATTTCAGATTCATTTGGGAGGGCAGCTCCATTTCTAAGGGCACTTTTCACTCAAGTTCTTCACAAATCATAAAACTTTTTCAGAGTGTAACCATGACTTCCTTTGTTTGTTTACTGAAGGTGAGACCCCAGCTTTCCTGAAGTAACTCCTGTTAGGTGTTGAAAGTGTTTCAGTCTTTCTGTGCTTTCCCTAAGCATTATTCAAATTCTTGTTTCTGGTTCAAGGTGTATTCACTGATTTTCAGAATCCTGCCTCCATTTCAGGTTTTGTTAAAGCTTTCTTCAGTCTCTTAACTTCCCTCCTCTGTACGTGATGGCTGGGTAGTGTTATTTTAAAGTGGATTCAACCTGAATTCTTTAAAACTGCACAGAACATCTGCATTGCATCTATTTATTGACAAAGCTTGATTAAAGAGCGTCTAGAGGGAAAGGTGGATTGCTGGGTCTAAGACTCAAAGTAGAAGCTGAATTCCTTTATAAACACTGACATACACACAGCTTTCCTTATTCATGGGTCTGTCTCGGCAAAAGAAATTACTGTAAGATATTAGGCTGGAGTCCGAATGGTAAATAAACACGTTAACAGTGGGCTGACTATGGAAGGGTGATTCCCTTTAAGGAGCAGTAGCCTTTGTTTTGTTCAGAAACATGAGATCACGCTTTGAGAGATTCACCTACTCTGCTTTGACCCTAACTCTGCAGTCTCATCCCCTATCTCTGGGTCTTGGCACTGCTGCCATTCTGATAAAAGTGGTCTTTTCCAGCTTGCAAACTCAGGAATACAGTTGCAATCAATGAAAGACTACAGAGGAATATTTGGGGAGTACACAGGTCTGTGTAGCATGTGGACATCTGTGATTTCCACGAGTGACTGTCAGGCTGACTTGACCAGAAAGGAAGAGATGGGAAGTGTTAGCATGAGTGATCAGAAAGGTACTTTTAAGAAGAGGGCATCCTGTGTCCTCCTTGGGCAGACTCCAGGATGCAGAGTTGCCTCTTCTCCATCTGTTGTCCACGCCCGATCACCCCAGGGCTCCTGGCCTCAGTGGAGGTGCCGTGGAGGCACCCTGAGCCATCAGGCTCAGGAGAGTGGCAGAGTCTGATTGAAGCCGGCCCTGAATTCCTGCCAACATTTGTGCGGTGGGCCATTAGGAGCAACGTGAGTACATGATCTCAACCCCCAAACCATTAAGTCAGCAGCAAACTGGGGACAGAGGTGAGCCCTCTCAGAGAGGAGTGTGGCGGTATGTGTATGTATTTGTATGTGATGTTTGTATGTGTGTATCCAGTGCATATATACATAGGTAGGTGGACTGTGGTGGCGTGTGTGTACACACAAATGCACATGATCCAAGTACCGAAGGCCTAGAAGCCCCCAGGCCCTGCTCCCTGCCCCTGTCCACTCCAGCCGCTGGGTCTACAGCAGGGCCCCACACACGCTCTGCGCACGACAGATCCTTGCTATAAGCGGTTGCATTTCAGAGGAACGTTTTTGTGTTTGTACCATCCAATCAGGCCCCTCGAGTTGCTCAGCCCATGCCGTACGGTCATTCCGAATCCGGGGGAGCCGGTGTGTGTGACCCAAAACCGGGTTCGGTTCCTGGAATGCCAGCCGGCTCATTCATTAACGTTCCCCGCAGACACAAAGCGGGCATCTGTCATACAGCAGGTGTGCACTCACCTGGGCAGATAGGACCAGCCCGTTTTATAGATGAGAGAGACAGGACCAGGCTGCAGGCTCACAGACCCCCCGCCCCGGCCTTGCAGGATGTCCCCTGGTCAGGCCTGGTCACACCCCCAGGCAGAGGTCAGCGCCGCCCCCCCAACATCAGGGCACCCAGGGAGGGGTTTTGTTTGTTTTCAAATGCTTCACTGCAACAGCCCTCAGCTTAGGAAGAGGTTCCGAAGAGCCAGCCGTTCCACGAAGCCTTTAAAGAAGAGGGGCCCCCTGGGGTCACCCCGCAGCCTAGGACAGGCCATACCGCTGAGGTCTGATGGCAGAAGCGTGTGTACCCAGTGGTCACTTCTCATTCCTGTCACTTTCTGTGGAAAGACGCTGGGTAGGAAAATACAGAATAATTCGGGGTTTTCTTTTTTTCCTATTCCAAAATATTTTAAAAACACAGTCTATTCCGTAGGATTTGAGTCTTCTGTAATTTATAAATGTGGGATTTCAGTCCAGGAAAATTGAATTTTTAAAAATTGAGCAATAATGAGCATATTTCTGTGTCTCCATCCTTGGCCCCAGGGGCCGTGAGCTGTCCTGGACAAGGGCGTGACCCAGATCTATCTCGTGGCAGCCAAGGCCAAGAAGGCCCCCTGCCCGGCATTGGTCCCCCAGAACCCACCCTTCCCAGACCGGGCTGCTCAGCCCCTCAGTGACAGTCAGCAGCGGGCAGTTACCAGTGGCCTGGTAAGAGTCTCCCACTCAGGGAAGTAAGTCAGACAAAGACTAGTACCACATGATAGCACTTACTGTGGAATCTGAAAAAAAAAAAATGATACAAATGAACTTATTTCCAAAAGAGAAGCAGACTCATAGACATGGACAACAACCTTCTGGTTACCAAAGGGGAAAGTCGGGCAGGGGTAAATTGGGAGTTTGGGATTAACAGATACACACAGGCACATAGTAACATGTACACGTGAAATACGAAATCAACAAGGACCCACTGTCTAGCGCAGGGAACTATAGTCAATATCTTGTAAGACCCTATAATGGAAGAGAATCTGAGAAAGAATGAATATATCTGTGTATCACTGAATCACTTTGCTGTCCAACTGAAATTAACACAACGTGGTAAATCAGCAGTCATGCAGTTTAATTTTTATTTATTTATTTTTTTTGGGGGGGAAGTCAAGTCATTTATTTGTCGTTTACATGAAAACAAAATTGGGGGAGGGAGAACAAGAGGGAAACTGGCCAGCTGCTCAGATTTTTCTGTAGTCGGAATGGGGCAGCCAGCCGTGAGACAGGAAATGGGTCCCCGCAGCAACGTGGCAATGGCAACTGGACCTAAAGCCGGTTACTGAAGCACCGTTTTCTACTCAATCTTAAACCAAGCTAAGCAAGTTAAGGTTACACTGGAAAGCAACACTGTCTGCAGGTCATGCAGTTTAAAGAGTCTGCCGCCCACTCGCACAAGTCCTTCTAGGTTCAGTGGACTTTTGTCTGTTCAGCAGACAAAAGAGCCCTTAAATTTGTGTATTGTGAAATTAGAAGTTTGAATCTCAAATCCTAATCGTTGGGAATTGTGCTCTTGGTTGGAAGGAGAGTGATGGATGACTTTGTTTTGGAGAAATTATCTAACACATTTCCCAGAGGCAGCACCAGCTCCAGGTTCTTTGACGATCAGCAGAGTAACCGTGACTGATAGCTCAGCTGGTAAAGAATCTACCTACAATGCAGGAGACACCCGTTCAACTCCTGGGTTGGGAAGATCCCCTGGAGAAGGGAAAGGCTACCCACTCCAGTATTCTTGGGCTTCCCTGGTGGCTCAGCTGGTGAAGAATCCGCCCGCAATGCGGGAGATCTGGGTTCAATCACTGGTTGGGAAGATCCCCTGGAGAAGGGATAGGTTACCCACTCCAGTATTCTGGCCTGGAGAACTCCATGGACTGTATAGTCGCAAAGAGTCGGACACAATCATACACATACACACGTATCTGGAGGGCTGGGACCCCCGGCCGGTCCTGCTCAGCTGACAGCAGAGCCCCCTGTTAACGCCCCGAGGACCCCACTTCCTTGCTGCCAGGAACTCGAGTGTCTGTACAAGCGAGGGTGTCCGCTTCCCCCGCCAGCAGGAGGCCATGGTCATGAGCAGCAT
This sequence comes from Cervus elaphus, assembly GCF_910594005.1. Taxonomy (NCBI): domain Eukaryota; kingdom Metazoa; phylum Chordata; class Mammalia; order Artiodactyla; family Cervidae; genus Cervus; species Cervus elaphus. Next base: position 137,949,490 of record NC_057834.1, read on the forward strand.
GTGGAGGCCAAGGGATAAGACAGGGTGGGAGCCACGGGCCTGGGGTCACCCTCTTGCTGGGGGACTGGGGGCTGCCTGGGAAGAGCGGCCAGCCCAGAACCCCCAGTTCTCAGCATCTGTGCTGCCCTGCCTCTCTGCATTTGCCCTGAGACAATGAATGCCAGTCCTGCAGGCCCATCAGGTGTCTTTCGGTCAGAGTCAGTGACCACCGGGGGCAGGGGACCGGGCTCTGCAGGAGGGGCTGTCATCATGCACACCTGTCCTCGGGACCCCAGGCCTGGCCTCCACCGCTCACAGCCGCCCAGCCGGGCCGGGCCGGGGTCATTTATTCACCCTGCCCTGCTTCTCTGAGCTGACCTTACCCAAACACCTGAGGGCCTTTCACGCTTAAGTGAGGGCCGGTTCATTTCTGTCCTGTTTTTCTCTCTCTCTTTTATGGCTGTGCCCAGAGGCATGCAGGATCTTAGTTCCTCGACCAGGGGTTGAACCTGTGCCCCCTGGTCCCTGCAGTGGAAGCGAGGTATCTTAACCATAGGATTACCAGGGAAATCCCTGATCGATTTCTAAGTATGATGTTTCCCAGCAGAGATCAGTTGTATTCAGGTGGTGCTAAAGCTTGAGAATAGGAAATGGGCTCAAAGCAGCTGAGTCCAGAGCTTGGGAAGCAGAAGGGGTGGGTTGGCCAAACCCCCGGCTGCACCCCAGCAACCTGGGGTATCCGTGTGCGCAGAAGGACACCCTCCTGCCAGGAACCCCTGTAACCTGTTGGTTTGTCCACACCAATCGCCAGACTCAGGGCTCCCAGAGACGGGGCCAACTGGGGACCCGGTCACATATGAGTCTTTTGCCGCTTACCAAGGTTTTGTTTTTTCCTGGGTTTGCACACCTATGCACATAATATTTCAAAGGTGGCAGGTTTTTTCTTGGTGCTTGGAAGAAAGAGTGCCCAGTAAAATAGATTTAGGTGCAGTTATTTCTGTAAACCATTTTGCATTTTAAAAATTTCCTGCATTTCTGAGATTCATTTGGTAACTGAAGGCTGGCAGTAGTCAGGTAGAGGTCGTCATCACAGCCTACGTGTTCCTGGAAACAGTTTTCTGTCCCCCATTTTCATCATTCATGGGAAACGTTCTTTAGCGTTTTCCAGGCTGTGCTCCCCCGAAAGGGACGGGGCGTACGCCTCTTCAAACAGCAGGGGTCTCGGTTTCCTTCCCAGCTCTGGCGCCTCTGCTCTGACCCCAGCTGTTCACACGGTGTGTTTACGTGGAAGATGTGGGACCGAGGGCAGAACTGCGTATGGAGAGCCAGCTCCTGGCACGCCCCGTTCCTTCCAGCGTTCAGAAGGCTGCTCCCAGCCAGCCCGGCTCACCTGGGGACCCCAAGGGCCCGGTGAAAATCTAAGCTCTCTGCTGCAATGCGGTCCTCCCGCCAGTAGGGGGCACTGCTGGCCAGCTGCGCACACTTGTTCAGTCGCTCAGTCCTGTCCGACTCTGCGACCCCATGGACTGCAGCACGCCAGGCTTCCCTGTCCATCCCCAGCTCCCGGAGCCTACTCAGACTCAATGTCCATTGAGTCAGTGATGCCATCCAACCATCTCATCCTCTGTCGTCCCCTTCTCCTCCTGCCTTCAATCTTTCTGGTATGAGGGTCTTTTCCAATGAGTCAGTTCTTCGCATCAGGTGGCCAAAGTATTGGAGCTTCAGCTTCAGCATGAGTCCTTCCAATGCATAGTCAGGACTGATTTCCTTTAGGGTGGACTGATTGGATCTCTTTGCAGTCCAAGGGACTCAAAGAGTCTTCTTGAGAAGATTTCTTGCAGAAGATTCAAGCTCAGCCCCACCTGTTCCCTGAACATGTGACCCTAATGGCCTGTGTCCCCTGGTTCTGTCCCTGACAGGGTGCCCAGGGATGGAGCAAGGCACCTGGTTTGGGATCCAGAGGCCTGGGTTCAAATCCTGGCAAAGCAAGGTGCCCTCATCACTTCCAAGGGGAGGGTCTTGCTCCCAAGTCTGGGCCCCCAGCCCTCTCCTGGGGCCGGAGCCGCACATCCTGCTGGCTGTACTTGAGCTTCAGGGAGTCCTGAGACCAGCTGCTGCTCACAGACCAGACCTAGTCTTGTTTCCCACAAAGGCGCCTTCTCCCGTGACCCCCGTTTAGTGCCTGGGATCACGGCCCCTCCTGGGGCCCGCATTGTAGCCCCGGCCGCCTCACCTCTGGCTGACTCTCTGCAGCTGCTGGGTCTCCCCAGAGTCCTTGACCCTTTCCTCCTGGACGGCAGCATGGGCCCTGCCAGGCTCCTTCCCACCAGGCCTCCTTGGGGCCTCCCCACTGTAATATCTGGAACGCCCAACTTGTCTTGCAGGGCGCTCCTCCCCTGTCTACTCACTCCCCGCTGCCCCGTGGGGTCCTGCCCACCTCTGACCCCCAGAGCTGCCTTTCCATCACCCCAAGTCTTCCCCTCCCTCCAGCCCACCTGTCTGTGCCTGTATACCCTCCCCTTCGCCCACAAGACCCTCCCCCTTCCCGCCCAAGACCAGGCTTCCTGAAGACCCAGCGCCAGCCCTTGACTGTGAAGAGCTCCCCAAAGCCTGGAAACTTAACCTTTGCTTTCTCTGTGCTTTTTCTATGTGTCTGTATAGGTTTACTTCTATTATAGCATTTATGTGCATGCGTGTTCAGTGACTTCAGTCGTGTCCAACTCTTTGCGACCCCGTGGACTGTAGCCCAGCAGGCTCCTCTGTCCATGGGATCCCCAGGTCAGGAAGATCCCCTGGAGGAAGGCATGGCAACCCACTCCAGTTTTCTTGCCTGGAGAACTCCATGGACAGAGGAGTCTGGCGGGTTACAGTCTATGGAGTTGCAAAGAGTCGGAAATGACTGAGTGATTTTCACTGAAACAATCGGAGACCTTTATGTACTTTTATTATACCTGCATTAGAACACACTGCAGTTTGTGATAATAATGTCTGTCTGTCCCCAAGCGAACTGTGAGCTGGTTGGAAGCAGGGACCATCACACACCAGTGTCAGCAGGACACCTGACGTCAGAAGACCTTCAGTTGGTGTTCTCTCGAGCTGGTGCCACCGTCACTAGGACCCTTGTGTTTCCACACACTCATTTGTCAAACACTTAAAGATGTTTATTAAGTCGGTGCCCCCAGGTCTGGACCCGAGTGAAGGGTGTCATGGGAATGAAGTTGGCTGTGGGTGGGGGAGGGTTTCTGACCCAGGGCTTAGCTGACCCGAGTTCTGTGGGTGATTCCACACCCGCCTGGTGACCTGGGGTAAGTCACCCCCAGGCTCCCTCTGGTCCTCTCTGAAATGATGCCCCTGGACAGCCGTCTCTAAAGGCACTTGCTGCACCTCCAGGCTGAAATGGGGCGCCTGCAGGGTGGGAGTCTGCTCCCCTCTCTTCCACTTGTGAATTTTATCCGGAAGCCAGATGCAGTGGCATCTGAAGAAATGCTGGTTTACTGGTTAAAGTAGTTCCAGGTCTGGAGGCCGTGTACCAGGAAGAGACTGCGCCCTCCTTGTCTGCTGACTTAACTCTCTCTCTGTCTCTGAAACGTGGGAGGACCCTCGGCAGCGTCTCATGACTCATGGAGAAGAAATGGGACGGCCTCCCTCGGAGGCAGGCTGCACGGGGTAGCGCTGAGGGTGGGTTGGCGGGGACCCGGGGCCTTCCTGCTGCAGCTCCCGGGGGAGCTGGGCTGGCCCTGCGGAGGCGCAGGCTGCCAGGGTGGGCTCTACAGGGCGGGCCTCTCCAGGCCTGGACGCTGGGGAGCAGCCAGCGGGAGGGAGCTCCCGGGGCGCCCAGAAGCAAGCTCGCCCCCTCCCCAGCCTGTTCTCAGGGCGATCTCCCCTTGGCAGACAGGCCACTCCAGACACAGTCAGCCTGAGTCACTGAGGCCAAGTCCAGGGAGAGGATGAGGGGGAGAGACAGAGAGAGCATACGCAAGCTCTGGTTCTAAGTGGATGTGAAGTTCTCGCTTCCTGCAGGAGCAAGGCCAACAGCTTGCCTGCAAGCCCCCAGGGAGCCATAGAAGTGCCCTGGCATCATAAATACGGCCATTCCAAAGGGGGATCCTCTTTCTCACGGGTGGTGGACGGGCTGGGCTCAGTCGTCTGAGTCCCGGAGTTTGGAGAGAGGGGTCCTCACCCACCTTCACCCTCCCAATGACCCCAGACCCTGAACAGGGCAGGGGCCCCAGGCAAATGGGGTCTGCAAGCTGGGGACTTGTCTGGGAGGCAGAGGGGACAGAGAACCCCCGGGGGGTCCGAGGCCACCAGCAGAGATGGGCACGGTCCCTCTGGAGCCCACAGCCTGTGCCGGGGTCGGAGCAGCGGTCCTGAGGGTCACCCTGGAGCTGGACACACTGCCCCTGGAATTTTTGCAGTCCCAGCAGCGCTGAGCAGAGTGCTCAGGGCCCGAGCATCTCTGTGGAGGAGCAGGAGCCCAGCCCCCCCGCCAGGAGTCCTAAGCGCTTTGAGGTGTGGTCAGGGCATCCCGCCAACCCAGCCATTCTGAGGTGAGCAAGCCTGTCCAGAGGGGATGGGTCGGCTGCCGGCAGAGAAACTTTGGGTCTTACCTCTGGCCCCATATGCCGCCTCCTGGCTGATCACTGGGCTAAGGAGACTCACATGGCCGCGGCCTCTGACAGAGTGCCCAGGGGCCTGCAGAGAGAGACCGGGGCGTCCTGCCTCTTAAAGCCACTGCCTGGTTCGGGGACCACTTGCAGCCCCTTCGAGGGTAGGGAGGACTAGGAGAGGGACCGAGGTGCATCCAGGGGAAGCTGGACACAGTGCAGCGTTCTCATAGGCCAGGTGCTTTTTGATCTCCATTTGCTGGAAGAGGAAGTGGGCTTTACTTTTGTCCTTCCTTGGCCCACCGTCACCTCATAGGAATGTGTCTGAAAATCGAGGGTGGGGCCTGCAGAGAGTGGCTTCCGGCCCGCTCCTGCCCTGCTAGGCGTGGGTTCCCAAGCAGTCGCGGGATCAGGTCCGTTCTGTCGTTCCCATGGCTGTTTCTCTACTCTTCTGCCCCTCTGGCCTTCCAGCCAGGACAGGTGCCCAGAGGTCGCAGGGAAGAGGGGCCCGAATGGGCAGGATGCCCCGCCTCTGAGCCACCCTCGCTGGACCCCCGGCCTCTCCGATGGCCCAAAGGGGTGGTGCTGTTTACCACCTGCCCGCTTTGCCGTTAGCCAGGCCTGATCGGAGCGTGATGCCTGAATCCCTGGCTTCCCATTCTCTCCAGTGGAAGCAGAGCCCCATCTCCTCTCACCCCTGGAAACGTGTCACAGAGACGGCCTCGGGGCAGGCATGCCACCCTGGGGCTGAGCTTTGTTCTGGCCTCCTGCTGACACCGCGCATCCCCGTCGGGCCAGAGCCTGCTGCACCCAGGGCCCCACGGTCTCTTAGAGGCCTTACCCAGCGGGAGGAAGAGAACCTGGGCAGCTGAGTGGGTGACCCTCAGACCCCCCGGGGGCCTGTCACTGGCACCCCTGCTGCCCGCCCGTTCAGGGGAGTGATCATCGAGGTACAATCACAGCCGGACGCGGGTTGGCTGCATGGCTGTGCCCACTGGGTGTCGCGGCTGGGCCCCGGGGGTCTCTGTGTCTGGAACTCTCTGGCAGGATTTCAGCGGTGGGCATGACCTCGAGGCCTGGCTGCCCACGGTGGGTCCCGCGCCCAACAGGGAGCATCACGATGCCCAAGTTCTTGCTCTCCACGCAGCCGTGTGCCCCTTGCATGTCTCTGCCCATCCCAATTGCGGTCTAATCTCTGAACAGGGATGGAGGTGATACGGGCTGGGCATCCCCACCCACTTCTCCCTGCCCGAGGAGCTCGCCAAAGAACAGCGATTCTGCCTGAGTGCAGGTGCCGAGTCCTTGGTTCGGGGCGAGGCCTGCCCTCTGCACTTCTCACAGGCTTCGTGTGCTGGTGCCACCACTGCTGGCCTTGAGGAGAGACACTTAGGATGCTCAGGAGTCCGAGTGCTTTATGTTGGGGGGGCGCTGCAGGGAACCCGGAATGTCACACCCGAGGGACCGATACACCTGGGCTTTCAAACTGTGGTGTTGGAGAAGACTCTTGAGAATCTCTTGGACAGGAAGGAGATCCAACCAGTCCATCCTAAAGGAAATCAAGCCTGAATATTCATCGGAAGGACTGATGCTGAAGCTGAAACTCCAATCCTTTGACCACCTGCTGCGAAGAACAGACTCATTGGAAAAGACCCTGATACCAGAAAGATTGAAGGCAGGAGGAGAAGAGGACGACAGAGGATGAAATGGTTGGATGGCATCACTGACTCAATGGACATGGGTTTGGGTGGATTCCAGGAGTTGGTGATGGACAGGGAGGCCTGGCGTGCTGCGGTTCTTGGGGTCACAAAGAGTCGGACATGACTGAGCAAATGAACAGCACCGCACCTGGATGACCGTCTCCTCTGCTGTGGGTCTGATTTCTTCATTGGAGTCCATCTTTCAGCAGGTATTTATTGAGCCCCTACTGTATGCCAGTTGCCACACTAGACCCTAGGGACCTGGCTGGAGAAAAGACTGTGCCCGGCCCTCTCAGGACTACAAGAGCGTTGAGCACAGCGTCTTATGTGTTTGTCTGGTGTGCGGTGGGGAGACCCTTAGATCAGATGTCGTCGTGCCTGCGGAGACAGAGCCCAGACTGCTTTTCATCTGGATGGGAGGTGTTTTCTAGCAGTGTTTCCCGGAAGTGGCATTGGAGAGGGGCACTTTCTGAGGACTTCAGAGCCTCACGTTTCTTTTCCTTCCTGGGGGTCTGTGGATTCTCGGGGAGCAGTGCTCCAGGGACACCACCCTTCTCCGTTGAATCTCTGGGTGTCCTGCAATGGTCAGTTAGCCAGTGGTGTGAGCACGGGGCCGTCACCCCAGGCCGGCCAGGTCTCCCTGCTTCTGCTGGAGGCCTGTGGGAGTTTCTCTCCAGTCTTAGGATCCAGAACTTTCTGTGTGCTGTGGCTCGGTTGCTTGTCTCGTTGGGTGTCCTTTCCAGAGCTGGATGTTCCTTCCAATCTGAAGCCCCTGGTCTTTCCTGAGCGCCGGGACCCTCCCCTCTGGATCTCGTGTGTGATTGCGTCTGCTCCCTCTTTTGCACATGCCTTGTCTTTTGGCTCAGATGCTGGGCGACGTTAGAGGTCAGTCTCCAGTTTAGGAACGGTTTCTCGTCCGTGTCTGTGTTGCTATTTTGCTTCTATTCTTTCCGTGATTTCCTGGACCTCTTCCCTCGTCTCCTGTTGCTCCTTCTCTTTCAAAGCAGAGTGTCCCTGTTTCATCCTCACGCACTCCTATGGCTTCTCCTGAGATGATAATTTCCGCTTGTTTGAGGGTTTGGTCCCTGTTCACGGGGCCGTGTGTGTGCAGGTGCACATGTGTGTGTGTGCGCGCGCGCGTGTGTGTGTGAGTGTGTGTGTGTGCACATGTGTGTGTGAGTAGTGCTCAGCAAGGCCGTTTCCGCTCTGTGGCCCTCAGTCCCCTGTTGTGAATTGTCATTTGTTTTCTACCCATATTGATGGCGTATTTTGTTGGTTCTCTCCCTCCAAACCACTCTTGGGAGCTGTGTTCAGATGATCAGGAGGCTGGGTCCAGGCTTGGTGAGGGGCCGGAGGGCCCAGCTGAAGGACAGTGCTAGACAGATGCCCCAGAGGCAGATGGACAGACCTGTGCAGACTGGGTGAGACCCGCCAGGGTGGGGGGCAGCTGTCAGCTTCTCCACCACTGGGCCCATTGCTGCTCGTCTCCCCTGGCACCCTCCCCACCCCCACCCCCACCCCAGTGTCCGTGGGAGCCCAGGGGTTGAGGGTCTTTGTTTTAGGCGCAGCGAGTGGGAGGAGGGAAGAGTTGTGGCAGAAAGAGCAGCTTGGCCCCTTCCGTGGATGCGGGGGTCTATAGAGGTGAAGGTGCCTCTACTTTTCACATGGAAGGGGCAGTGGGAGCTGGGGCAGCGCCCTGGACATCTGCTCTGTGCTGCGGCCCACAGCCACAGCCCCTGACTTCGGGGAGAAGCTTCTGGCCTCCTGACCCTCACTTCTAGCCTTCAGTGTCCCACTGGCAGCCCCAATGAAAGTCAAGGTATTTTGTCCCTTTCTTTCTGGTTGCAGAGTCTTAGCTGTACTTCCTCTAAAAAAGTTGCCATTGTCTACCCTGAGCTCTAGTTGTTTATCAGCACGTTTCTCCTCCCCTGATGGACTTCTCGGATCCATGCCTGGGCTTTTTAAACAACTAGCAGCATTCCTGGCACATGAAAGGTGCTCAGTGCCTATTGGAAAGGTGGATGGATAGATGGACAGGTGGATGGATGGATGGGTGGAAGGGTGGATGATGGAAGAGTGGATGGGGGATAGATGGAAGGGAGAGTGGATGAAAGGGAGGAGGGAAGGATGATGGATGATGGATGGTGGATGGATGGATGACTTGTTGGATGGATGGATGACTGGATGGATGGATGACTGGGTGGATGGATGGTGGGTGGATGTGTGGATGGAAAGATGATGGATAGGTGGTTGGATGGATAGATGGATGGATGAATGATTGATGAATGGATGGGTGGCTGCATGGGTGGCTGGATGGTGGATGGAAGGATGGATGGATGGTGGGTGGATGGATGATGGATTGACGGGTGGATAGAAAGAAGGAAGAAATGAAGAAAGGAAAGGAGGGAGGGGGGAGGAAGGAAGGGAACGTGGATGGAGGGACGGGGGGGGGGGCGGGGGGGGGATCCGTGAATGAACGGAAGGCCCTAGGATGAGCGCTTCCCCTTTAAGCCTACCCGCCTCTATTTCTGGAGACCTTTGGGCACACCCCTCCCCGGGGCCGGCCCTCGGGACACAGACTGGAGTAAGACCCTCCACTGCCTCTCAGTGCCCGGTGGTCTGGCCTGGTGAGAGAGAAGGGCGCCCACGCTCTCAGCACAGCCGCCCCCGGCCTCTCCCCCTGCCCCCTTCTGGACCCGGCAGACTGAGACCGGCCAAGCAGTGCACTGGACGCATGCACACGGCTTCAGGTGGCTGTCCCACGCAGGAGGCAGTCAGGGCCCCAGCTGTCTCACATTTGTGGCCGAGAGCACCGCCCACGTCAGCAGACACGCCAGGGTCAGGGTGACATCAAGGGGCCGGCCCGGAGGCCCTCAGTCAGGAAGACTAATGAACCTGCCACCGGCTCCTGCCCGGGCCTCCCGGGCATGTGGAGCGAACCCCAAAACCCACACTGCTCGGGGCGGCCCTGCCGTCCTGGCTTCCACGGATGATGCCGTTTCCCCTTGGAGGGCTGGCGAGGCTCATATATCAAAACCTGTTGTAATGACTTCCTCCCGCGGAGGAAGGCTTCCATTTAGCTTTCTCTAGCTGCCCCCCTTATTAATTATCTAATTACAACCACATTCTCCGAGAGAGCAGCCTTTGACTTTCTGCCCAGGACCACTTTAAACGGCTGACATATTTGGAGTGCTCAGAACTTGGAAAAAGGAGTGCGTGTGTGTCTCCAGGCGCTGGGGTTCAGGGAGGCAGGGTCTTCACGCTCGCGGGGGTTTGTCCGGGTACCCTCAAGGGTCCTAGAGCCCCCTGAGCTGCAGGGCCTCAGCGTGAGGCTGCGCGGGAGGGCGGGGCACGTCCCTGCTGCTGCTGCCCACTGCCCAGCGGGGTCAGGCCACACACACACACGCACGCACACACACACACACGCACGAGTGAAGTGTGAGTCAGCCCTCCAGCCACACCCAGGCCCCTTTTCTGGTTGGGATGCCTCACTTGACTAGTGCAAGGTGAGAATAGTGGGGGAACCCAGTGAGATGTATATAGCACCTCCCTATACATTTTTTTTGCAACTGCCTGTGAATGTATGGTTACTTCAAAAGCACAGGTTAGGGACTGACCCGGTGGTCCCCACTGGTTTAGAATCGGTCTTGCAATGCGGGGGACTCAGGTTCAGTCCCTGGTCGGGGAACTAAGGTCCCCCACGCCACAGGGCAACTAAGCCCACCCACCACAGCTGCTGAGCCCTTGTGCTGCAGCTAAGACCTAAGCAGCGTAAGTAAATAAGCGCATTTTTAAAAAGCTCGGGCTTAAACAATCGTCTGCCCTTGCCAGCCCCGACCCCACGGCGGCCCCGTTGCTCTGCATCCTCACTCTCCCCCTTCCACGGCCGGCTTTGCCCTCACCGTGACCCTGAAGCCCCAACAGTCACCTCATCCCGACCCCCTTCCCCTTCCAGGGTGGGGACTGCTTTCTCCACGGGAGCCCGCCTGGGGGCGGCTCCTCCGCGGGCGGCAGCGGCCTGCGGCCCCGTGGGGACGGGGCTCTGGTGGGCGCGGGAGGCAGGGCATCCGGCCCTGGGGGTCTGGGAGTGGCTGCAGAGGGTGGAGGTGGGGAGAGAGGGAGCCCTCCGGGCGGGCCTGGGTCCCTGGGGGCAGCGGCCAGCAGGCAGTGGCCCCCTGTCCAGCTCCTGCCGGGAGGGTGGGGGCAGGCAGGTATCAGAGCAGCTCGCACCTGTCACGGCCAGTCGGGGGGCCCACGGGGGGTGAAACGGCCACGCGGCCCCGGACTCGAGGGCTGCAGCAGCTTCTCAGCCTCCCTGTACCTTGTCTTCCAGAGTCTCCTGCGGGGCTGAGTGCAGCTGGCATTGGGGAACGTCCGAGTCTGCAACTTCTGAAACCTGAACGACCTCCAGGAAGCGCCCCCGCCCCGTCATCTCGGCGCTCCCGCATGGCGGCGTCCAGACAAGGGCCCAGCGGCAGCCCCCCGGACCGCGCGGCCTCCGCCCCCAGACGCCCCAGAGACGCCCCCGCCGAGGAAGCGGCGCTCAGGGTCCATCTCGCCGGATAGCTCACGGCGCTATTCTCGCCGCTGTTTGAGAGTGTTCACAGACCCAGCCCTGGGTTCTATTTTTTTTATTTTTATTTTTTGAGGGGGCGGGGATTGATTCTGAAAATCGCTGAATTCAGGAACACATTTACGAGGATTTTGATTTTGTATTTCCCTCTAAGTGCCTTTTTTTTTAGTGTATATTTTTTAAAAAAATAAACCAGAAATGCCTTCCTGTACATTCTGTTTCAACTGGACCAAGGCTCTTAGCAAAGGAACCTTGAGCTACACCCCCCACCCCCTGCCCCAGCCTCTGCATGAGTGTCTCAAGTTAGCCTGGAATTCTCACCTCTCCTTTTCTCTTCCTCCATGATTCGCTCAGCTAATCATTTTTTTTTTTTTTAATATTTTCTGTTTCAGTGTATATGTTGCTTATTTGTTTTATTTATTGAGATGTCTTTAACGAGCTCAGTGACTGCAGTGTGGCTGTGTATACTGCTCCGCTCCCAGGAACAATAAAGACGTCCCTGCAGCCCCCGTCTTCCGTCTCTTTTCTCTACACCGCAGCCTGAGCACGGCCTGAGAAACTTGGAACCAGTTGCAAAAATAACAATCGCGTCACTTTAAAGGGGACCAGCAGGGATGTGAGGCATGTTAGGCTGTGCGTGACCGTAGGACTTTCTAGAACTGCCAGTACTGGTGTGGTTGAGCGTGTTCAGTGGGCCCAGGTCTGGGAAAGCTGGCGAGGTTGGCCTCAGCCCCTCCATGTGCCCGTCTGCTACCCCCACCCTGTCAGTCACCCATCCTGTGTCCTACCCCCGTGGTCTGAGGTCAGGGCCAGCCAGGGCCAGCCCTGCAGAGCCTTCCCGGGTGGAATTCCTTGCTTCCCCTGGACACGACCTCCATGCCCACTTAGGTTTGTCTCCTGGTGGGCCACAGTCTGCTCTGCATGCCTTTGGTTTCCCTGATGACGAATTCCATGGCAGCTGTCCTGCCCCCTGCAGCCCGGTACGTGTGGCTGGGCGAGGGTGAGGATGCAACGCCTGTGCGTACAGGTAAGGAGGGAGCCCTGGGGCAGAGGCCCCATGAAGGCCACGATCTGTGGTCGGGCTCTGGTCTGGGCGGGCAGGGGGGTGATGCAGACACGCTCCACGGGGGGCAGGAAGTCCCCCTCCCCTCCTGCTGGCCTCCTTACTGTGTCCGCAGGCATCAGTAGGAGCTGGGGTGACACCCAGGTAAAGGGTTTCCGGCTGGGGAGCTGCAAGTCACCTGCTCACCACCCGGAGGCTCCAGAAGCATGGCTTGTGGGGGACAGCTGGTACCTGGGTCAGCTGGATGGAGCTGTTCATGGGTGAGAGGCCACACAGACGCCGTGCCACCTCCAGACAGGGTTCTGGAGAGTGGGGTCTGTGCCAGAACGTGGTGGACCCTGAACCTTGTCACACCACTCTTGACTTCTGTTCCTGAGCCCACCAGAAAGGCATGAGCTCCAGAAATGCCAGCCTGTCCTCAACTTGCTGGCCCCTCGAGGTGACCTTGGTGCAGTGCCCTGCAGCACGAGCCTCAGTGGCCGCTGCATACAGCAAACACAGACAGACAGGTGCGTGCACATACACATACACGCACCTGGACTCCTTGCTGAGACCTTGGAGGGCAGAGCTGCTGTCTTGGCAATGAAGTCCAGACATGCCCTGTGCTGTCCCACAGGGTACTCGAGGCCTTTGGAGGTCATGAAGACTGCAAAGGTCATGGTCATTCTCTGGGGGCTGCTTAGAGGAATGTCAGATCAAATCATCCAAAACTTATGGACAGGGTGGCCACAGAGAACGTTCTTGATTTCTGAATCGCAAAGTCCATGCCCCTCCTCCTAGAGCTGGAGGGGTGTCTTGCATCCCTGCAGACTGACCAGCCCCTCGGTCTCTACTTCCGGTGACCGGGCCCTGTGAGCCTCCCACACCCAAGCCCAAGACAGAGGGCCTGACCACAGAGGGGGCAAGGAACAAGGAGTGCCCATGCAGGTGAGCCCGCAGGTACCCACACGGGACAGTCAGGAGACCACAAGGCCAAAGTCCAGGGAGAGAACCCAGGTCACATCTGGGGACACACAAAACCCAGCTCTTTGCCCCTGGATCCCTCCCCTGTCTGGACACGTGCTCAGAGGAAGCCTGCCTCTCCAGGTCCAGGCCTCGTGACGAGAACAGTGATACCCCAGTTAGCACTTTGATAGCCACTCTCTACCTACTGTGTTGTCTTTGAGGGTTCACCTATCTATGTCTCCCTCCCTCTGCCTAATCAGGTAGAGTTTCTTAAATTGACATTGCCATCCACGAGTTTTCCATGGAAATGTGGAAAGAGATAGTTTTACCTAGGCCATGAGAAGCATCTTTCAATAGCACAAGTGGCGTCCATCAGGGTCTCTGGAACTGACAAAAGCCAAAGGGACCTTTCCAGGGGGCCCTGAACACACATCACAGAAAAGGCTCTGGATAAAACTGCTACACTTCCGGGTTCCACTTACCAACAGCTGGAGGAGGCCATCTAGGCAGCTTGTTCTCCCAGCACCGCTCCAGGTCTCCTGCAAGGAGAGAACCTGCTGGACTGACTCCTCCCCGCCTGAAAGTAAACATCACTGTGAACAGTTGAGCCAGGCCGCCTGGCTGATGGCAGAATCACTGCCTGAAAGAGAGGCCCTCTAGCTCTTGGTGAGAGTCCACTCCACTGCAGTACGTGTCCAGCCCCTCCAGCCTCCAGTTCCGTGGTCACCTCTCCCTTCAAAGCAAAATGTCCAGCTTAGAGCAAAAAAAAAAAAAAAACCCAAATACAGGCACAAATCCTTCACAAGCTGAGCCCCTACTTTAAAATGCCCTCTTGGGCGGTGGGGAGGGGGCAGAGGCCGTGACCCCACCCCCAGCCTGGGCCCACCCTGTAGCCCTTCTGACCTCAGGAGCCTTTGCAAAGTTCCCCGCAGTGTGGGAGTCCCTTCCGAGGGGCGGCTAGAAGGGTGAGCAATCCGACCCTCCCCTGCTGTGTTCAGAGTGGCCGGGGAGACTCCCGGCCTCACTGAGTCCTTTCTCGGTCCCTTCAGGTCAGCTTAAATCTACAAAACTCAAGGCTTCAAAGATCAGGGCTTGATTCAAGGGAGGAAACCATGCGATTGCAGGGGCCATAGAAACTCAATGTTCCCCAGAGCCCCGCATGCCCAGGGAGTGGAAAGGAGGCGGCCCGCTGCAACTGCTGGCCCCTTACCGCCAGACCTGAAACCACCTTCGGGTGTTTTCACACAAGAAGATGTTTCCAGCTGGGAGGTGGAGGCTTGGGCACATCTTCTTGGGCGACGACAAAACCCAAGTTCATTTAGAGATGAGCTTGCCAAAATCCTGAGACACCATATCAGAGGGGCAAGGAGAGGGTGGAGCTTTGAAGTCCCAACATCCCCATTGTTCTAGATTTTGCTGTGAAACGTGTGCACTTTGGTGGTCACTTTCGCTCTTGCGCCTTCGTGAACAGAGCGGGCTGGTGATTAGTTTCTAGGGACTGTGACTCCTCGGTGTTGCTGGAAGGGCTGAGCTGCGACGCTCCCAGCTGTCTCTCTGGGCTGGATGTTGGATGTGTCTTGCTTCCCACGCTGTGGTCCAGCTCTGCTCACTGAGACATTCCAGGCCGCGAGGTCTCCAGACATCATTCGTGGGAAGAGAGGCTCAGAATTGGCGCCAAGTGGACCTGGGCTGGGGACCCCTCTGATAAGGCTCTGGCTGCCGCACCCACGAATGTGTAAAGAGAGAAGGTCCACAGGTGTTCCTGACCTCGGAGGTGGCTGAGCACCCAGCCCCTCCCCGCTCCACAACTTCTGGATGCCCCCTGTCACACACAAGGGACAGGCTCCTCCCAGAGCACCCCGTGGTGTGGCCTGGGTGACAGTGTCCCCCGTGAGTGGACAGGGACCCGTCTTGGGTTCCTAGGTGGGCTTCAGTGCCCAGCTGTGCTCAGCACTCACCTCTTACCATCTGGCGTCCGCATCACTCTGCATGCCTCACCCAGGGGTGTGAGCTTTTCCCGGCCTTACCACGCAACCCACATCACCTTCTGGGAAGGTGGCAGGTTGGGTGAGAGGCGACCGGCGCTCTGAGCGCCCAGCCCGGGGAGGTGGCTGCCGTCGGGCGGGTGGACATACTGACCCAGGAAGCGGGGAGCTATCTGTGCTCCCCGCAGGGGGCATACGGCCGAGACCAGGGGCTGGCCGTCAGCTCTCGTGCTCCAGGCTTGAGATTGGAGGGCAGAGGCGGACGCCGTCGCCCCAACCCTCCCAGCCCAGAATAAGGTCCCCCTCCCCCGAGCTTCGGAGAAGACAGTCTGCCCACTAAGCCGTGAACAGCTGGGGCCCAAAAGAGACGGGTGGTTTCGGTTCCATTTGCACTGGTGATTTCTTTCTCCTCTTGGTTGTTCCACAGCTGTTGCTTGCAGCGTGTATCACACCACGTCCCCGGAGCAAGCAGGCACAGTCACCGTAGGAAACTGGCTTCACAGTCTCAGTCTCCCCAGCTGTGAAATGGGGATAAAACCCCACTGCTGCCTTTCTCGTGGGGCTTTGTGACAACTAGCCAGGCCATCTGTGTAAAACCGTCTCCAGTCTCGGCTCCCCGTCGGTAGGTTGCTAGCAAGATCCCAGAGTGAGCAGACACGGGGCACCGCCACACTCTGCTGACCCAAGGCCATGAGTTTTGTGTGTTTCTCTGGCTTGTCTTTTAACCAGGTGATTGGCGTTAGGGTGGGGACCAGGCGGGAGGGAGGCTGGGTCTCCCTTCACACATGCCTGTTCCCACCCTCTCCGCGGAGACAGTCGGGGAGGATGTTTTCTCTGTACGACCCCAGCTCCCCACGGTTCTTTAGTTTCTGTTTCAAAACACTGAGTGCGCGGTCAGCGGAAGCTCAGCTGAGCCGGTGGGCTGGGTCCCCGGTTCTCAAACCAGCTGAGAGTGAAGTTTCAGCCAGGGAGGGGACGGGCCGGGGGAGACAGCCCGCCCCCCGCATTCCCACCCCTCCTCCACCCGCCTGGTCCCCCCAAGAGGTCATGCAGAGTGAATCGTGGGTGTTGGGGGTGGACAGAGGCCGAGAGACCCTTGGCTTAGTCAGACGTCTGAATGAGCTCAGAAGAAGAAGGGCCCTGGAAGAAGGCGCTTTGGAGGAGGGGTTCTTTCCTGGAGGAGCCCCAGCTAAGCTCAAGAAGGTCAAAGAAAGAATGGCTCCAGGCATAGCGCTGTGCCCGGGAGGGTCAGGTCCTCAGGGTTGGCGGGACGTTGCCTGGTCTCAGGGCCCAGGAACGGACACCGGGGAGGTAGCCACGTGACCGCCCATCGCCCCTGGCTCTGAGCAGAAGGTGACCGGAGCAGGTGCTCATGGCAGCTCCCAGAGAAGGTGGGCCCCTCCTCTGAGCCGCCCTACCCCATCGGGTTCCAAGCCCTGGGCTTCTAAGGGGAGCCCTCCCTTCAGCAAATGGCCCCCCCCAGATGAGTGCTCCCCAGTGCATGATCCCTGCAGGGCCCCATCACCTGGGAACCTGGATGCTTCAGGAAAACACCTGTGGGTCCCGGAAGAGACAGGAAGGCAGCTCAGTGAAGCCTGGGACTCCTGCTGGGGACACCCTGCTGGGGACAGTCGCCCTTCAGGGCAGAGTAGGGGGTGCAGAGAGGGGACCCGAAGATCCACCAGCTATGACAGAGGAGCAGCGTGCCTGAACACTGATCCAACCTCTCCCCAAACCCCGTCCTTCCCCCCAAAGTGAGACCAGCACAGTCTGTCGTTTCCCTGCTCTTGAGCAGAACTCCCCTGTCTCCTGGGAAGGGCAGCCCAGATGTGTGCTCTCACTGCGGATTGTCGGGGGGGGCTGTGTCGACACCCACCTTCTCAATGCCCAGAGACTGGAAGAACCTCCAGGAGAGCGTCAGGAGCTGAGTTCAGCCTCGAGCGTCCTGATCTCAGGACCAGGTCATGAACCTGGGTCTGCAAATGGGAAGGTGAACGACCCTCACCTCCAACTGACCTGCTAAAAAGGCACATCCTCTCGGAGTCAAGGTCCCCAAAACCTGTGCTTGATTGAGCTCTTCTCCATCTGTGGTGACATTCCGTCTGTCTCAGCCCTCAGGAGGGCGGGGACTGCATGGTACCAGGCAAGGTGACCCGTGAGTCATGCCAAGGCCTCGGGGAGGGGGACGGGGTGATGTGTCCGTCCTGAGACTCTCATCTTCTTGTGTCCTGGCCAGAGGAAAGCCCCCCATCTCCCAACAGTGGGGGGGGGGGGGTGGGTGTTAAATATTTACTCTGCACACAGTGTTTTTTCTCACATATTTTTTTCTTTAAATAGATCTTCCATAAAACAGGATGTTGCTTCTTTAGTCTTGTTACTGCTTTATTTTAGTTCCGATTTTGAAAACACATCATTTGGACGCCAAGATGAACAAAACCTGGCTCTTCATGATGTTGGGAATTGACCCAACAATTCACAGATTTAAAAAAAAAAGCAAAACTAATCACGCTGGAAAGAGTTGCACATTCTGTCCGTTGGAGGATCTGCTGACCCTGCAGACCTGGTTCCTCCCACTGTCCGCTTGGGGAGCTGTGAGAATTAATAAAAAACAAAATGAAAGCTCCCTGCCTTCGCCTTGATGTCCTCTGAGTTGATAGTGCCTTCCTGCCCACAGCTCCTCTGGGTACAGAGTCATCTCTCTGTGCAGCCACCGCAGTCCCCACCCCCGTCCCCCCGCCCAGGCCATCTGGAACAGGGTGGATGCTGGACCAAGCGCAGCTGGCTGCTTGGATGCCAAGGCATGTGGCCTGGGTGGCTGTGGTCAAGAAGATGGGCCTAGCAGCATCCTCCTGGGAACTGGGACGCAGACGGGTCTTTGTGGCAGCGGGAGCTGAGGCCATAAGCCTACATCTCCAGAGTCACATCTGGGATGAAGGTGCAGTAACTTTGGCCCCCAAAGAAGCTGAAGAGGGAAAGGGACCGAACCAACGAGGGAGGAGAGAGAGCTGGCTGGCAGGGGAGCCCTGGAGAGAAGCGGGGATGACCACCCCACCCCAGGAGCAAGTAGAGAGGGGGCCATCTGATCTTTGATGTCCTCACCTTCCAGACCACGTGTTCTGTGGTCCAGACGTCTCTCAGGGCCTCGCTCACTTCCTCCTGCATGCATGCTAAGTCACTTCTATTGTGTCTGACTCTTGGCGACCCTTTGAGCCACAGCCCACCAGGCTCCTCCGTCCATAGGAGTTTCCAGGCAAGAACACTGGCTGGGGTTGCCCTTGTCCAGGGGGATCTTCCAGACCCAAGGATCAAACCTGCCTCTCTTATGTCTCCTGCAGTCTTTTCCAGTCCTGCTGAGAGATGAGCTGTGTGGAACCCTGTCCTGACTGCGTGACCTCAGGGCTCAGATGTCTCTCAGCCTCTGCCCTGGGGCTCCCGGTCACTTGTCCTGGACCCCTGGTCCCTTCTGGTTTGTGCTCTCAAATGCACAGGAGGGAGTTCACACCCCTCAGGCAATACTCAACCCACAGGACTGGAGCCGGAGGAGAAGCATTCCCCTTCCGCAGCTCGGGAGGACGGCTCTGCTCAGCATGCCCTCGGCAGCGTGGAGCCCCCATCCACCGCTCCCCCCGCACAGCCAGGCACCCTTGGCTCAGTTTCCCCTCCTCCCCGGTTTCCTTGTCCCGGTCCCCCATCTCCCGTTCCCTGGAAACTTCATAGAACAAGCCACTTGGGCAAAAAAGTGTCGTCTCAGACTCTGCTTTGCAGGGGAAGCCAGGCAAGGACACCCCTTCTCCAGAGGTGATGTAAATGAATCTCTCTTACTGGCCACAGAAACCACCACCCAGAAGGTGCTTTACAAAGCAGTTTGATACTTCAACTTCCAGGAACGTGACAAACTCGGTGACTCAAACCAAATTCCTGCTGATAACCAATGGGCTGGAAAAACAGTATTTTAAAATCTTCTTAAAAGCAAAGAGGAGCAAACAAGATGCTAAGAAATCGACAGGCTGAAACGGGGGAAATGGGGCCCGGAGAGACGAATAGAGCATGGCAGCGGCTTGCGGCCTGAGGGTATTTGGAGACTCAGGACAACATGGGCTGCATTGGTTTACGTGACGCAGGAACCTCTCAAAATGGGCAGTTGAATAAAAGAGCCTGTCTACATGGATCTGAGACACCCAGATGGACCCCTGCTTTCCCCAGATCACACTGAGGGACTTTAAGGATTGGGACTTGGAGCGGAGTAGGGAGGAAGACACGCCTGTGAGAAGTGTGAACACAAGCCAATCCTGACGTGTGTGTACCTTAAATTTGTATCACTTTGTGGCCAGAACAAAATGAAAATGGAATTCTGAAAACATGTCCAAGTAACCCACAGGAAGTAGGAGAAAGATAACAGGGAAATGAAGAGCAGCAAGAACAAACAGAAACTGTCCGCAAACGCGGATTTAAGGTAAAGCAGTGTTAAGAGGAAAATTCATAGCCCTAACGGCTTATGTATGAAAAGAAGAAAAACCTCACATCAGCCTCTGAACTCCCGCCTGAAAAACCCATAAAAGCAACAAAAGAATTCAGAACAAACAGAAGTAAGAAATTAATAAAGAGAAATCAGCATCTTTCAAAACATAGCAGTAGAGAAACTCATAAACAAACGGATGGTACTCTGAAATAATAGGTAAAATTGGCACTCCTCCACTCCTCCAGCAATACTAGCAAAGAAAAAAAAGACAAAAATTGCTAATAATAAAACGAAGGGTTTTACTATAGAGAGTTTAGACATTTAGAGGGTGGTAAGCAAATCAGTTTTCATTCCAATCCCAAAGAAAGGCAATCCCAAAGAATGCTCAAACTACCGTACAATTGCACTCATCTCACATGCTAGTAAAGTAATGCTCAAAATTCTCCAAGCCAGGCTTCAGCAATACGTGAACCGTGAACTTCCAGATGTTCAAGCTGGTTTTAGAAAAGGCAGAGGAACAAGAGATCAAATTGCCAACATCCACTGGATCATCGAAAAAGTAAGAGAGTTCCAGAAAAACATTGATTTCTGCTTTATTGACTATGCCAAAGCCTTTGACTGTGTGCATCACAATAAACTGTAGAAAATTCTGAAAGAGATGGGAATACCAGACCACCTGACACACCTCTTGAGAAATCTATATGCAGGTCAGGAAGCAACAGTTAGAACTGGACATGGACCAACAGACTGGTTCCAAATAGGAAAAGGAGTACATCAAGGCCGTATATCGTCACCCTGCTTATTTAACTTACATGAAGAGTACATCATGAGAAACGCTGGGCTGGAAGAAGCACAAGCTGGAGTTAAGATTGCCAGGAGAAATATCAATAATCTCAGATATGCAGATGACACCACCCTTATGGCAGAAAGTGAAGAAGAACTAAAAAGCCTCTTGATGAAAGTGAAAGTGGAGAGTAAAAAAGTTGGCTTAAAGCTCAACTTTCAGAAAACTAAGATCATGGCATTTGGTCCCATCACTTCATGGGAAATAGATGGGGAAACAGTGGAAGCAGTGTCAGACTTTAATTTTTTGGGGTCCAAAATCACTGCAGATGGTGACTGCAGCCATGAAATTAAAAGACGCTTACTCCTTGGAAGGAAAGTTATAACCAACCTAGATAGCATATTAAAAAGCAAAGACATTACTTTGCCAACAAAAGTCTGTCTAGTCAAGGCTATGGTTTTTCCAGTGGTCATGTATGAATGTGAGAGTTGGACTGTGAAGAAAGCTGAGCACCGAAGAATTGATGCTTTTGAACTGCAGTATTGGAGAAGACTCTTGAGAGTCCCTTGGATTGCAAGGAGATCCAACCAGTCCATCCTAAAGGAGATAAGTCCTGGGTGTTCATTGGAAGGACTGATGCTGAAGCTGAAACTCCAATACTTTGGCCACCTGATGTGAAGAGTTGACTCATTGGAAAAGACCCTGATGCTGGGAGGGATTGGTGGCAGGAGGAGATGGGGACGACAGAGGATGAGATGGCTGGATGGCATCACCGACTCGATGGACATGAGTTTGAGTACACTCTGGGAGTTGGTGATGGACAGGGAGGCCTGGCGTGCTGCAATTCATGGGCTGACAAAGAGTCAGACACGACTGAGCAACTGAACTGAACAGAACTGAACTGAAGC
This sequence comes from Cervus elaphus, assembly GCF_910594005.1. Lineage (NCBI taxonomy): Eukaryota > Metazoa > Chordata > Mammalia > Artiodactyla > Cervidae > Cervus > Cervus elaphus. The sequence continues at coordinate 137,970,490 of NC_057834.1, forward strand.
AAATCCTGGGCTTCCCTGGTAGCTCAGATGGTAAAGAATCCACCTACAGTGCAGGAGATCCCAGTTTGATCCCTGGATGGGGAAGATCCCATGGAGAAGGGAATGGCGACCCACTCCAGTATTCTTGGACCAAGGAGCCTGATGGGCTATAGTCCATGGGGTCACAAAGAGTTGGACACGACTGAGCAAATACTATAAACACCTCTACATACATTTGCCAGTTTGGATGAAAGGGACAAATTCCTCAGACAAAAAAGTACTGCAATTCACCTAATAAGAAATAGGACTCTCTGGCCCAGGTGGCTTCACTGAGGATGCTACTGTTTAAAAAGAATTATCATTAACAAAATTCTAGCAAACAGAATCCAACAACATATTAAAAAGATCATACATCATGACCAAGTGGGCTTTATCCCAGGAATGCAAGGATTCTTTAATATCCACAAATCAATCAATGTAATACACCACATTAACAAATTGAAAGATAAAAACCATATGATTATCTCAATAGATGCAGAAAAAGCCTTTGACAAAATTCAACATCCATTTTTGATTAAAACTCCCCAGAAAGCAGGAATAGAAGGAACATACCTCAACATAATAAAAGCTATATATGACAAACCCACAGCAAACATTATCCTCAATGGTGAAAAATTGACAGCATTTCCCCTGAAATCAGGAACAAGACAAGGGTGCCCACTCTCACCACTACTATTCAACATTTTTGGAAGTTTTGGCCACAGCAATCAGAGCAGAAAAAGAAGTAAAAGGAATCCAGATAGGAAAAGAAGTGAAACTCTTGCTGTTTGCAGATGACATGATCCTCTACATAGAAAACCCTAAAGACTCTACCAGAAAATTACTAGAGCTAATCAACAAATATAGTAAAGTTGCAGGATATAAAATTAACACACAAAAATCCCTTGCATTCCTATACACTAACAATGAGAAAACAGAAAGAGAAATTAAGGAAACAATACCATTCACCATTGCAACAAAAATAATAAAATACTTAGGAGTATATCTACCTAAAGAAAAAAAAGACCTATACATAGAAAACTATAAAACACTGATGAAAGAAATCAAAGAGGACACAAACAGATGGAGAAACATACCGAGTTCATGGATAGGAAGAATCAATATTGTCAAAATGGCTATACTACCCAAAGCAATCTATAGATTCAATGCAATCCCTATCAAGCTACCAATGGTATTTTTCAAAGAACTAGAACAAATAATTTCACAATTTGTATGGAAATACAAAAAACCTCGAATAGCCAAAGTAATCTTGAGAAAGAAGGATGGAACTGGAGGAATCAACCTGCCTGACTTCAGACTATACTACAAAGCCACAGTCATCAAGACAGTATGGTACTGGCACAAAGACAGAAATATAGATCAATGGAACAGAACAGAAAGCCCAGAGATAAATCCACTAACCTATGGACACCTTATCTTCAACAAAGGAGGCAAGAATATACAATGGAAAAAAGACCTCTTTAACAAGTGGTGCTGGGAAAACTGGTCAACCACTTGTAAAAGAGTGAAACTAGAACACTTTCTAACACCATACACAAAAATAAACTCAAAATGGATTAAAGATCTAAATGTAAGACCAGAAACTATAAAACTCCTAGAGGAGAACATAGGCAAAACACTCTCCGACATAAATCACAGCAGGATCCTCTATGACCCACCTCCCAGAATATTGGAAATAAAAGCAAAAATAAACAAATGGGACCTAATGAAACTTAAAAGCTTTTTGCACAACAAAGGAAACTATAAGCAAGATGAAAAGACAGCCCTCAGATTGGGAGAAAATAATAGCAAATGAAGAAACAGACAAAAGATTAATCTCAAAAATATACAAGCAACTCCTGCAGCTCAATTCCAGAAAAATAAATGACCCAGTCAAAAAATGGGCCAAAGAACTAAACAGACATTTCCCCAAAGAAGACCTACAGATGGCTAACAAACACATGAAAAGATGCTCAACATCACTCATTCTCAGAGAAATGCAAATCAAAACCACAATGAGGTACCATTACACGCCAGTCAGGATGGCTGCTATCCAAAAGTCTACAAGCAATAAATGCTGGAGAGGGTGTGGAGAAAAAAGAACCCTCTTACACTGTTGGTGGGAATGCAAACTAGTACAGCCACTATGGAGAACAGTGTGGAGATTCCTTAAAAACTGGAAATAGAACTGCCATATGACCCAGCAATCCCACTCCCAGGCATACACACCGAGGAAACCAGATCTGATAGAGACAAGTGCACCCCAATGTTCATCACAGCACTGTTTATAATAGCCAGGACATGGAAGCAACCTAGATGCCCATCAGCAGACGAATGGATAAGGAAGCTGTGGTACATATACACCATGGAATGTTACTCAGCCATTAGAAAGAATTCATTTGAATCAGTTCTAATGAGATGGATGAAACTGGAGCCCATTATACAGAGTGAAGTAAGCCAGAAAGATAAAGACCAATACAGTATACTAACACATATATATGGAATTTAGAAAGATGGTAACAATAACCCTATATGCAAAACAGAAAAAGAGACACAGATGTACAGAACAGACTTTTGGACTCTGTGGGAGAAGGTGAGGCTGGGATGTTTCGAGAGAACAGCATTGAAACATGTATATTATCTAGGGTGAAACAGATCACCAGCCCAGGTTGGATGCATGAGACAAGTGCTCAGGCCTGGTGCACTGGGAAGACCCAGAGGGATCGGGTGGAGAGGGAGGTGGGAGGGGGGATCGGGATGGGGAATACATGTAACTCCATGGCTGACTCATGTCAATGTATGACAAAACCCACTACAATATTGTAAAGTAATTAGCCTTCAGCTAATAAAAATAAATGGAAAAAAATAATAAATAAATAAAAAGAATTATCACCAATTTTACACAATCTCTTTCAGAAAACAGAAGAGGAGGAAAACTTCCTAATTCATTCTGTGAAGTTAGTAACATCCTGATGCCAAAACTGGAGAAAGACATTACAAAAAATAGAAAGTAATAGACCAATATCTCTCATAAATATAGATACAGAAATCCTTAACAAAATGTTGGCAAATAAGTTCAACAGCACATAAACATAAATATACACTACAGCTGGAATCAAGATTGCTGGGAGAAATATCAATAACCTCAGATATGGAGATGACACCACCCTTATGACAGAAAGTGAAGAGGAGCTAAAGAGCCTCTTGATGAAAGTGAAAGAGGAGAGTGAAAAAGTTGGCTTAAAACTCAACATTCAAAAAACTAAGATCATGGCATCTGGTTCCATCACTTTCTGGCAAATGGGGAAACAGTGGAAACAGTGACAGACTTTATTTTTGGGGGCTCCAAAATCACTGCAGATGGTGACTGCAGCCATGAAATTAAAAGACACTTGTTCATTGGAAGAAAAGCTATGACCAACCTAGATAGCATATTAAAAAGCAGAGACATTACTTTACCAGCAAATATCCATCTAGTCAAAGCTATGGTTTTTCTAGTAGTCATGTATGGATGTGAGAGTTGGACCATAAAGAAAGCTGAGCACCGAAGAATTGATGCTTTTTAACTGCGGTATTGGAGAAGACTCTTGAGAGTCCCTTAGACTGCAAGGAGATCCAACCTGCCAGTCCTAAAGGAAATCAGTCCTGAATATTCAGTGGAAGGACTGATGCTGAAGCTGAAATTCCAATCATTTGTCCACCTGATGCGAAACACTGACTCATTGGAAAAGACCCTGATCCTGGGAAAGACTGAAGGCAGGAGGAGAAGGGGATGACAGAGGACGAGATGGTTGGATGGCATCACCAACTCAATGGACATGAGTTTGAGCAAGCTCTGGGAGTTGGTGATGGACAGGGAAGCTTGACCTGCAGCAGTCCATGGGGTCACAAAGAGTCAGACACGACTGAGTGACTGAACTGAACTGATGACCAAGTAGGATCTATTCTGGATATGCAAGGAAGTTATTCAATATAACGCATCATAATAAAAGACTAAAAAGGAAAAATCAAATGATTTTATTATCTGATGCACAAAAAAGCATTTGAACGTATTCAAAATCTATGATAAAAAAATCATTATAATAAGTAAATAAATTTCTCAGAAAAGGGGGACTTCCTCAACTTAATAAAGAGCATGCCCACTCTTACCACTCTAACTTGACATAGAGCTGGAAATTTTAGCGAGTTCAGTAAGTCAATAAAAGGAAATAAAATGCACACAATTGAGAAGAATAAATAAAATTGTTGCTATTTGAAGATAACCTAGTTGTCTACATAGAAAATCCTAAGGAGTCTATTTTTTAAAATTCCAAAGACTTGTGTGTGCATTCAGCAAGGCAACAGGATACAAGATGAACATACAAAAATCAATTGCATTTATATATATTACCAATGAACACACAAAGCCCCCAGTTTAAAACACAACACCATTTACAATTAATCTCTAAAATAGAAATTCTTAGGTATATAAATCTAACAACACATGGACAGGACTTGCATGCTGAAAACCACAAAATGTGGGTGAAAGAAATCACCGCTGATCTAAATAAATGGAGAGACATACCATAAAGACATACCTTTATGTGTTGCAAGAGTCAACACAGCTGAGATCCCAATTCTCCCCAAATTGGTATACAGGTTGAAAGCAACCCCCACAAAAACCCCAGCAGGAATTTTTATAGCTAGAGATAAAATTATTATGAAATTTATGTGGAAAGCAAAGTAACCAATAGCTAAAATAATTTGCAGCAGAAGAAAGTAGAAAGAATCAATCAGTCCTATTCCAAGACTCACTGTTTAGCTACAGTAATCAATATGATATGATTTTGGCAAAGGCACAGACATATAGGTCAATGGAACAGAATGGAGAACACAGAAATAGACCCATGAAAGTATGCTCATCTGGTTTTTGATAAAGGACAAAAACAATTCAATGGAGGAGAGATAGACTTTTTAACAAATGTAGCAACTGGACATTAAAAGGCAAAAAAATGAACTTAACCTAAGTATTTCTCTTTACAAAATATTAACTCAAAATGGATCACACACTAAACATAAAATCTAAAAGTAAACTTTTTGGGGAAAAAAAGAAGAGCAGGACTTCATATCTTAGGCTTGGCAAAAAGTTCTTAGAGTTGAGACCTCAAATACAACCTAAAAAACGAAAACTAATAAGCTAAACTTCTTCAAAATTTAAAAACATTTGCTGTGAAAGACTGTGTTAAGAGAATAACAAAAACAAATGACAGACTAGAAGAACAGTTATAAACCACTTACCTGACAAAAGACTGGTATCTAGAATAAGTAAAGAACTTCCAAATCTCAACAGTAAGAAAAAATCAAGCAATTCAACTAGGAAATGAACAAAAGATGTGGACAGACATTTCATCAAAGAGAACACACAGAACACAAATAAGCACATGAAAAATGTTCAACCTCATTAGCCACCAGAGAAATGCAGATTACAATCCAAAGTATAACCACACACCTATCAGAATGTCTAAAATACACATTAGTGACAACACCAAATGCTGATGAAGATGTGGGGAAATTGAATTATTCATGGCTCGTGGAAATGTAAAATGATACAGCTGCTCTGGAAAAGCACTTTGGAAGTTTCTCAAAACATTAAACATGCAACTACTATATGACCCAGCAGTTTCACTCCTGGGCATTTATCCCAGAAAATGAAAACTTAGGCTCACACAAGAACTGCACATGAATGTTTGTAGCAGATTCCCTCGAAATAGCCCCAAACTGGCAACAACCTGGATTTCCTCCAACAGGTGAGTAGTTAAGCTGTGGTCCACCCACACAGCATGTAACATCACTCAGCAATACATAGGCATGAACTACTGATACAAACAATAGCCTGGATGGATCTCCAGGGAATTATGGTCAGTGAAATAGCCAGTTCCAAAAGATTACATGCTGTACAATTCTATTTATGTAACATACTTGAAATGACAAAATTATGGAAATGGGGAACAGAATCACAGTTGCCAGGGCTTAGGAAGAAGAGGCAGAAAGGGAACGGGTGTAGCTTTATGCAAAGCATCGAGGTGAGGGGTCCTCATGGTGGCGGCATGTGGACTGACCGAGTGATGGGAGGCTTCGTATCATGCCTGTGTCACGGTGGGTTTCCTGGATGTGACCCTGCACTGCAGCTTTAAGCTCAGTTGGTAAAGAATCCGCCTCCAATGCAGGAGACCCCGGTTCGATTCCTGGTTCGGGAAGATCGCCTGGAGAAGCGATAGGCTACCCACGCCAGTGTTCTTGGGCTTCCCTTGTGGCTCAGCTGATAAAGATTCTGCCTGCAGTGTGGGAGACCGCACTGGGTTTGATCCCCGGGTTGGGAAGATCCCCTGGAGAAGGGGAAGGCTGCCCACTCCAGTATTGTGGCTGGAAAATTCCATGGACTGTATAGTCCATGGGGTCGCAAAGAGTCGGACACGACTGAGCGACTTTTACTTTCACCTTTGGGGGAGACTGGGTGACGCGTACATGGAATCTCTGTATCATTCCTTACAACTGCATGGGAATCAGCAATTGTCTCAAAATAAACATTTTAATTAAAAATAAAAATACATCAAAGTAAAATGGAATGAAGCAGATACTCTCCACTGTGAAGAAGGCACCTCTTCATGCTGTGATGTTGGAAAGAGTGGTGATTGACTTGGGTGAGTGTGGGGACCTTGTGTGGGGTCACAGTGCACCTTCAGCTGATCACTGCCTTACTTCGGGTGTCCCCCCTCCTCACGTGAGAGATGAAAGAAGGCATGTTTTCAAAAGCCTCCACAATCTTCCAAAAGATTTCCTTCCATGTTGGAAGCATAATCTGTGCTTGTTGATGTCATGGTGATGTCTGCCTTGAGGTCTGTATTGCTGATGTCCTAAGCTATGCATCTTCATTTAAGCTCATTTGTGATGCCCAAGAGGACAATGGTCAAGCCTGCATCTTCTGCATTTTCTGTCGCTGTACTCATTAACTGCAGCGTGAGCCCCAGGAGGGTCTGATTGTTGTCTGACTTGTTCCCTGCTGGCTCTCCAGGCCCTAGCACGGTGCTCAGCCTTCAGAGTCTGCTCGGTGAAGTATTAAACCGATTGAGAGGCAAGCCTGTTTTGGTTTTGGTCCAGTGTGCCAGCCAGGACCGCTGATCCAAAGCAGAGGGCTCAGCCCTTCACGGGAGAGCCTCCCTGTGTGAATACTCACTCCACTTGCTGATGGTGCTAAGTCACTCAGTCATGTCCAGCTCTTTGCGACCCCATGGACTGTAGCCGGCCAGGCTCCTCTGTCCATGGGATTCTCCAGGCAAGAATGCTGGAGTGGGTTGCCATGCCCTTCTCCAGGGGATCTTCCCGACCCAGGGATCGAACCTGTGCCTTTTAAGTCTCCTGCACTGGCAGGCAGGTTCTTTACCACTAGCACCACCTCGGAAGGCCAAACCAGGCAACTGATTCTTATTTCATTTCTCCCAGCACAAGACAACGGGTGTTTGCTCTAACAAATCACAGTTGAATGAAAAGTGCACACACAGGTGAACACAAGTCCTGGAAGGCACAGAGCGGTTCCGGTCACACCTTTTCTCCCCAGGGTCCCCCGCGAGGTACAGGGTCCTCTTAGAAGTACTTTCTGTGTGTCCTCCACCTCCTTCCTTGTCCCCTTGTTTCCGCGGTGTCAGCCCTTCTCACGCTGCCCATCAAGCTGCCCCCTCCTTTTAAGGCAAAGTCTGATATTTACCTAGTATTTCTGTGTTAGTTGAGGTTCTCCAGAGAAGTGGTACCAACAGCAGAGATAGTCAGACAGACAGACATAGAGATATATAAGAGGAGATCTATTATAGGAATTGGGCTTCCCAGGTGGCTCAGTAGTAAAGAATCTGCCTGCAGTGTGGGACACAGGGGTTCAATCCCTGGATCAGGAAGATCACCTGGAGAAGGAAATGGCAACCCGCTCCAATATTCTTGCCTGGAGAATTCCATGGACAGAGGAGCCTGGCAGGCTCCAGTCCACGGGGTCACAAAAGAATTGGACACAACTTAGCGATTAAATAACAATTACAGGAATTAGCTCCCATGAATTCTCAGAGGCTGAGAAGTCCGTCATTTGCCATCTGCAAGCTGGAGAACCAGGAAAGCTGGTGATATCATGCAGGCCATGTAGATGGCCAGACAACCCAGGCAGCTGATTTCTGAGGTGGCAGTAGATGGGGTCTCAGCTCAAGCAAACAGCAGCGTCACCCTCCCTCCACCTGATTGCTTCATCCGAGTCTCAAGAGCTTGCATGACACCCACCTCCACTGGGAGGGTGATCTTTACCCAGTTCACCACTCCAAAAGCTTATCTTTTTGGAAAGCACCCTCTCAGACAAGTCCAGAAATACATCTTACCAGCTATCTTAGCATCCCTTAGCCCAATCAAGTTGAAATATAAGATTAACCATCACAGTTTCATTACATATTGAGCATTTAAGTGTCTTGGGACTGTTAGGTTTTTTTTAGTATCAACATAGGTTTCTTTTTTTTTAATTGAAGTTTAATTGCTGTAGCATGTGAGTCCCAGTTGTACAATAGAGAGTGATTCACGATTTTGAAGGTTATACTCCATTGACAGTTACTATGAAATGTTGACTGTGTTATACAGAGTGAAGTAAGTCAGAAAAGAGAAAAACAAATATCGTATATATGGAATCTAGAAACATGGTACTGAAGAACCTATTTGCAGGGCAGGAACGGAGACTCAGACGTAGAGAACTGACTTATGGACACAGCGGGGGCAGGAGAGCGTGGTGCGAATTGAGAGAGCAGCATTGGAATATGTACATCACCACGTGTCAAACAGAGGGTTGGGGGCATAGCTGTATAGATATCGAACAGCTATAGAGATGGCCATATAACCCAGGGAACTCAGCCTGGTCCTCTGCGACGACCTGGAGGGGTGGAATGGGGTGGGAGGTGGGAGGGAGATTCAAGAGGGAGGGGACATGTGTGTACCTGTGGCTGATCCATCTGATGTGTGGCAGAAACCAACACAGCGTCGTAAAGCAACTATCCTCCAACTACAGATAAATACATTTAAAAAAACGCTGAAAGCATGTTAGCTGTATTCCACGTGATGTAAATACATCCTTGCAGCTTCTTTCTTACCTAAGAAGAAAGCCTCTTACTCCCCTGCCCCTACATTGCCCTTCCCCTCCTTTTTTTTTCCCCCTCCTTTTTAATTATGATTTTAAAAATTACGGCGATCATTCCTGAGCTGGTGCTTTGGTTACAGACTCGTAAAGGTCTCATCGAATGGAGCACGCTCCACTGCGGGTTCTCACGCCCCCTGTGACGTGAAGCATGCAGCCCCCCGCAGTCCACACCACTGCTTGGTGACCCCAAGCCTGGCCAGCTCCCTGGCACGGTGACCCAGTGCTTCCCAGAGGCTGCAACTTCTCCCGTGTTCTGCCTGAGCGGGCTTCTGTGGGCTGGCAGGTCTCACGGGCCCTGCCCATGGGTGGGACAGCTGAACCCACACAGGTTATTTACCTGCCAGGAGGGGCAGAATCAGGAGTCAGGGTCCTTGCTCTTGACCTCCCTGTTTCCCAGTCTGTTTCTCATACACACGCACACACTCACACACACATGCACACACACACACACACTCGCACACACTCACACACACACACGCACACACTCACACACACACACACACCCTGCAGTTATGAAAGATACAGCCACCATTCAGCCCTTCACAAGTTTGAGGGAGAAGATTACCTCTGCTAGTTCTTATCTGTCCTCAGTCTGTGCCCAGGGGTCGAGGGTGAAGGGCCCTTGTGGAGTGTGATGTTTCTCATGTCCCACAGGAGGACCTGGAAGGCCTGTGCCCCGGGATGGCTATAGGTGAGAGGAATGCTCCCAGCCCTGAACTGAGAGCCGTGGAGGGGAGTCCGTCAACCACAACGAGGGTCCATCCGGTCTCTGGATGGAGGGGAGTCCATCTGACTCACAAAGGAGCCCCAGGTTGTGGGCCCTCCAAGCACCAACCAGGAGGCCGTCAGCTCTGAGCCAGGGTGTCCCGTCATGGCAGGGCCTGGGGCCGCTCGGCACTTGGAGAGAGAACGCACGTCTCAGCGTCCTCCTGGGCTCTCACGTGTTCCAGGTCGGAGGCGGGAGGCAGACGGTTCTGCCCCATCCCGTCCCCACTGCGTTTGGGGGATGAATGGTTCTGTTCTCCATTCCCCAGGCTTTCAAGCCAAAGCTGGGTCAGCCAACGCAGCCTTGCGTGGTCGGGTCCAGCTGGGAGAGGTGATGTCCAGGCCGTGGTGGTGGCGGGTCAGGGAGCCCAGCAGCCTCCGCGGCCCTGGCTTCTGCTGTTTTCCCGGGAATTGAAACCCCAGAATGCTGGCAGGTCCATCCGTCTCCTGCAGGGCGAACCCCGCAGGAAGCATGCCAGCCAGATGTCCCTGCCAGCTTTCCTCGGGAACACACACCCAGAACCCGTGCACGTGCGCGCGCACACACACACACTCGCACACCGACATTAATCAGAGCTCTGTCTCCATTATCTCCCTGACCTCCCGCCAAAGCTGCCTGATCAAGGCGGTTCCCATCGCATGCGGACCACGGATGCTTTCCGAGGGCTTGGGAGGGTTTCGTCAGTTGGGTTCTTTCCAGCATGAGTCACTGTCCGCCTCTTCTCCGTAATTAGTGTTCTGGGAGTTGCTGGTGTAACTCTGGTGAAGTCCAGAGAAATTAATCAAAGTGCATCTTACACTCAAAACGCAGTCAGAACCGCCGTCCGGCCAAATTCCCCAGCACTGGCACACAGTCAGCTCGCGCTTCCCTCCGCTCCCTTTTTTTAAATTAGTTTGCAATTTCCCACATGCTCCTCCTCGCCTTTCTCCTTCATTCTGGGCACTTTCCTCTTCAGTATTTTGTTCTGGGAGACTTTTTCATTGTTTTCCCAACCACCGGCAGTTTCTCAACCGCTGCATACCATCCATCTCAATAAAATGGTTCTCACGGAAGCCCGGCCCGGGAGGAGCTGGGTACATGCCTCTCCTTTGACGCGGCCCCGCTGTGTCCACGCGCTCCAGGACTGCCCTGCTTGTGGCCACGTCAGATGCGAGACACAAGAGGCCTCCATGAACCGCCAGACTGCACTTGTACCCAACCACGCGCCAGCCTGGCAGGTGTCGGAACATGGGGTGTTTCTAGTGTGATGACCAACCACCAAGTCCCAAACCCCCATTTCACCAGAGAGACTGAAATGCAAGCAGAGGAGGGCAAGACCGTGTGTGCAAATAGAACTCTGACCCACAGCCTGCAGCGACCAGCCCCGGAGACCAACCCCTTCTCTGTACTAACCAGCCTGGAGACCAACCCATTCTCTGTACTAACCAGTCAGGAGACCAACCCGTCCACTGTACTAACCAGCCTGGAGACCAACCCATTCTCTGCACTAACCAGCCAGACCACCAACCTCTTCTCTGCACTAACCAACCAGACCACCAACCCCTTCTTTGCACCAACCAGCCGGGAGGCAGCTGCTCTGAGTCAGGCTGTCTCATGTAGGAAGTCAGACAACTATCTCTAGGAACTGGTCCAGGAAGTGAGGCAATAACCCCTGTAATAACTGGCCCCGAATAACCAGGACTTGATTAATAACTGACGGCATCTCTAATTTCAGTTTCCAATTTCCCAGAGAAAGCCAGATCTGCACCCTAAGGAATGATGGGGGGGTGCCCCACTGCTAGTCGGCCCAGCCCCACTTCCCTGGGTCCCCACCTCCGATCGGGGCGCTGGGGAGCCGTCCCTCTGTCCACCATCCAGTTCCCCTGGCCTCGGCCTGCCCAGAGACTCTGCCAGACCAGGTTGTGGTGGCCGAGTCCCTTGCTAGAGCCAGCTCTGCGGGCGCAGGCTCTGTCCCCAACTGGGTGGTCTTCATTCAGTCCACATACTTCTCTCCCACGAGAGTCCCAGGTGGCATGCCTGGCACTCTGCAGTTGCCGGGGGTCCCTCACAGGATCCATTGTATGTCCCAGGCTGGATTGCTCCCCTATATTGTGGGTCCCTCTAACCTGGTAGCTGATGTTTCTGGAAGGCAAGCTGTGACTTTGTAGGAGAGCTTTCTTGGTGGCATGGGACCAGAAAGAGGGGATTCAGGCTCCCCAGACTGAGGTCTCAGGCAGCTCGGGCCTCCCAAGCCCCCTGCACGTGTGTGCCCACGTGTGACCAGACCCCGCCCCGGCCCTAGCCCTCCCACGTCGCACAGGCTCAGCACACCTGCTTGTCACCTGCCGGTGCTCATTCCAGCCCCTCTGCAGGGAGGGCCCCCTGCCTTTCCCCGGCCACTCCTTACACCCTAGCAGACTCAGCCTAGGCACCCCTCCTCCAGGAAACGTGCTTGAGCTTGGTGGGACCCCTGCCTCACATGGGTCCACAGCCCCTGCACGCTCCTGTGTCTAGGCCAGGACGCCGTTCCTGAAGCCCTTGTCCGCCTCCAGGTGAGGATCACACGGCCCATGCCACGCTGGCACCCTCAGCCCCGTCTGAGCTGGGACAGCAGGAGGTCACCCGTGGGGGTCAAAGGCACCCCCGTCCAGGGGAGACAGTGCAGCTTTTAGACAGGGGCCAGGCCGAGATTCAACCTATAGACACAACTCTGGTGGGCGGTGCAGTGTGTGGTAGATGGAGAGATGGAGCCGGAGAAGTGCTGGAAGAAACACTGGTGAGTCCTGGGGCTGGCCCAAAGGCAGGAGAGGGCAGGGGAGGGGGGGATCCCTGAGTTGCTCAGCACCGATCCCCTTTCAGAAGACAGACTCCAGGTGACCTCCAGCTTTCTGCACACAGTGGCCTTAAACTGTCCTTGAGGCCTGCTACTTCAAAGGATAAAGTCTGCCAGGCATCTCGAGAAGGATTTCCGGGATCTGGTGCCATTTGTGTGTGTGCACGACTGGGAGGGTGGTGAGCACAGAGCTTGAACGCACCAGGTCACTCTTGAGAGGAAAAGGGTCTTAGGATCCCGCAGGGCCAAAGGACAAAGACCGCAAGCGTGGTCACTCACCTGTTTGACCACCTGAGTAGACAGGTGAGCTGCTCTCTGTGGAGGTGTTAACCACGGAAATGGTTAAAAAATGAACTCTGTTTTGAAAGGTGAGACCATGTCCCTGACCTTGGCTGCAGCCTTCGTGCAGAAGCAGGGAGACGCCTGTGGGCTAGTAACAGGGGCAACACTGATCCGGGAAGACCAGGGTGGGAAGCTGGCCTCCCTGCTGGTCCCCCTGCCAGTCACATTCCCCCCGAAGGAATTCCTCCGACGAGACCCCCAGAGGTGCAGCCCGCTCAAGCTGGGTGGGGAGGCGCTACTTTGCTAACATCTGCTGGGCCGTAGCCCGGCTCTGATGCTTGGAGGCCTGGGCACTAGGAGCCCCCGGGACCCAGGGATTGAGGCCAAAGGGGAGACGTCTTCTGGTCCTGGGGAAGGAGGTGAGCACCATCCAGGCAATGGGGCGTGAAATGGCAGCCATCGGGACAGACCCCAAGTGTGCCTGTAGCTGGCGAGGGCCTTCGTGACCAAAGTCTCTGCCCTGCAAGGCCTAGGAGGGGTAGTGGGTCCCTGCAGAGCAGGCATGTGACTGGAACTTGGCACTCCTGATGCTATCGTGGTTCAGCGGGCATCTGCGACCTACTGGTTCTTGGCCTCATCTGGGTGACAAGTTCTCAGTCTTCTCTTCCAGAAAGTGGTCCATCTAGGAGATGCTGTGTTATCAGAGAGCTCTTGTCATCAGTCATCAACAAAAGACGTTCCTCCGTCACCTCTTTTCAAAACCTTGGGTCTTTTCCCAATTTTGCTTGAAAAGGAAGCAAAGTTTATCAGTTGGTTGGTCTCTGCTCTCCCTCCGTCCCTTGCTGATTCTCACACTGTCTCTAAATAACAATCTTGCACCTGAAATCTTCCTCAGATTTTCTTATCCCAAGATATATACCTCAAAGAATATTCAGAAAGAAGTTATGTACCATGAAAATGATTTGTGCTTGAGAGGATGAGGTCAACCAGATAACCCATCAGAAGGGTCAGGGCCCTTCTGATCTTATTCTAGAGCCATGGTTCTCCCCCAGGGCCATTTCTCCCCTAGGGACATCTGGCAATATCTGGACATATGTTAGGGTGTCATATCTGGGGGGTGTTTCCAGTAGAAGATTCTGCTAAATACCCTAGGTTGCACATGAGGGCACCCCACCCACCAGCAAAGAATGACTTGCTTCAAAATGTCAGTAACAGAGGCTGAGAAACTCCCTTCTAGGTTCTGTCCAAATATCCTCTCCTCTGTTTTGTTTGGACGAGCCCTTGGCTTTTGTGACTGATCTCAGCTTTTTCCATATTTTAAATACATTTATTTCTACTCTTCATGCCATGTATGTTTACTTCTGCTAATGTGATCTATTTCCATTTTTACTATTTTCCCTCCTATTTCCTTAGACCTTCTTGGGACCATACACTGCAGACTCAGTGTGATCATATTCTTATTTTGATAAAGAAGTCATTGCAACTGCTCCAGGTGTTGCCCTGACCGTAATCCTTCAATTTTTTATGTGTAGTTTTGTTCGGTATCCTCCAGGGTAAGAAGTCATTTTGCATTCTTTGTGTGGTTATAGTTTCATTTTGCTCTTTGTTTCCTCGTGGACCCACTGCCTCCGGTTGAAAGCGTCTTTCATCACCACGTGGTTGGGCGCCTTGTTTACACTTTTGTCCTCACTCGTGTCTCACTGTCCGTGTCCAGAGAAGGAAGGGTGGGCTCCAGCCTCTGCCTGTGGTCCGTCTAGGAGGGGGAAGGGTCGGAACATGTGTGCCCTTGCGTCCATCGGCTGGGGGAGGCCTCGTCCTATTTCATCTTCTCTGAACGTGTGTTCTCCTTCTCCAGCAATTACCCGCACGTGGCCCTTACGAGACTGCGTGTCGTGGGTGGAGACAGGGTTTCCGCCCTCCTCTCCTCTCCCTCTGCCGAGCACCCACTGTGACCCAGTCCCACCCAGGTCACATGTGCCCCCCCGGGGACCCACCGTAGGCCCTGTCCACCTGGACCTAGACCCAGGCCAGCACTCCATTCTCAGCCCAGGTCTGGGCCCTGCAGGGAGCAAAGACCAGGGTCCTGAGACACAGGATGGAGACTGCCAAGCCAATACCCTAGAAAGTGTGCAGACCCCCAATTCCCACCAACGAGCCCCCTCCAGCCTGTGAACCATGAGTGCTCCCTCTGCCTGAGAGGATGCGGGGTCCCCTGCTTCCTGACACAGCACAGCCCCTGGGCCCACGCCGTTCCCCTGGTCATCAGAGCAATAAGTAGATTCAGGTCTCAGGGGCATCTGACAGGGGCCATGGAATGGGGCCAACATGACCCCCAGGTGCCAGGAGGCCCCGGGGCAGCTGGACCACATGGTGGATGGGGGAGAGTCCCAGAGAGAGCGAGCTTAGTGACGGGAGTGCTCGGGAGAAGATCCTCAAGGCTGTGTTCTTCCAGAAACTCGGAGAAGCCCTCCAAGAGAAGCAATGGAGAGAGGCAGGGGCTGCTGTGGGGACTGGCAGAGGCAACAAAGGAGCTAGAGGCCAGCGGCCTCCCCCCAGCCCGCGGGGAGCCACGGGGCACCAAACACGGAGCCACGCGCGCCTGCCGGAGGGCGCCCTGTGTCGCTGCGTGCAGGCCGGGGGCTGTCCTCTGGGGGTCTGCGGGTGGGGAGAGCCGTTCCAGGGCTGGGCTCCCAGACAGCAATGGGCATGGAAGAGTCCTGGGGGATCAGAATCTGGGGCACAAACACGTGGTGAGTGGGGTGCAGAGGGCAGTCAGGAGGGGCTGTCCCTCCAAGAGCTGAAGGACGGCCACTGCCGTCCACAGTCTCCACAGTCCCGACTACAAACGGCTCTGGGCCTAGTCTTCCCAGAGACCAAGAGCTTCGTCCACATGTTTTTTTCTAAGGTGAGGGCTGCTGTCGGTCAGGAGCTGACCTCTTCCACCCACCCTGGGTGCAATCTCCCAGCTCCTTTTGGGAGAGAGGAGCCATGTCTCCGATGTTGGTTGTCCCTCCATGCAAACATTGCTCTTGTCCTGCACCTTCCTCAGAGAATTCTCCAGAAACAGCACTCTCCACCAAGCATCAGGGGTGGACTTCACTGACCGTTTTTTTCATTGACCATTTTGTAGGGAAAGGCAGAGGAGAGAACTCTCCAGTCTCTCCAGGTGTGAGTCCCCGAGATCCCCTTCCTGCCTCATTCTCTGGCACCTCCACGAGGCGGACCTCCCCCTCCTCCCCTTCTCTGCCCTCCCCTCCCCTCTCCTCCTTCCTGGAGCCTGAGATCGGCTGCTTCCTAGAACCTGGTCCCAGCCCTGCAAAACCCTGGAAGAAACCTCCCCAGGCCCGTGAACCAGCAGCTTATTATTACTGGTTACTGATGCTGAGTTTGCCCTGGTTTCTCTCTGTCCACCCCAGTTGGTTTCAATGTGTCCCCACCAGCTACCTGAACTGTGTCCCTGAGAAAAGTTTGTATAGATATCACTTTTTCCATCTTGATACAGAAATGGGGAAAACAGATACAAACAAACATGTACCTGCTGCTGTGGGTTGAATAGTACCCTCTCCCCCAGATTCACGTCCTCCCAGAACCAGAGTACAAGAGGGTCTGCACAGACACAGTTAGGTGAGAATCTAGGATGGCACTATCCTAGATGCAGGGCATGTATGCTCAGTCGCTCAGTCGTGTCTGACTCTTTGTGACCCTGTGGACTGCAGCCCGCCAGGCTCCTCTTCTGTCCATGGGATTTCCCAGGTAAGAATACTAGAGTGGGTTGCCATTTTCCCCTCCCTGACCCAGGGATCAAACCTGCATCTCCCTCATTCCCTGCATTGCAGGCAAATTCTTTGCCTGCTGGGCCATTGGGGAAGCCCCTCGTTGATGTAGGTTGGGTCCTCAATCCAGTCAACAGGGTCCTCAGCAGGGGAGGCAGGGACCCAGACACAGAGGGAAGGCTGTGTGAAGAAAAGGCAGAAACTGGAGGCTGCACCCCGAGCCAAGGGGCAAATGGCTGGAGCCACGAGAAGCTGGAAGAGGCAGGAGGGAAGGAGCCTCCCCGGGGGCTGCAGGAGGGAGGGTGGCCCTGCCGACCCCTGGATCTGGGGACTCTGGCCTCCAGGCTGGAAGACAACGCGTTTCTGTTGCTTTGAGTGTCTGGTGTGGCGACTGGTTACTGCAGCCCCAGGAAATGAACATCCCTGAAGACGAGGGAACAACGACGGTGCTGCTGAGATCCGATCCTCTTCCCCGTGACGGTCCCCTCGCGATGTCCCAGCTTCGCCCCTGCACTCCTGACCCCTTTGGACCCTGACTGTCTCCCAGCGGATGACACAGGGAAGAGCTCCTCCTCCCTCCACGACCTGACAGTTCTGTGTGCCTTTCACTGTCACCCAAAGGTCTGAAGATTTAACTCCGGGTCGCTGGCAACCGGCCCAGGCCAGGCCCAGCAGGTGCTCCCGGCCTGAGTGAGGGTCGGTGCCCAGAGGCTCTGCCCCTCTGCAAGCCAGGACAGTTTCCCGGCTTGAGGTAAGGATAGCAAAACTTGCAGTCCAGCTCTGCCCCCAGAGAACCTTCCAGGTCACCCAGCATCAGCCCTGCAGTGGTAACTTCCTGGGGCTTTGACCCGGCTTCCCACGCTGCCCTCCTCCCCACCCGGCAGGCAGCCTCTGGGGAGTTTTGCAGTGAGGGCTACTAACTCTCTCTCCATGGCTACTTAAAGGTCTTTGGAAACAAGAGGCCCCTCAGAAGGGCCAACTGTCCCTGGGACCGGGTGATTTCTCACGGCCGTCTGGGAGCAGTACCCACTCGGGGCTGAGCACCAGGCGGGGGACATCTGGCCAGTTTCCACGGCTGCCGCGGCCGGTCTAAACCTCGCCCGGCTCTGCCCGGGGTGCAGGCGTCCGTGGGAGCCTCCATCTGCAGGACGGGGGTCCCCACCTCCCAGGTGGCTGCAAGGGCAGATCCCCCCTCTCCCCAGCTCCCCCGCAGCCTGACTCACTCTGTTTTTCTTTCCTCTCAGGTCAGCCCTGCGGCCAGAATCCTGGCGGCTGCATCTTTCGGGCCTTTTCCTGTCGTAAAAGACATTCCTGTTCAGTACAAACTTTGTTTCTTTTGTTTCCAGTGATGTTCAAAGAACACAGTAAAAAAAAAAAAAAAAGTACCTTCCTTTAAAAATAAAAAAATCAAAAAATAAGAATCAGTCCTAAATTCCCACCAGGGAGAAGGCTCTTGCTGGAACATGATCTGCTCTCATCTCAGTTAAGAGACCATATCTGCTTGAGCCTTTTTCTAGATTCCCTGTTTTGTTCTATACCTCTATATGGTCATCTGTATGACAATGTCCAAGTCTTGATTTCTGCGGTTTCATAGAAAGCCTTGAAATCAGGTGGCATAAATCCTCCAACCCTACTCTTTTTATTTTTATTTTTTTAATTATTTGGGTTACCGCAGGTCCTTTGTACTTTTATATAAATTGAAAATCAGCTTTGTGATTTCTACCCCCGGAAAAGTTGCTAGAATTATTCACTAGGTAGTTCGGGCTGCGCTGGGTCTTCGTTGCTGCATGCAGGCTTTCTCCGGCTGTGGCGAGCAGGGGCTACTCTCTAGTTGGGGTGCGTGGGCCCTCCTTGCAGTGGCTTCTCTTACTGGGGACCATGGGCTTAGTTGCCCCTTGGTATGTGGGATCTTCCTGGGTCAGGGATTGAACCTGTGTCCTTCACACTGGCAGGCAGATTCTTAACCACTAGACCACCAGGGAAGTCCAAAGCTGCTATAATGTTTATTGGGGCTGCACTTAAAACCTGGATCAGTTTGAGAACTGACATCTGAAACAGTATTGAATCTGCTGATTCAGGAACATGATATAACGTTCCATTAAGATAGGTCACTTCGAATTTCTGAATTTTTTTTGCTTTTCAACACACCAGTGTTACACATTTTCTGTTAAATGTACTTACAGTATTTCATTGTCAATGGCACTACTTAAAAAAAAAAAAGTTGATTACCATTGGATTCTTATTAGTGTATAGAAGTGCAGTTGATTTTTGAACATTGATCTGCTATTTTGCAACCTGCCAAAATTAACCACTCTTCGTAGCTCTCTTATAGATCTTTTAGGGTTTTCTACACAGACAACCTGTCACTTGTGCATTTAGATGGTTTTTCTTCGTTCTTTCCATCGGTGTAAGTTTCTTTTCGCTTCCTTATTGCCACGGTGAAGCCTCCAGCGCCATATTAAACAGAAGTGTGAACACAGACGTTCTTGCCTGGTTCCCAGTCACAGGAAGAAAGTATCTTATTTTCTTACCATAAATTTACCTTAGCCACAGTTTTTAGTAAGCTTCATTTGCTGAGCTGAAAAGTTCTTTACTAATCTTAGTTTTCTCGGAGATTTCTTTTCAATCATAAAGAGATGTTGAACTTTGTCAATGCTTTCTCTGCATCTACTGAGATGTGACTTTGATATGTCTTTCCTGGCACCCTCCCCAACTAACCTGCCACTCCCTCCCCTGCCCAGATTTGGTTGGAGGGGTCTGTGTGATGTGAGCAATTGTCTGACCCATTGAAGCTGGAATTGGGTGAGGGCCCACATTTCCCGGGGTGAGGGCACCTGCCTGGGAAGACTCTTCAGAATAGACCTGTCCCAGGCTGTGGGTAGGTGCAGCCCCTGATAGATTCACCTTGACAGCAACAGGAAGAAAGCCTGACTCAAACCTAAAGCTGAGTCCCCATGCTCCCAGAGAGGACAGAGCCACTCAAAGCAGAGCCTCCAGACTGAAGGGGACTTGCCTGGACCCAGCCTGAGCCCCCAGGAGCTGTTTTCCCTTTTGCAAATAAAACCAGGGTGCTCACCCATCCATGGTGGGAAAAATGTCTGGATCCATTCCCCCAAGGAAGCCTACTTTAATAATGACTCTGGGAACCAACTCCCCCTTAGGCTCCAAGCCTTCTCCTGCCAGGCAAACAATTCTGTAAAAGGTGAGGTGTGTGGGTAGAGATGTGCTCGTTGGGGGCAAAAACAATGATGGCTCTTGTTTCCTGACTTCCTCTCTCCATCCCTCAATCAATACCAAATAATGTGTTCTTGCTAAGAAAGCATCTGGGCAAAGCAGAGAAAGCATCACTAGGAACACTGGGTACTGAACCCAGGTCTTATGCCACCCAATTAAGCAAAAGCAATTGGCTAGGATGTGTCCCCAGCTGGGGAAAAAGCATCTTTAAGCAGTTATGGAGTGTGGATGAGACGTGCTGATTCTCCCAAATATAACTGGTGCCTGGTCCAGGGTGACCCACTTGTTCAAGCTACGTCTGTGGCAGCTTATGTCCTCAGGTGTGATCAGCTCCTTCCTCGCAGAGACGCTGCCCACTCCAGGTGTGAGTGGTTTGAGCTGTGCCCCCCCCCCCCCCGCCCAGCCTCCTCATACCAGCTCTCCTGCTCCAGTTCCTCAACCAGGAGGATGGGTGTCCTGAAAAGTGACTGATTCACCCAGCCTGGGTCCTGGGCTGTGAAGATCCACAGAGCAGAGACCCAGCCCCCAGGAGCCTGAGCAAGAAATGAAAGCTGTGGGTCCTGGGCATTTTGAGCTCATTTGTTATGCAGCCTAACCCAGCAAAAGCTGACAGACACATCTTCAGGAACACCATGGGTAAATGTTTCATGAGATTTTTTTCAGATGGGATGTTTGTTCCTTAATCAGATGTTTAAAACATACTTTTCATAGCATTTTATTAAATATGTATTCTGCATCAGTTATTCTTCTTCACCCTATCTGTTTTAGAAAATTGTTTGGTTTTTCTGTCTTGTATTAACAAAAGGATAAAAGAATAGTCCAGCCATCTGGTCAACTCATTTTGGCAACATATATCTTTCCTTTATTAAATGCATAGAAAAAGTTTGAGCACAATTTGTGAGAATGTTGCTTTTTTGCTTAATATTTATCAAATTTAAACATATTTATACAATTTTGATCATTAATAATTAATATTAATTGCAATGTTATTTTAATTGTTAATTTAGTCAATAATTATTTAATTTAATTGTCTTAATCAAAAAGTTTAAGAGACTTCCCCAACAGTCCAGTGGTTAAGGCTCCACTTTCCAAAGCAGGGGGCTCAGGTTTGGTCCCTGGGTGTGGTCAATTTTTTTTTTCAATTTTTTTTTAATATTAAAATGTTTTAATATTAGAGCTTCATGGTTATAGGAAAAAATATATTTTTAAATTTTAATATATGTAAATATCATCATTTGTGATAGGCTTAGTAGGAGACAGAATAATAACAGGGTGATCCATAAGAGGCTTTTCAGCATGAAGATATATTACATGAAGACAGACATAGGTAGAGGAAATGGAAAAGAATTAGGAGTTAAAGGAAAGAAAGGGAACATGCACATTTTCTGACAGGTAATGCTTATGATGTACTTTCTAAGCTAATACTAGTAAGGGATTCATTATGATATTTACAGTCTAACAAATACCTTTGAAATATAAAAGTAACAGTTTTGCTTAAATTTGTTATTTACAATATCCTGGAAATTATAGACTTGGCAACTTTTTAAAACGTGACTAAAATGTTTATATGTAAACTTAAAATGTGTGAGGTCTACCCAGTTTCTCCAAAATCTTTCAGAGGGAGTGAGGATCACAGACCCACCACTTGCCTGTCTGCGTCAGCAGGAAAGGCCCCAGTGACCCAACCTTTAACCCTTGGAAAGCTTGACCCCATGAGTCACAGTCCTGGAATCTGGCCCCGAACCCTCAGGAATGATGAAATGTGCTGAGAGGCAGAAGGAGGGCTCCTAGGGGAGGTCTCAGCATCCCTGGGGACCATCCTTCCCTCTGGAAGTATCCCTGGGGACCATCCAGCCTCCTGGAGCCACGGCAGGCCCCAGCCCTTCTTCCCCATCCTCTACCTGCATCATCTGATGTCCTTTCCTCGTCTGAAACTCTTCCCCAGTCTTCCCCTCACTCTCCTGATGGAGGTGCGTTCCTAAGCTTGGACCCAACCCCTTCTGACTGCACTTCCGTATCCCTAAAGCCTCGTTTCCCACCACCTCATGTAGCTGACCTTCAGAGCGGACTGTAGGAGGAGTCAGCAAAGGCCACGGGGAAAGGGGAGAAGACAGCCTAGAGGGTGGGGTAGGGACTGACGGGAACCGAGGGGCAGCTGCAGGCAAGGACGGGCATGGGCTGGGTCCCCGAGGGCGGAGGGTCAGAGAAGGGCACCACCGCTGCGGCCTCCAGGGCTCCACGGTGTCTCCTGGCTCCATCCCTTCGCAGCTTCCTATCTGCCCATCGGTGTCCCACGAGTGCTGAGGTTTTTCCTGCCACGTATGCCTTAAACAAAGTCTCCAGTCTTGATGGGAAATGAATACTTCCTGCAAATATATATATATATATATATATATATATATATACACAGAGAGAAAGAGAGAGAGTAATGAACTCCAGAAATATCAATTTCTCCTTCTGTCTTTCTCTCCGAGCACACTGCAACCTAAATTCAAATAGTAGAAAATCTACTGGTTAACTTGGGGGAATTTTTTTAACTTTCTATTTTGTATTGGGGTATAGCCGATTAACAAATAGTGTTGTGGTAGTTTCAGGTCAACATTTGAGGGACTCAGCCACACGCACACACGTATCCATTCTCCCCGAACTCAGCTCAGCCTAGGGTGAGTTTTATGCTTTCAGTATGGAGTCTTCCCGCTCAGGGGCGGGACCAGCCTCTGCACTGCTGCCGGGGTCCTGCCGGCTCCTAACAAAGTACTGAGATTCTATTTTAGAAGATTTTGCACATTCCGTATTATTGTAGTCTTGGCTTTTTCTGACCATGCTGCACAGACTTTTATTACATTTTCTTCTTTATTGATTTATTAAATAAAATGGAATAGACAGGTTTTCTAGTAGAAAATCATCTTGCATTTCTGCAATACATCCTTCCTGCTGGGGATGTAATATTCGTTTAGTAGACAAAGAGGTCACCTTGCAAGTATTTTACTTTGTATTCTTGGGCTTCCCTTCCTAAGCAACACAGTATGTTTTTTGTTTTTTGCATTATGCTTGTTAATTTTGAGAATTAAAGATATATATATATATGTTTATAAAACATATTGGAAATGTTTGATCTTTTTCCATATCTTACATCATTGTGGAACACACAGGAATCATGTGTCATATTGATGCTTGAAATAATTCACCCCAGTTCATTTAAACTTGGCGCTTACTTTGGAAATAACACTCTCAAAATATTTTCAAATCTTAATGCTTTTGGTTTATTTAGACTTTAGTGTTTCTGAAACTAATGTTGTGATTTGTATTTTTTTAATTTATGCATTTCATTAAGATTTAAAAATTTTTACATGCCATTTTCCACCATTTATCATGATTTATTTTCTCCATTTCTAATTTTGTTTATCTTTTTCCTCTTTTTTAAAAAGTTAGGCTAGCCAGTCATTTTTTTCAATTTCCTTAATCTTATTGAAAAGAACCAGCTCTCGATTTTGTTTTCAATTCCACCACATTTTTCAAATTGGAATTTCTAAATTCTTTTATTTTTTTCTTTTCTAGTTTTAATGTTTTCTATGCTTAGTTTCTTTATATAGGGTCTTCCTTATTTAGTATTTAAGTTGTTTAACCCTAGAATTGCTCCGTGGGTGCAGCTTTGACCTCAGCACCTAGTAATGAGTTTTAGGATAGAGGGCCATCTTTGGCTCATTTAGACAACACACCAAAATTACCATGTCTACTGTAACTTTATTATTCTCTACATAGCCTGCTACAACAAACCTAGACAGCATATTAAAAAGCAGAGACATCAATTGACTGACAAAGGTCCATGTAGTTTTCCCTGTAGTCATGTACGGATGTGAGAGTTGTACCATAAAGAAGGCTGAGCACCCAAGAATTAATACTTTTGAATTGTGGTGCTAGAGAAGATGCTTGAGAGTCTCTTGGACAGGAAGGAGATCAAACCAGTCAGGCAATCAACTCTGAAAATTCATTAGAAGGACTGATGCTGAAGTTGAAGCTCCAATACATTGGCCACCTGGTGAGAAGAACTGACTCACTGGAAAAGACCCTGATGCTGGGAAAGATTGAAGGCAGGAGGAGAAGGGGACGTCAGAGGATGAGATGGTTGGATGGCATCTCCAACTCGATGGACATGAGTTTGAGTAAGCTCTAGGAGATGGTGAAGGACAGGGAAGCCTGGTGTGCTGCAGTCCATGGGGTCACAAAGAGTCGGACACAACTGAGCGACTGAGCAACAACAAATGGCCTGCACTAGACCCCTTTCTTGCCCTCCCCTGAAGTATCCATTGTTTCCTTATCTTAAAGCACTGAGTAACTTACACACAACTGTAATGATTTTTTCCTGTCTGTGTACCCCAGCAAATTTCACACTGTAGAAGGAAGTTCTTATAATGATTAGACATAATTCCCCTGATACAGTGACTGGTATTTAAACAACTGTGATAAGAGTAATAACAATAACCTTTATTCATGCTTATCAGGCAACATGCTAAGACTTTCTTGCACATGATCTTGTTTAACCCTCAAAAGAGCCCTGAGAAGTCAGCACTCTTTCAGCCCCATTTTACAGATGAGAACACCAAGGTTCAGAGCTGGGGGTTGCCCGGTAAGTGGGAAAGTTGGGATGCAGGCCAGGCAGAGGTTCCTACCTGTTCTGATATTTAATGAGTCAGCAAATGAGTTTGCACGTCCTTGGCTCTGGGTGTTCTTATGAGAAGATGCTATTTTATTGTTGCAATTATTTAACCGATTCTTTCCCCACTTAAAATGCAAAGGACACAGAGGTCTCTCTTCTCTTCTGTCCTGGCTTCAAATAATACAGTTAAGATTTCCTTTCTCAGCCCTGTTTTGCAACCTGTAAACTTTCTTCTCTGTTTTTTTTCGTGTTTCCTCTTCTCGCCATTAGGAAGTCAGTCGCTGCTTTCCCAGCACAGAATACGTGCCAGACATTCCCCTCTAGGCCCCAGGCCCCTGCTGGCAGCCTCCTGACCTTAGCAATTGGCCCGAACCAGGATTGGGACTTCGAACCTTTTCAACCTTCCAGCCATGACTGGAACATCCAGGTGTCTGAGAAAGAAAAGTTTAAAATATTCCTGCGACCCGTCACCTCCTGCCTTCACTTCCCACAGCAGGCAGGGAGGCCTCCCCACCACCCAGCCAGCGTGGCTCAGGAGGTTAAGTCAGACCATGGTGGGGGGAAGTGCTTCGGACATCAGCTGTGCTGCGTCTGTGCTCTGATGCTGAACGCTGATGGGACCACCGACTTCAGGCGCCTTTAACCTCGAATGCGTCCTGACGCCCCTTCTTGGGGACCCGGTTACGACACAGCGGACCCAGCACACCGCTCCCCAGCGAGGGGACCATCCCAGCCCTGCCAGTCAGGCTCCCAATGTCAGCCCTGCCCACCTCTCCAGCCCACCTCCGGCTCCTTGCTCTGTCCCCACTCCCGCATCCGCATCCCCCCTGTCACTCTCTCCTCACCCGCCCTCCCAGCATGCTGGCCCCTGCAAAGCTGGCTTCGACCCCCGGGATTTCTGTGGGGACTCTGATGCTGAGCCCCATCGAGCCTCCTGCAGGCTCAGCCCCCTCCCCTCTTTGCCCCGAGGCTTCTCCACGCCATCACCAGTGAGCTGTGGATGCATCTCCGGCTGGACGGGGCTTGTCCGCCTTCTGTTCTAATCACTGTGCCCACACGTGGTGGAGTTTCTGATGCCTGCTGAGCATGTGCCTAAGTGATCTCACTGCACAGAACCTCTGGTGAGCAGCATGGCCCAACCCCGCCCACCCTGTATCCTGACTGTGCCTGTCCAGGAGGGGGACCAGCCCAAGGCAGGCCTGCTAACCCCCAGCTCACACCGGGATGTGGGTCTTGGAGCAGTCAGGTCTAGAACCTTTCTGGCCCTCCTTTCCTGCTGAGAATCTGGGTTTCCACACTGCACCATGATTCCTCCAACCAG
This sequence comes from Cervus elaphus, assembly GCF_910594005.1. Taxonomy (NCBI): domain Eukaryota; kingdom Metazoa; phylum Chordata; class Mammalia; order Artiodactyla; family Cervidae; genus Cervus; species Cervus elaphus. Next base: position 137,996,546 of record NC_057834.1, read on the forward strand.
GACGAACAGATTTCCAATCCCACTCATCCCGTGAGCTTGACCTACAGGCTGCAGTGCATTGAATGGGGACCCCAAAATACACCCAGGTCTTAACCCCTGGTCCATGTGGACGCGAGCATGTTTGGGGAAAGGGTATTTGTTGATGGGATGGGCTTCCCTGGTGGCTCAGTAGTAAAGAACCCACCTGCCAATACAGGAGACGTGGATTTGATCCCTGGGTTCAGAAGATCCCCCGGAGAAGGAAATGGCAACCCACTCCAGTCTTCTTGCCTGGGAAATCCTGTGGACAGAGGAGCCTAGTGGGCTACAGTCCATGGGGTCACAAAGAGTGGGACATGATTTGGCGACTCAATGATGACAGACGGGATTAAGTTAAGAGCTTTGAGATGAGCCCATCCTGGTTTCACTGGATGGGCCCCAAACCCAACGACAACAGACTTGATCAGAAAAGAAACGGTAGAGAGACACAGAGGCAGAGATGGAGCAATGCATCTGAGGATTGTCCGCAGTGTCAGGAGCAGGCAAGAGATCACTCTTTCCCCGGGGCCTCTGGAGGGGTCACAGCCCTGCAGAACCTTTGATTTCAAACTCCTGTCCCAGAACAGTGAGGAAATCAATGTCTCTTGTTTCAAGCCACCCCATTTGTGGTCATCTGTTGCAGCAGCCTCAGAACACTGACACATGGACCACGGTGGTCCTGGTCCACCACCTCTTCTCCCATCCTTGCTCCACCACGAGGGGCCCCCGTCCAACCCCAATGCCACCCTAGATTTCTGTACAGTGGCTGCCTTCACACCGAGGTCCACCCGGCCCACCCTGGCCAAAATGCAGACCACCTGCAGCCCTCAGCAGCTCCACCCCACCTCCATCCCCACAGCGGCCACCGCCCAGCTCACTGCTTCCCCTCGCTTGTGACCTGACCCCCTTCCCCCACTGGAACACAGTCCACTAGGCCAGGGACCTTGATCTGTTTTCGTTTCTTCACTGATGTATTTCTGGAACAAAACCTGGCTCCTAGTAGGGGCATAGCAGATACTGGTGAAAGAACGAATGAGAAGGTCAAGGGCAGAAAAGCAGGCTTTCGTGGGAGAGGCCAGAGAGAGGAGGGGCAGGCCAGTGGTCCGGGCTGAAGCCCCCGGCCATGCTGGGTCTCCGGCCCTGTCTCATTCTGCGACGCACCGAGGGTTATCACCCCTGCTTGCCGGAGGGAGGAGGAGGAGGAACCAGCCTGAGTGAGGTTCCTGGACCCGCAGACACACTCAGATCAGATGTTCCACGTGTGCAAGGGAAAGCCTGCCCCTTTTCCTAAATATCCCCTTGTTTTTGTGTGGCTCCGTTTCAGATATTAAGTGTAAGAGCAGATGGGGAGGCATGCGATATTTTCTCAGTAAATACAGATCGGGGCTGGGACAGGCGTCCATGCCAGCTGACCTGCAAGTGGAAGGGCCCCAAGGGCTCTTTACGGCTAAAATAACGTGTTGTAAATTTTTGGTGCTCACTGTAGCTGGGGCTCGGGCTCACCCCGCTGCTCTCTCCATCCCATTAATTACTTCAGCGGAGGAAGCCGGCTCAGGACTCCCACCAAGGTGATTTAACTCTCAGGGTTGCTCCTTGGTATTCAGGAAGGTGTTTTTCTTATCCTCAGCATCTCCCCTCTGCAGCCAAGGAATTCCTCAGAAGGGGGAGGCTGGGGAGCTGCTTTGGAGTCCCACAGACAGGCAAAGCGCCCAGGTGCCCGGGAGCAAAGCCTGCCCTCCGAGCTCCTGGGAGGGAGCTCCCTGCTAAATGCAGGAAGGGGGCCCGTGGTGTGGGGACCTAGCGCTCCTGCAGGGGCCGAGGGTAAGGGCTGCAATGGCCCCAACGTGAAGTTAGGAGACAGGCTCGCAGAGGCTGAGACCTGCATGCTAAGTGGCCAACCCAGGATGCGGCCAGTACGGTGACGCCAGGGCACTGCCCTGCCGAGGGGAGTGCACTGGGCCGTGTGCAGCCCCGGTGAGCCCCCCGCGACTCCCACTTGTTTCCTCCCTCCACCATCTTTGGGGCTCCTGCAGGCAAGACCACCTCTGCCAGCGTCAGGCGGGCCCTGAGTCCCGGAACCAGCAGGGGGTTGTCATCAGCCCTTGGTGACGGGCTTTCTGTTTAATTAAGTGTTACCGGGGCCACCCAGGGTGCTTCCAGCCCTCAGCTCTGGTGTGCATC